>NC_134586.1:2690000-2990000 GCF_037038515.1 Microtus pennsylvanicus | reverse complement strand
ATGTGAGTTAGATCTCATAGAGAGGACTGCAGCCCTGGGTGTTTCTGTGCTACCCTTTGCCCTGGCATCCACAAGGGCTGGCCTCCTCCCTCACCTTCCTTTGCACAGATCCGTCCCATCAGGGCAGCAGTTACAGGGTAAAGAGAGGAAGGGAGGCTGGACCGGCTCTGCTTCCTTCTCTCTTGGGGATTTCTAGTCTTCCGGCCAATGAATAGAAAGACCATTCCCTACTTACATCAGCGGAGGATGGATTCCAGAACCTTGTTCTAGATTCCATTGTATGGTTAATGTTTTACATGAGATACTTTTATTTGTAAACTAGGCAGCCCTGTAAGTGTTACCTGTGTGAAATAAGTGGAAATTAACCCGCTAATTCCCTGTAACCTTGCGTGAATGACCTAAGGCATTTGCCCTTCTTTATAGCCAGTCTTTTCTAAGCGCACATTCCTGGATGCACGATTCTCAGTAACCCTCAGCGTCATTATCATCTCCATCCTTAAGATGAGGAAACAAGGAGTTGAGAGGTTAGGTGATATTGATCAGGTTTCTATGGTTAATAAGTGATAGGGTATCATAGAGACTTTAAACCCAGAATGGTTTAAGGGTCCTTCTCTTAATAGCTCACTGTTCCACCTGGGACAGTCTAGTAACATTTGACCGCCCTCTGTCCATGCCCATGGGATGTGATGGGTCAGATGGCCCACAGGAATGTGAGCAACTTCAGACCCAAAAGTCACAGGAAGCACATGCAAGATCTTCATGCCTGAAAGACATTGACTGACCCTGGAAGGTGTGACCTGTGAGTGCCAAGTCAGAAGTCCCCGCTAAAATGTGGTTCCCGGGCTCGGCTCCAGGAACAGAACAAGGATCTGAGTGGGAAACTGGCAAGAACCAGGAAGTAAAGAGCCAATCTGGGAGCCGATGAGATGGCTAAGCAGGTGTAAGTTCTTGCTAAGTGAGCCTGAGAACCTGTGACCCATGAGAAGGTGGAAGGCAGGGGCTGATTCTGCAGAGTGTCCTCTGGGCGTCCTTCCATGCGTGTGCTCGCGTCCCTGCATAGATGCCATACACACACACTAATGATAATAACAGATAAGGTCTAAAATTAGCAAGATCTGAATAAAGCCTGTGCTTTATTTTATTATCTGTATTAGTTTCTTAATTTTGATATGTGCCATAGTCTCATAAGGTGTAAATATTAGGAGGAGCTATAAAATGCACCGAGAACGCTATACTACCTGGAAACCCTTGTTTTAGTCTAAAAGTATTTTAAAATATTTATTTATTTGCTGCACTTTATTTATTTATTTGTTTGTTTGAATGGGATCTCACTGTGTAGCTTTGACTGGAACTCACAGAGATCCACCAGCCTCTGCCTTCTGAGTCCTGGGATTGCAGGTGTGCACACGATGCCCAAGCTTAAAAAGGGTTTTAAATGAAAGCAATGCTGGTAGAAACCCTTCAAATATATTTCCAGAAGTATAATTTAGATATTTCTTAACCTGATAGACTTCAATAAAAGGAAAGTAGCCTACACCGAAATGTTCGGAAATGAGGTCTCAGTTTCAGAGTAAACATGTTAAAAAGCCTTTTGTCATTTATCCTAAAACACTGATTTTAATGAAGTAATCTTACAAAAATTTAGGAAATAATTTTTGCCCAGTAGCCTCAAGGATAAACCACTAACTCTTTAGTTTTGCTCTTAGAAACATTTTTATAAGTTCCTTTCTTGGACTTTTTTTCCACAAGTAACACACTATCAGTAAGGTGTGCTGTGTGCCTACATGGACAGCCCTCTGCTTATTCTCTGGGTGTGTTTAGAAGGTTTATCTCGGCACTGCCCTGAAATCACCCTCTGCTGAAATAATTTGTTTAGGTGTGTTGGGCATGTTTGAAATTGCGCCTCATGGCCGCAGACTGCCCAGAGTGTTTCCTTGAAGAAGCTGACTGGTGATATGTTGAAACTTACAAGTCTTCATGTCTTTTCTCTTTCACTATTATCCAGACCCTTGCACTGGGGGACATAGTTTTTCCAATATTGGTCACCATGTCCGCTAGGCGGAGCAAATAACCCAGACTGGGAACTTGGCAGGCCAGGAAGCTTGATGATAAGGGAACGGTCTGACCCACCTGTCTGCGAGAGAGAGGGAGGGCAGTGTGGCTGCCCGTCTCAGGTGCCTGAGTGTCTACACTGCCTGCAGAGCAATGTAGGGGACTAAAGAGGAAACGGGAATTCCTCGAGGCCCAGCACCACAGCAGCTCAGTCTCGGCAGCTCCTGAGGCGGAGGCAGGAGGATCTTGAGTTGAGGGCAGCCTGGATGCAAAGAGACCATCTCCCTGCCCCTAAAACACAGGCTGTCTTTTAGAGAGACCAGTGAGTCCTTTCTAGAGCCCTGTGTGCTATATCCTCTCAGAGCATCTGGAAGAGTGAGAGAGGGGTGCAGATTTGGGGGAACAATAGGAATTTGAGGTTCTAGAAAGGGATTTGTTGAGAACAGGACAGGAGTTCTGTTACAGAATGAAACCTGAAATCCCAAGCAGAGTTCTGGGATTCCCCCGGGGGCCCCCTGCCCCCAGTTGTGGGCCGGCACAGTGAGCTCCTTGTTTCTCCCCTGCAGGATGACCTGCTGTCCCTGAAGGTCGTGAGCGTGCTGCATCACCTCAGTATCAAAAGGGCCATCCAAGTCCTGAGGATCAATAACTTTGAGCCAAACTGCCTGCGGAGGCGGCCGTCCGACGAGGTAGCATTTCAGACAAGATGTTTGCACACGTGAGCTTGACGGTCCCTATGTGAAAACTCAGAGCCTTTTTCTCCTGGAACCTGCGGAGAAAGCTGGTTACCGACTTCGTGGGCTTTGCTTTCCTCTGTCCCTCCCTCTTATTTCTGTAAAGGTTCCACTGTGTCACTGAAGCCAAAGGTCACTTTTCTGCCTCCTCCTGTTCGTGGGCTGTGCTTTTTACTGCCACCTCAATCCACAGAGTACAACGTCACTGTAAATATTTCCTTCACCCCTCTTATTTCTACATAAAAAAAGCTTGAACCTGTGGTATACGTTCTTTCAGAGAGCAGTCAAAATAGCAAACACTTGTTTTCCCTTCTCTTTGAGTAGCTCATGGGAGACCAGATAGTATGCTTTCTAGGTCAGACCTGTTAGATTACACGTCTGGGTTCGCTGTCGCAGGTCCTGCCATCAGCACTGGAGGTGTAACGTGTGTTTGTTCCCACAGAATGCCATCACCCCATCTGAGGTCCAGCAGTGGACCAATCACCGTGTGATGGAGTGGCTACGCTCTGTGGACTTGGCAGAATACGCCCCCAATCTCAGAGGCAGCGGAGTCCACGGAGGCCTCATGGTAAAGCTCTTTCAGTCTGAAATTGACTGCTTGCTTGGTTCCCCTTAGTCCCAAGGGTGAGCAGTCTTGATCCGAGATCTGTGTTGCTTTAAAACCTGTGACGTCTGTGTTTCCACCTCTTGAGTGGAAAGTTCTACATGGTAGAATAGCTCTTGAGAGCTAGAAGGATTGCATCAGGTTACCAGGAGGCTGTCTGTATTCGAAGCACAAGTGAATCTGTGTTGCAACTTGATCCTACCCCCAAGAGAAATGACTTCGTGCTGATGCCCCCAAATCTAAACCCTGGTTCCAAGCACTGTAGGCGGGACACTCATCGTGCACCGGGTTGTTTTTAGTGATGTGGAGGTACTTCATCCCCGCCCTCTTGTGTTTGCGCTGGATTTCTCTCGCACAGCATCTCCAGTGTCTTTCTCTGAGTTAGGGATAAGCCTTTTTCTTCTCATTTCCCGTCAGTGTTGACTGACATCCAGCAGCCGTCTCTCATTGATCGTGGTTTTAAACGCCCGTATAGATGCAGGCTGTATTTCTGCGCATCCGTGTTCCACGAGCGGTTGCTTTCAGAGCCAGCGTTCCAAACGTGCTGCTTCTGCATCCCCTAAGCCTGGGTTACACAGCCAGTTCACCCCCTAACTCAGGCGCGGTGATGAGTCCGCGCTGGAGAGGCAGCTCAGAGCAGTGGCTGCTCTCGCAGAGGACCCGAGTTCAGTCGCCAGCACCCATATGGTGGCCGATGACCAGGTGTAACCCCTGTTCCAGGGGGTCTGGACCTTCTTCTTGCCTCAGTGGGCACTGTACACATGTGGTATACATACATACATGTAGGCAAACACTTTTACACATTAAAAAAATAAATCTAAAAAGGAAAGCAATCAAAGTCTGTGCCCTCTGCTGTTGATAGGCTGTTGGGGATGACCCAGAGGAAAGGTTGTCTGCAGACTGTGAAGTCTGTGCCCTCTGCTGTGGATAGGGCTGTTGGGGATGACCCAGAGGACAGGTTGTCTGCAAACTGTGAAGTGTTTCTGCTGCAACCGTGTATGACCCATGGCTCCTTTTACCAATCCCAGTTTTTCTTTCAGGTTCTTGAGCCTCGTTTTAATGTGGAAACCATGGCTCAGTTGTTGAACATTCCACCAAACAAAACCTTGCTGCGCAGACATTTGGCCACCCATTTCAACCTTCTGATTGGTGCTGAGGCTCAGCACCAGAAGCGGGATGCCATGGAGTTACCAGATTATGTGCTGCTAACAGCTACTGCCAAAGTGAAGGTTGGTTCGTGTGATCCTTGTGTGATGTGTGCAGAGGCCTCATCCTTCCATCTTTTGAGAGTTGCTCAGTTTTATTGATGAGATAAAAAAGTCTGTATGCAGACATATTTATGACTTTTAGGAGCAATTAAGGGACTGCCTGTTTGAAAGTTCCTGCTGAAATCATTTGTCATATTAGAGTTAGAGGTGGATGCTGGCTTCTGTCGTCAGCGCATTGCTGATGCCGAGAGCTGGGGCTGGGGCCCAGTTTACCATTGCAGTGGCTTTGCTTCCTGTTGGTGAATAGGTGTAAGAGGAGGACGTGGGGTGGGAGTAACCGAGTGGTGAACACATGCCTGCAGGCATGAGGCATGAGTGCTGCTGATGAGTAAGTGAACCACTAAGTTCCTCCTTGCACATACTATTCAGCTTGTTTGGTTTATAAATCAAAAAAAATCTTCTTAAGGAGAGCGTCAAAACCAGGGGTTGTTACACCTGCCTGTAATCCCAGCATGCAAGCGGCTAAGGCAGGAGGATTGCAAACTCAGGGTTGATCTGAGCTACACATAAAGACCGTGGGGTGTTTTTACTCACCAGGGTTTGAGGGTTGTAGAAGATTGCTTTTTCTCTCGAGTTATTCCTGTGTTAACTTGTTTGTATGTGTTATTTCCACATCCTTTATGTGAAGGCAGCTTAGGAGTTCTCCTAGAAATAAATGCCAAGCTCTCTTTGTTTTTACCTTGTCTGACTTTGAATTCCTTCCTCCTTGGGGACTGTATAGACTAAGATGAAGTTTCTCTTTTAAAGATCAGTAGACACTTTCTCTCCAAGAGTGTGGAGTCTTTGACCACTCACCAGGCCTCCTGTGAGGCGGACTAGGCAAACAAAGTAACCACACAGCTTTTCTGACAGCTTTACTGTCCGTCGTCCCTTCCCTCTCTCCGTCCCTCTTCTCCATCCAGCTTGGGACTCAACCTAAGGTCTTAACCATATTAGGCAAATGCTCTGCCGTTGACCTATATACCTCAGTCTGTCCCCTCCTTTAAATTTTTTTTTGATGTTTGTTTTTTTCGAGATAGCATTTCTTTGTGGCTTTTTGAGCCTGTCCTGGAACTAGCTCTTGTGGACCTGGCTGGCCTCGAACTCACAGAGATGCACCTGCCTCTGCCTTCTGAGTGCTGGGATTAAAGGCGTGCACCACCACAGCCGGGCTTTTTTTTTTTAATATTTTATTTCAAGCCAGGCTCTTATTAAGTGGCCCAGGCATGTCTTAAACTTGCAGTTCTCCTGCTTCAGCTTCCAAGTAGCTGTGTAGCTGTGGCTGCGGGCAGGCCTGTGCCGCTAGACCAGTTAGGATCACCGTCTTTTTCTGATCTTAGATTGACTCATTTTGCACAATTTGACTCATCTCTGAGAGGCAATCTATTGTGTTAAATCCTGTCTAATGCAAACAAAGGGTCTTGGCATGTCCAGTCTGTGTCCTCACGGTGAGATTCACCTTCTGAGAGTTACACCAAGGCCATGGTGCATGGCTTGTGTGTCCAGGGTGCTTCTGGCTTTCTTGTGATGGTTTGATTGTCCAGGCTGCTTGCTTTGTGTGATGAAGTGAATAATGAAGTTAGACTTGTTATTAGTCCTTTTTCAGAGGACTTTTATCAAAATCCTGGTGCCTTTTTTGTTTGCTTTTAAAGCCAAAGAAACTGACCTTTAGCAACTTCGGGAACCTGAGGAAGAAGAAGCAAGAAGACGGAGAGGAATATGTTTGTCCCATGGAACTGGGCCACGCTTCGGGGAGTAGCTCCCAGAAGGGGTTTAGAACTGGCTTGGACATGCGCCTGTATGAAGAGGATGACTTGGATCGGTTAGAGCAGGTAAGCCCTGCACCGCGTACGCACAGGCACTCATTTACACCATGGAAGCTTTGCACACTGTCAGTCATGAAGCGTGCCGTCTTCACACGCCTGAAAATAAAAATCGTGAAGTATTCAGAATCCCGCAGGTTGCCGCCTGCTTCCGGTGCAATCCTCAGCACTTGGCGTACTTTATCGTTGGTGCCTGGGAAGTGTCTTCAGAGGGGACGCAGAGGCACAGGATCCCTGTGGCCCCTGCCGCATTCTGTGCCGCTTATGTTCTTCCTGCTTTACTTTCGTGGATTTCTCTGTCCTTCTGAAAGTGTGCGAGTGAGTTTGTCACATTGTGGCTTGTTCTTGGCAGATGGAGGATTCAGAAGGGACAGTGAGGCAGATCGGTGCATTCTCTGAAGGCATCAACAATCTCACAGTAAGTGCGGACAGGGAGTTGAAAGTGTTACTCTAAAAGCATCCAAAGCCACGAACGCTCACCATGGCAGGTGTGTGGTGCTGATCTCTGTCCCTTGTTTTCCAGCACATGTTAAAGGAAGACGACATGTTTAAAGATTTTGCTGCCCGCTCCCCCAGTGCCAGCATCACAGACGAAGACTCCAACGTTTGACCCGGGCGGCACCCGGGCAGGATCAGGCGCACAGATGTCGCTTTCCAACTCTGTCTCTGAAATAGCGTGTGCAACAGGTGTCAGGTTGTGCATGGTTAACTGTTCCGACTTCTGCTCGCTCGGAAGTGAGGCTGTCACGCAGGGGAACGGTGCCAATTCTGAAGAATCCCGAGACGCTGGTGACCGGAAGCCTGCTCGCTCTGCCTCTATTTAATGTAAAGTCTGTGATATATTCTATTTAACGTGTTGCGTCGTGTAAGGTTGGGTGTTTTGCCAGAGTGCTTCATTCACATCCCCGGGACGGAGGCTTGGCCACATCAGTGTTCCCTGCAGCCGTCTAAGCTGAACGTGCTGCTCTCCAGATCCGAGTGCTCACCACGTCCGGTGCCGCTAAATGCCACGCACCTCCACTGGCTTCTGACTGTCTTATTTTTATATATTTTTCTAAATATGTGTGTATATATACAGTATATAGAAAACAGAACTTTTATTTTGTGACACAGGATCCAAAGATCGTATTAAAAACAAACCCCAGTGTTCTCAATTTTTATATACCAGCAGACTCCTGAGGATCTCAGTCCCCTTTTCCCTCCGTTGATACATTTTCACGTGATTCCCACAAACTCACGGAGCAGTTTAGAAGCTTCAGCTTTAATCTTGACCCCATTTGCTTTAAAAAGGATCTTTGGATGCCCTTATACCCCTCAGGAAAGTTTCTGTTAGAATGACTTTGGAAAAACCCAGACCAAAACAGAACCTTTGCGTATTAAGCCTCTCATTTTCTTCTTTGCCGAGTGCACCATGACGCTAACTAAGGAGCCCGCCTCGCCATGCCGACTGAACCTTACACTCACACTGTCAGCTTAGGGGGCTCCGGGTGATTTCAGTCAGGATCCAAAATTCTGAAGCAGCAGAATGTTTTCTAATGGTTTTCCTGTCCGGTGGCATGTTGCTCATGTTTTCTGTAGCACACGGCCCTAAAGCTCTTTGTAAAGAAAAGAGGAAACCGAGAGCAGCTGTTCCTGTGGCATGTGTATGTGTGTGTTTTCAGCGGTGTTGGGACAATCTGTTTTTTATCCAGGACGACACATAACGAGACCAACTGTGTACAGACAGGAGCTCACACACTGGGGTACAGGGGGCAGTTCAGTGTATGGTAATAGATTTGGTGATAACCATTTCTAAATGTGAAACGGTATTCCTTCTATATGCTCAGCAGATCATGAAGCTGTGCACTGTGAAGGTTGTAACGCCACTCTTTATTCTGACTGAAACCATCTGATGCTAACCCTGATTTCCTTTGAATGCTCCCGTTCATGAGTGGTGACATTACTGGCTTCTTCCTGTACTGGGATTTGAGTTTAACATGAATAAATATCACCATTTGAAAAGCTCAATTTGTTATTGGACCCTGGTTGAAAATGCCAGCAGACTGTTACAGATGCCAAATACTCTTTATTAAGGACAATGTAACAACCGATGATATGTGATAAAGATAAAAGCTTTTGATTATATATTTTATTTACGAAAGTATTATGCACTGTTGGCATTTCCTTATGAAAAGAAATAAAGTCAATTGATAACTGCCTTGTGTTTTTCATTGTCATTATTTACTGTTCCTTTGTTCAGAAAAACAAGGTCTTGTTCCTGGTAGCACAACAGGCTATTATATATAAGCTCGCCTGTTTGCTTGTTTGGGTTCACGGCATGAATCACAGACGAGCTGAGATCTCTACTTAAGAAGTATATAGAAAAGGAAAGATGATCAGCATAGCATACTTGGGGAACAAAGGGTCAGGGCAGAGGGGACTTGCAGACTTGGAGATATTGGCTTGAGAGAGAAGATGTATGACTCCAACCTGTACGCTCGCGTATTGGTTTTCATTTGACTGGAACCACACTTAGGCAGAGTTTACAAAGTTCTCCATAACCAGGTGAAGAACAGGTGTTTTTTTGTGAAACTGTCATTTGTCACTCGGCAGGAATCTGTGAGCACAACACACCCAGTTGTCAAACAAGAAGCCCTCACATGTTTGCCAAGCTCGGGTCTATATGGCTAGCCACACCAAGAAAAGCCATGGCATTAGGAAGCTGGGAACAGTCTCAACAGACTTGGTTCGATGAAGAAGCCCTCTGAAAAAGAAGCTATTCCTGGTGACGTTCCCATGTCTGATTGCTAAGAGGAGCATCTCCTGGGGGCAGGGGAAATGGGACAAAAGGCCTCCTCCCAGCAGGCTCCTAGAAGCCTGGCTCCAAAGGACAGGCAGGAGGTTCTCGCCCTGTGCGAGGTGATCAGTGAAGCTGTTGCCCACGCAGCGCAGAAGCTGAAGGAGTACCTCGGGTTTGAGTATCCACTGAGCAGTCTCGGCCTTGCCGCGGGTACGCTGAGTGAGCTCTTCCTCGTCCACTTCATCACTTTCTGCCAGGAGAGGGGGGCCGATGAGTGGCTCACCACCACCCGGATGACCAAGCACCAGGCCTTGCTGTTCGGGGCAGACTGGATTTGGACCTTCTGGGGACCTGATAAGCAGATACGGCTTCAGGTGGCAGTGCAGGCCCTGAGGATGGCCGCCCCTCCTCCTCTGTGGGACCCCAAATCCTGTGAGTCAAAGGGAGAGGAGTCTTGGAAGAGAGGCAGATTTGAGAAGCTGGAAGAGTTCTGTAACTTGGTGGGAGAGGACTGTCTGGGCCTGTTTATCATCTTCAGTGTCCCTGGGAGGCCTAAGGCCATCAGAGGTGCTGTCCTGGAGAGCGTCAGAAGAGTGATGGTGGAGAGCCAGCTGCCGGGACGCAAGGCTGTGGAACGGTTCGTGCTAGAGACGGAGGATTGTGTCTCCATCAAGGAGCTGCTGAGAAACTGTCTGAGTAAGAATGATGGACCGAGTGACATGGGCAAGGTTTATATTAACATTCTCTAAGCTGGGCATGTTGCTGTGACTCGTCTGTAAGATAACACAGAAATCTGCAGAATGGGGCTAACCCCCCACAGTGACTGAAGGTGATTACCTGGGGCAAAACTTGTTCATGCCACAATTCTTGAAAGGAAAAACCTCTAGATGTTTCTTGGGGGAAATTTAATTTAGTCTTTGTTTATTCCAAAATAAAAATTGGGGGAGAAAATGATAAAGTTACGCATAAATTTTGATTTGCAAAACAAAAGTTGTCTTTGTTTGAACTTGTCTCATAGCCGCAAGCCTAAAACCTTATTGCTGTTGTCTGGGGAGCAACTACTGAGCAGGTGTAAGGACAGCTGGGGTGCCAGTTTTCCCACACTGGTCTACCCAGCTGAGCCTCCACTTAGGCTCCTTCCCAGTAACTCTGCATATAGGACTGTGATAAGATTAAATTTAGGATTCAGTTGGGTGTTACCTTTACCCGTGATTTACTAAGTCACCTGTGAAAGAATTCCTTCTTACAATGTCTGTATTTGCAGTAACAAATATGTCTTCAAACAGAACAGTCATTTATGCTGAAGAGTCTTTGTAGGCTTAACAATACAAGGAGTAATGGTCATTATTGAACTCGTGTTGGGCCTAGTGATTTGCATATCTTATAATTGCACATAAGGCTCTAGTAAGAAGTAGGTATTTGTTTCTATTTTTCAAACCGAAGATGTGTGTTATTCCCAAGTCATGATTTGTTAACAGAAAGTCAGTTTCTTTCTCAAGGCTCCAACTTGTCTAGCAATACCTGAAGTAGATTTGCCTTTTAGCAGCTGCAAGTGCAGTGGTCACAGACATGTCCCCTGCAAGGAAGCTGGTGGTTGTGTCCCCCGCAAGGAAGCTGGTGGTCGTGTCCCCCGCAAGGAAGCTGGTGGTCGTGTCCCCCGCAAGGAAGCTGGTGGTCGTGTCCCCCGCAAGGAAGCTGGTGGTCGTGTCCCCCGCAAGGAAGCTGGCGGTCGTGTCCCCCGCACGCCCACAAGGAAGCTGGTGGTCGTGTCCCCCGCACCCCCACAAGGAAGCTGGTGGTCGTGTCCCCCGCACCCCCACAAGGAAGCTGGTGGTCGTGTCCCCTGCAAGGAAGCTGGTGGTCGTGTCCCCCGCAAGGAAGCTGGTGGTTGTGTCCCCCGCAAGGAAGCTGGTGGTCGTGTCCCCCGCAAGGAAGCTGGTGGTCGTGTCCCCCGCAAGGAAGCTGGTGGTCTTGTCCCCTGCAAGGAAGCTGGTGGTCGTCTGCCTTTTCGTCACTCCTCATACTCTGTACTCTCCCTTATTTGTTTGTTTGTTTGTTTTTATTTTTCAAGACAAGTTTTCTCAGTGTAACAGTCTACTGGTCCTGGAACTCACTTTGTAGACCAGACTGGCCTCAAACTCAGAGATCCTCCTGCTTCTGCATCTCAAGTACTGGGATTAAAGGTATACGCCACCACTGCACAGCTTAACCTGTGCCCCAGCCCTTGAAAACATGGTCTTAAGTGGTGCGGTGGTACTGCACATATCCTAGCACTGGGGAGGCTGAGGTAGGATGGCCCAACCTTGGGTACATGGTGAGTTCCAGGTCAGCAAAGGTTATGTAGCAGAACCTGTGCCCAAACAACACGGACTGAATATCTCCACACTCACCCTGACAGGGCTTCCCATGGCCTTGGTCCTGTGTTTGGAAATCTAGAGCTCTTGCAAAGCTAGGTGGCATCACTGTGAGCAAGATGGGAGCAGGGAGCACACGGGGCTGCCATCTACATAGGAAGTGCATGTGATGTTAGGATCTGTGGGCTTGTCTGTTCTAGAGTCTGTTCCAGGACTCCGTAACTGTGCTAACCCGTCACAGTTGTTGAGGAAGGAGAAGGTCAGACCTGAACCCTGTGCTCTCTCGTTCTATTTACTCAATCCCTGGGCTGGGTTTTCTCGGGTTGCAAGTGTCTCCCCCCACTGACTCCAGTCTTCGGTACCAATTCTGGGGCATCTAGTTATGAATATTCAGCCCATTGCCAACAGCGCTTATCTAATTGGCCCTCCTCTGACTCCATCCTTCTCAACAGGCCACTGACACTTCCCAGGGCACTTTGGTCATCTTTTCTGCTTTGTCCCTCTGCTGCCTCCATCCCACTGTATGGGATGTACCGTTTGATTTCTGCTGGTTTTCCCACTCGAAGGTGAGGATGACAGGAGTGGGACGGGCCTGACCCGTACCTGCAGTCTGGAGGCTGAGGCAGGAGAATTCTCACATTCATATCCAGCCTGTGTACACTTTCAAAAACAAAACAAAGATGGCAATACCTTATTCATAGTGGTGCTATTGATGATCTGAAATCCAGAGTCTTCTGTAGGCGAATCAAAGAGTTCCACAATAGCCGGGAATGGAGTATAACAAAGGTTTATTTATTTGGGGATAAATTCACAGTAAGGGTAGCGGTCTGCAGTCCTCTGTGTGTGCTGGAAACTGGGAACTGAATCCAGCAGAAAAAAAAGGGACCACACATGCTTCCTGTCTGCACTTACAATACCTGAGACCGTGCTCAAAATGGGCAGTATCTAAAAGGCTATTATTGGCTGAAGGAGTTTCCACAATACCTCCCCCTTTTGTCTAAATAAGAGGATTCTGAGTCTAATACAAAACTATAGACAATAAGAATACATAGTATTGTCCAGGGAAAAGGAGACAAAAACATACATAAAAATTAGAATTATAATCAGCATGAACAAAATCAAGAAAGAAACAAATGCTAAATGTTTCAATAGTTATCCTATCCTAGGAGTCTAAGTCTTACAATTAAAATGTCTTTGCTAAGCTAAGAACTCAAGAAACTAGACCGTAAAAGGCTAATCAACCCAATTAGAAAATGGGGCACTGAGCTGAACAGAGAATTCTCAACAGAAGAAGTTCAAATGGCCAAAAGACACTTAAGGTCATGCTCAACCTCCTTAGCGATCAGGGAAATGCAAATCAAGACAACTTTAAGATACCATCTTACACCTGTCAGAATGGCTAAAATAAAAAACACCAATGATAGCCTTTGCTGGAGAGGTTGTGGAGAAAGGGATACACTCATCCATTGCTGGTGGGAATGCAAACTTGTGCAACCACTCTGGAAAGCAGTGTGGAGGTTTCTCAGGAAATTCGGGATCAACCTACCCCTGGACCCAGCAATACCACTTTTGGGAATATATCCAAGAGAGGCCCTATCATACAACAAAAGTATATGCTCAACTATGTTCACAGCAGCATTGTTTATAATAGCAAGAACCTGGAAACAACCTAGATGCCCTTCAATGGAAGAATGGATGAAGAAAGTATGGAATATATACATATTAGAGTACTACTCAGCAGTAAAAAACAAGGACTTTTTGAATTTTGCATACAAATGGATGGAAATAGAAAACACTATCCTGAGTGAGGTAAGCCAGACCCAAAAAGAGGAACATGGGATGTACTCACTCATATTTGGTTTCTTGCCATAAATAAAGGACATTGAGCCTATAATTCCCTTTCCTGACCAGCACACAGGATGTACAGAGAACACAGATAGAAAAATGTTATTTCAGTATGGGCAAAGCTTTCTGTCCACTGAGCCTTGTATTCAAATGTGAACATACCTTGCAAGTTTAAGAAACAGCAGCCTCTAAAACCCTTCCTGTTAGGAGTGATCACTCAGACAAATCCTGGTGGAAGCAAGGGAAGGATTTTTGTAATCTCTGTGGCACCTCATAAGCTCAGGAGCGAAATGAGTACACAGTCTCTTCAGCCTTTCTTTTCCCTCCTTGACACATGTGTTCAGCCCAAGCCCTCTCCTTGAGGAAGTTAGAATGAAGAACAACTAGAAGCCAGTCCTGTTCTGGAAGTGGGCATGTGATGTCGTGTTTAATATCGCAGTAAAGGAGTACCAGCACATGTGATTACTTATCTATTTAACTTTAAACGAAGTAAGATAGGACTAAGGATAAAGCTCGGCGGTAGAGTGCTTGTCTAGTGTATGAAATCTGTGAACACATTCTCAGATTATCTATCTTTTAATGTCTATTGAACAAAAGCCTGTCTTATGCGCTGTCCAACTCCCAGCACTGCAAAAAAAAGAATGAACATTAAGGAATGTGAACTGCTGATAGAGAGATCCTTTTCCTCTCTGGTGGCATGGTATTTGTGACTGTGGCCAATCACAGATCGCTAACTTAGCTGGATTTAGAATTGCTAGAATTGCCAAGGAAGTACAGCTCTGGATGTGGCTGGGAGTTGGGAAGGCCTGTGCGTGTGAGCAGCACTATCCCCTGACCTTGGGGCCTGAGACTGAGTAGAAAGAAGGAGAGTTGAGTGCCAGGATTCATGAATCTGCTTTCTGACTGGGGAGGCGGCTCAACACCAGCCTCGAGATCCCGCTGCCATGATGCACTGTTCCCTCAGACTGATCTGAAATTCCCCTTCTTCCCTAAGCTGCTTCTGTCAGGCATCCTGTCACAGCATTGAGAAGAGAAGCTGACCCTGCACTCTACAGTGTGGAATACACAGCATTGAGAAGCTGACCCTGCACTCCACAGTGTGGAGTATACTGCTGCTTTTGCCTTGTATCCAATAAGCATGTTCCTTAAAAAAAAAGATTTAGTATGAATGGACAGGTTTATTCACAGATTATCATTTAATGTTCATTGGACAAAGGCCTGTTTTATGCCCTGTCAATCCAACTATGGAAAGAATGAAGTTCCCATTCTTGGGGGTTTTCTATCTCATGGTGAATGGCACAATAAATATATGTATGTTTATTTCCAGTGTGTCTTTAGAGACTACCAAGGATCCTGTTAAAAAAGGGCACAAAGAGCCGGGCGGTGGTGGCGCACGCCTTTAATCC
The DNA here is from genome assembly GCF_037038515.1 of Microtus pennsylvanicus. Classification (NCBI taxonomy): domain Eukaryota; kingdom Metazoa; phylum Chordata; class Mammalia; order Rodentia; family Cricetidae; genus Microtus; species Microtus pennsylvanicus. Next base: position 2,975,156 of record NC_134586.1, on the reverse strand, counting down.
CAGCACTCGGGAGGCAGAGGCAGGCGGGTCTCTGTGGGTTCGAGACCAACCTGGTCTACAAGAGCCAGTTCCAGGACAGGCTCCAAAACCACAGAGAAACCCTGTCTCGAAAAACCAAAAAAAAAAAAAAAAAAAAAAGGGCACAAAGGCCAGTGAGATGGCTCAGTTGGTATTGGATTCTTTTTGAGGTGGGATCTAAGTACATAATTGTAGTCTCGTCTGGCCTTGAACTTGCAATCCTTCTGCCTCTTAAATCCTGGGTGCCCGCCTGCCCCCATAAAAAAAAAAAACAAAAAACCAGAAATTGGGCTAGCAAGGTGGATCAGTGGTAAAGGCCCTTGCTTCCACGCCTGAGTTCGATACCTGCAACTCAAAGGGTGGAGAGAGAGGACTGGTTCTGACCTCATGAATGATGTGCAGATGTGTACACGGACGTGTGTGAACACACGCAAGCACACACGCACACACACACACACAAGCTATTTAAATTAAAAAACAAGGCTAAAAATAATGCTCAAAAGACACCTAGACTAATTAACCAACATAGAGGAGGGAAACTGGGGTATATTTTTAAAAATATCTAAAGGTAGTCTTAATGTTCAACCACGATTGAGACCCATGTTTTCTTTTTTCCTTTTGAGACTTGGACTCACTTTGTGTCACTGGCTGACTTGGAACTCCCTGTGCAGACCTTCAGGCTAGCCTCCATCACACAGAGATCCACCTACCTCAGCTGAGTGCTGGGATTAAAGGTGTGCGCCACCATACCAGTGGAGACCTATTTTTTTCTTAAGTTTATTTATTTATTTGCATGTTTATTTTATATGTGTGGCTGTTTTCCTTGCATGTCGGTCTATGCACCCATGCATGCCTGGTGCCTGTGGAAACCAGAAGAGGGCACTGTAATGAATTACAGAATACTGTGGCCACCATAGGGATGCTGGGAATCGAAATAGGGCCTTCTGGAAGGGCCGCCGCTGCTCCTCACTGCTGAGCCACCTCTCCTGTGTGCGTGCACGTGTCCCCCAGCACCATCCATGTCTCTTAAGCAGCTCCCTCTATTATATGAGGTAACCAGTGCTGTGCTGGCGGCTGAAGAGGCTGCATGTTCTATTCTTGCCTGGATACTTGGAAACAGATGTACTTTCTCCACATACTTTCGATGAAGAACTTAGTTTTTATTCAAGTTATCTCTTATATCAACCTAGGCTTTAAATGATAAAAGACCATTTAAACGAAGGTTTAATATTTAAAACTATTCTACCCAGAATTACCTACATAATCTGTAGGGATCAATGAAAACTGAAAATGTGGATCCTCCTTCCAGAACTTGCTAAGAACTTTAAGTCAGCAGGAGAGGGGCCTTAAACTAAGTGCAGGACCTCTCTAAATGCAAATCATGTGCCCCAGAGGCCTTTTCATGGCCTTTGTAACTTTTTAAACTATTTCGTACCTCCAAAGTCCTTCACGTAAAAAAAAAATAATTACATAGTTTAAAAACATCTATTGCCAAACTATACAAAGCTTTACACTGTGAAACGTCTTTGCCTACTGATAATGTTCTAAAGGAGTTATTTCTTGTAAAGATTGTTTTATATTTTAAATTGTGGTGTGTGTGTGTGTGTGTGTGCATGCACAGAGTTACAAGTGTCCATGGAAGCCAGATCCCCTGAAGCTGGAGTTACTTGAGGTTGTGAGCCTTTGTACATCGGTAGTAGAAATCCAGCTCTGGTCCTCTGCAGGAATAAGACATGAAAAGTCAAAATTTAAACTCAAACAATCTAGTGCCATTTCTTTAAACTGCTGGAGGATGCATCGATACCCCTGCCCTACACACACACACACACACACACACACACACACACACACACACACACAGTGTTATGGCCCTTACCTATAATCCCAGCACTTGAGAGACTGGAGCAGGATGATTGAACAGACTGAAGTAAAAGAGAGTAAGAAAAGGGAAGAAATTAAAAAATGGGGTTGGAGAGGTGGCCCATAGGTTAAGCAGAGGTGACCAGGCTCAATTTCCAGCACCCACAGGAAAAAGCTCACAACCGCTCCAATTCCCTGCCCTCTGCTGGCCGCTGTCGGCAATGAAGGCATACGATGTTGAGCTATCAGGCATGCACCAATATACGTAAAATACATAAATAAAAAGGAAAGGAGGGCCGGGCGGTGGTGGCGCACGCCTTTAATCCCAGCACTCGGGAGGCAGAGGCAGGCGGATCTCTGTGAGTTCGAGGCCAGCCTGGTCTACAAGAGCTAGTTCCAGGACAGGAACCAAAAGCTACAGAGAAACCCTGTCTCGAAAAATCAAAAAAAAAAAAAAAGGAAAGGAGGAAAATGTCTTGGAGCCGCCATTGTTCAAAAACAAAACAAACCAAAATAGAGCAGCAGACGGCGACTACGAGATTTCCAGGTCAGAGACCCCCCATCCATTCCACACCAGCCCTGTGGGAGCCACAGCTCCGCCATCCCTTTGCCCAGTGCACTTCCGTTCCCACGTCTACGCACTTCCGGTTCCTCCCCCTCCGGGCGGCGCGCTTCCGCTCCAGTTCGCCCTTCTCCACCATGGCGGTAGCGGCGCTGCAGCTGAGGTTGATCCTGTGTCCGGGGGCGCGCGGTCTGCGCTCCTTCTCCTCAGCCGTCAGGCCCGCAACCGGTCCGCGTGAGTGCGAGTGCGCCGCTGCGGGCTGGGGGCGGGCAGGGCCCCCAGCGGGGTGAGAGGCCGTGCAGACGAGGGGCTGTGAGCACAGGGGGCCACCGGGCAGGCTCACCCCGCGGCGGATGCCTGCAGCTCCCCTTCCCCAGCTCCCTCTCCTGCAGGGCCTGCCTCTTCCTTCCGCTCTTGCTCTCCTCTCAGGGCAAACCTCGTCTTCCCCTTCCTCGCAGAAAATCCGTCCACACGTGGTTGCTGGATAAATTTATAGATCCCTTCATACGTCCTAGTGGCGCGTAGTTGTCTTCCGGTGTGTCCTAGGCGGAGTTGCGGAGCCTGGCGGGCTGGTGCAGTTCACAGCCAGCGTGCACACGCGTAGACAGTTACAGTAGAGTGTATTGTCATGGAGAGTGTGGAGAATGACGTACTGTTGAAGAAGTGGCTAACCAGGCAGGGGAAGACAGGGAGGGGAGACCTCAAAAAACCAGACCCTTGAACAGTCTTGAAGATTTGAGCGAGAGCAATGATCAAGGACAGCCAACCCGACCCGCTGTGTGGTCAGCGGGCCAGCGGCAGCCGTCAGAATTAGAGTGATGGTCTGAACTTTAGGGCTCGCAGACATTGGGTTTTGATAGAAGTCGTTAGAACGGACGTAAGATTTCTGCTTGTAAAAGGTCGCTGGCAGCAGTGTGGCGAACCCACTGCAGCAGGGGAAGGCTGCAAGACCAGTTTGGAGGCCGTTGCTATTCCAAGTGATGGTGACCCTGCAGAAGGTGATTTGGTTTGTAGGATGTGTTTTGAAGGTAAAGCCAAGAGGACTTATTGGTGGGTTTGATGTGAGGCTTGAGGGTATGTCTCAAGGAAGCCTGGCAGGTCCTTTCCTGAGCTATGGGATGAGTGGCAGTCCCGTTTACAGGGACTGGAAAGGAGGAAAGCAGGGCCTTGCCGCCTGCCTTGTCGGTGAAGCACATTAAATATCTTGGCCCTCTTTTCCGTTGTCCTTTCTTCTGTGTTGGCCACACTGAGTTTGTTTCCACATTCTTTGCTATCTCTTCCTAGCTGGGAAGCTACTCTATGAAGCACAGGGTCAGACAATCAGGGGCATTTGGTGCTGTGCAGATGTGTCCAGGTGCTGAGTGAGCATTATTCCTGCTTCTCAGTAGTAAGTGTGAGGCTGCAGGTGTCCCCAATCTGCATCACTGACAAGGGACAGTGCTCATTCCTTTGTGGAGACAGTCTGAATATGAATAGTGCTATAAAAGGGCCCTAGAGTGCCCATTATAGCGTGACTAAGGGTTACGCCATCAAGTTCCTGCTTTCTTTAGTGTTCTTCCACAGCTTGTTACCTTCTGACCAAGGGGTAGTTCTTCAGAATACCTTGGAGTCTCATAGTTCCATCATTGCAAGAGGAATTCTCTGAGAAATTCAAGGAAGCACATTCCACGTGCCCCAAGTCCACTGCAGGACCGTGGGCTGTGCCCAGTCAGAACTCTGGTTCCAAGGATCTGAGGTTGCTAGAATCCCTCTATCACCTTGCCCTGGTTTGGAGTTTTTCTGCATGAAAACATCCGACAAGCCATAGATTCTCAGCAAGGAGAAGGAAATGTACAATCGATGCTTATAGTCTAGTTAAGGGGCAAGTGCTGCCTGAAAAGTTTATTTCTCTAAAACCCAAAGAATGAAATGTTGCGAAGCTGTAAGACTAAGGACTCCTTCCTGAATCCGCCTGTCGTTCTGATGCAGGGCCATGCTAATCTCTGCGTGGATCCAGCCTTGCTGTCTGGGCTGCTGAAGCAGCCACCGCTGGCCTTAGACTTCTCGCCCGCCTGCTTTCATGGCTGCCTCCCTCTAGCCCTCAGCCTTAGCTTCAAGTTTGTGTCCTCTGGAGTTATTGCCCACTTTATTATTAGTGTTCTCAGAAAGAACCTGTGCAGTGGGCGCATGGGTGTGGGGTATCGCTGTGACGGGCTTGACCGTGTTTTGTGGAGGATTGGGAAGGACTTGGGAACTTTGGGTTAGAAGAGCCGTGGAGCGTTCAGAGCTCAGTGGTCTGTGTGGTTAGAGCCTTGAAGATAAGAATGTTGAGAGCAGTGTAGAAGATGGAGCCCTGGCTTGTGGAGTTGCAGAGGAAGCAAAGACTGCTGGGCTGTTTGTGTCAAGAATCTGTGGTGTCTGGTCAGCTCCCACCAGAACGCTGGACAGTGGTGGCGCTCACCTGCACTCCTTTCATCCCAGCACTTGGGAGTCAGAGGCCGGGGGTCTCTGTGAGATCGAGAACCTGGCCTACATACAGATAACAGGACAGCCAGGACTGTTGCACAGAGAAACCCTGTCTCAAAAAACCACAAAAACAAACCAAAAAACCAAACCAAACCAACAACCAAGAGTCCAGAACAACTGAAGTTAAAACTTTTGTTTCACTGATATCAGCACTGAATCGGTGCTGATAATTAGCTGGAGCTGAGAACGAGCCTGGCATCGTTGAGGTGAAATCTGGGGAGTTTTTCAAGAGTCAGCACACAGGGGTGTTCCAGAGGTGACCAAGGTTGTACCTCCCCCCGGCAGCCCCGCTTGGTAATGGTGGTGTTGATTTTGAAGACTTATAAGAGGTCTTGAAAAGCAGATGAAGCTTGGTGCTGTGGGAGCCATGAGAGGCTACTGAAGGTGCAGCTGCAGTAGCCGTGAAAGCCCCAGGATTGAAGGGGCTGTGGAGAAAGCTCCTCGAGGCTTGGCCCCATGAAGGTAGCTCAGAAGAGGTGTGGGTGAACGCAGCTGACTTTCACAGAAGACCCTAACATTTGGAGATCTGGTACCATGGGATAGCCACCAAGAGCAGCAGCAGGTGTGGGTGGAACCGGCCCTGAGCTGAGCAGATATCTGTGCGGGCTGTAGAGGGCAGAGCCAGAGAAGTGACCCAAGCCCTTGGAGGAGTCCAGCTTGTGAGTGAACCCCACATAATTGAACATCGAGTTTATATTTTTGGAGATTCGTTTTTCTTTGTCAGGTTGTGACTGTGCCCTGGTTCTTCCCTCTTGAACTAAGAATGTGCTTGCTTTTGCCGTGGAATTTCTTTGTTTCCGCTTTCCATTTTGAACGTTAAGAAAGTAGGTTGTCATTCCATTGTTCGTGAATGCCTTAAGTTGCCTTAGAACTGCAGCCAGTGGTTTTGAACAATGCTACATTATGAATTTTTGTCTTTTAGGTCCGGCATCCAGAAGTGAAAGGTCAATGAAAAGAAAGGTACACACGTATTTACTTGTCTCTGTCTTGATTTCTAAAGAGAGGCCGAAGGTGCTGCCAGAGGAGGCTTCTCGGGGCTCCGGGGCTGCCATAGCCTGTTAGTAGTTGGTGTAAGAACGCAGCAGCCTTAGCTACCATAGCCTGTTAGTAGTTAGTGTAAGAACGCAGCAACCTTAGCTACCATAGCCTGTTAGTAGTTGGTGTAAGAACACAGCAGCCTTAGCTACCATAGCCTGTTAGTAGTTGGTGTAAGAACGCAGCAGCCTTAGCTACCATAGCCTGTTAGTAGTTGGTGTAAGAACGCAGCAACCTTAGCTACCATAGCCTGTTAGTAGTTGGTGTAAGAACACAGCAACCTTAGCTACCATAGCCTGTTAGTAGTTGGTGTAAGAACGCAGCAGCCTTAGCTACCATAGCCTGTTAGTAGTTGGTGTAAGAACGCAGCAGCCTTAGCTACCATAGCCTGTTAGTAGTTGGTGTAAGAACGCAGCAACCTTAGCTACCATAGCCTGTTAGTAGTTGGTGTAAGAACGCAGCAGCCTTAGCTACCATAGCCTGTTAGTAGTTGGTGTAAGAACGCAGCAACCTTAGCTACCATAGCCTGTTAGTAGTTGGTGTAAGAATGCAGCAGCCTTAGCTACCATAGCCTGTTAGTAGTTGGTGTAAGAACACAGCAGCCTTAGCTACCATAGCCTGTTAGTAGTTGGTGTAAGAACACAGCAGCCTTAGCTACCATAGCCTGTTAGTAGTTGGTGTAAGAACACAGCAGCCTTAGCTACCATAGCCTGTTAGTAGTTGGTGTAAGAACGCAGCAGCCTTAGCTACCATAGCCTGTTAGTAGTTGGTGTAAGAATGCAGCAGCCTTAGCTACCATAGCCTGTTAGTAGTTGGTGTAAGAACACAGCAGCCTTAGCTACCATAGCCTGTTAGTAGTTGGTGTAAGAACACAGCAGCCTTAGCTACCATAGCCTGTTAGTAGTTGGTGTAAGAACGCAGCAGCCTTAGCTACCATAGCCTGTTAGTAGTTGGTGTAAGAACGCAGCAGCCTTAGCTACCATAGTCTGTTAATAGTGTAAGAACTCAGCAGCCTTAGCTACCATAGCCTGTTAGTAGTTAGTGTAAGAACGCAGCAGCTTTAGGGGTAGACAGGTGTGAGGTGAGACCCAGAGTACAGACCGGTGACACCTTCAGCAGTCAGCCATCACCCCATCAGCTCCTCTTGGACATCTTCAGGAGTTAAGGTCAGCTGACGAGCATAGAGTCAGAGGCCCAAGCATCGGTCATCTCTAGCAGTAGTTTTCAGAGAAAAGTTTCCCACTCTGGGACATGGACCACACTGCTGCTGGTGTGTAGATTCGCACTAATAAATTAGAAAAATATTTACTTTTTTGTTTTGGGTGGTTGTGAGCCACCTGATGTGGGTGCTGGGGACAGAATTTGGATGCTTTGCACAAACAGTAAATGCTCTCAACCACTGAGTCGTGCCCTGCCTTTAACCCCAAGCCCTCCTTTTTGCGCAGAGGCTTTCCCTTTCCGTGTACACTTTTGAGTGCATACAAGTGTGTTAACGTGACTAAGCTTTCAAGTCACTGTCTCGGGTTTGGAGACATCACGTATTTTTAAATCTATTTAACTTGGAAATTTATCTCAAAGTGCTTCCTCTTTATTGTGAGTGTTGTGCACACGTGAAGGTCAGAGGAGAGCTCTCGGAGTCAGTTTTCTCTGCTGTGTGGGTCCCAGGGTTTGAACTCAGGCTGTCGGGCTTGGAGGCAGCACTTTTACGTGCTGAGCCATCTCTGGCCCCTAAATATTTACACTTGCTTATCTCCCTTATTCCCGAGCCCCTGATGGAGGAAGGTCATTGGTTAAATAAAAAGAAGCTGCTTGGCTCTCATTGGTTAGGAGATAGGTGGGAGGAGTAAACAGAACAAAACGCTGGGAGGAAGAGGAAGTGAGGTCAGACTCGACAGCTCTCCGCTGGGGAGCAGACGCTTCAGAGAGAGACGCCATGCTACCTGCTCCAGGGAAGACGCACGCTATGAAGCTCCGACCCAGGATGGACTTAGGCTAGAATCTTCCCGGTAAGACCGGTGCTATACAGATGATAAGAAATGGGCTAGTCCAGGTGGGAGAGTTAGCCTAGAAGATGCTAGGTAGAAATGAGCCAAGCAGTGTTTAAAAGAATACAGTGTCCGTGTAATTATTTCGGGGCATAAGCTGGCCTGGTGGCGGGGACACAGCCCCGCCGCTCCATATTACTACAAGCCCCCCACCCTCCTGTACTGTTCCCTCCCCACCCCACCCTCCTGTACTGTCCCCTCCCCACTGCCCACCCTCCTGTACTGTCCCCTCCCCACTGCCCACCCTCCTGTGCTGTTCCCTCCCCACTGCCCACCCTCCTGGACTGTTCCCTCCCCACCCCATCCTCTTGTACTGCCCCCTCCCCACTGCCCACCCTCCTGGACTGTTCCCTCCCCACTGCCCACCCTCCTGGACTGTTCCCTCCCCACTGCCCACCCTCCTGGACTGTTCCCTCCCCACTGCCCACCCTCCTGGACTGTTCCCTCCCCACTGCCCACCCTCCTGGACTGTTCCCTCCCCACTGCCCACCCTCCTGGACTGTCCCCTCCCCACTGCCCACCCTCCTGGACTGTTCCCTCCCCACTGCCCACCCTCCTATACTCTTCCCTCCCCACCCTCTTGTACTATTCCCTTCCCCCGCTACCCTCCTGTACTGTTCCCTCCCCACTGCCCACCCTCCTGTACTGTTCCCTCCCCACTGCCCACCCTCCTGTACTGTTCCCTCCCCACTGCCCACCCTCCTATACTCTTCCCTCCCCACCCCACCCTCTTGTACTATTCCCTTCCCCCCACCCTCCTGTACTGTTCCCTCCCCACTGCCCACCCTCCTATACTCTTCCCTCCCCACCCTCTTGTACTATTCCCTTCCCCCGCTACCCTCCTGTACTGTTCCCTCCCCACTGCCCACCCTCCTGTACTGTTCCCTCCCCACTGCCCACCCTCCTGTACTGTTCCCTCCTCACTGCCCACCCTCCTATACTCTTCCCTCCCCACCCCACCCTCTTGTACTATTCCCTTCCCCCCACCCTCCTGTACTGTTCCCTCCCCACTGCCCACCCTCCTATACTCTTCCCTCCCCACCCCACCCTCTTGTACTATTCCCTTCCCCCCACCCTCCTGTACTGTTCCCTCCCCACTGCCCACCCTCCTATACTCTTCCCTCCCCACCCCACCCTCTTGTACTATTCCCTTCCCCCCACCCTCCTGTACTGTTCCCTCCCCACTGCCCACCCTCCTATACTCTTCCCTCCCCAACCCACCCTCTTGTACTATTCCCTCCCCACCCACCCTCCTGTACTGTTCCCTCCCCACTGCCCACCCTCCTATACTCTTCCCTCCCCACCCCTACCCTTCTCTACGACACATGCTCTCCCCACTGCCCCACCCTCCCGTACTATTTCCTCCTCTTTTTGAGGCGTGGTCTCCTGTAGCCTTTAAAGTATGACCTAGAACTTTTTCTAGAAAATGTTTAAATATCTATTTTATGTGTATGAGCATTTAGCTCGTATGTATATATTTGTACCATCTGTGCCTGGTATCCAAGGAGGCCATAGGAGGGTGTCAGATGGAACTGGAGTTACAGACAGTTATGAGCCACCATGTGGGTGCTGGGAACTGAACCTGGGTCTTCTGCAAAAGCAGGCAGTGCTCCTAACTACTGAACCATCTCTCCAGCCCCAGTGTCTGGACTGGCCCAGTGTCTACCCGGTGTCTTACGGGAATGGAGCACCATACCTAGTTGCTACGGTTCCGCCCAGCTTCGTGCATCTAAGCAACACTACCCACTGAGCCACATCCCAGCCCTGTCTCCAAGTTCTTAACATCCTTTTGTGTTGACTTACGTCATTTGAGGTTTTTATAAACTTCGTAAACTTGTTTCATAAACTACATAAATAAATTGTTTAATTCTTGTGAAGGAAATGTGATCTAAAGGGGAGCTTGTCATAATTTGAAGCAGCTGAGCAGAGTTATTTATGCCGAATTAGTGTCTTTTACTTAACAGATCTGATGGGAATCCGTCCATTTGTTGTGTGTGTTTTGTGTGGGTGTGGGTGCTGCAGATGCAGGCTGGAGTTTGGAGGACAGCTCTGTCGAGTTGGTTTTTTTTCCACCTTGGAGTCCCAGGGTCAAATTCAGGTGTGCACAGCCTTTCTCAGTTTCTCTCAGTCCTGAAAATCAGGTTTTGCAACTTTTCTGTATCTTAGCTATAGCTTTTGTCTTAAAATTAAAGAATATGTTTATATTGTAAAATGTAAAGTATTTTCTGTTTCTTAGGCGCTGCCTCCGAGGACAGAGAAGATGGACGTGGACCAGGACTGGCCCAGTGTCTACCCGGTTGCGGCGCCATTTAAACCCTCTGCTGTTCCTCTGCCTGTCCGGATGGGGTATCCAGTCAAGAAGGGTGTGCCCTTGGCAAAGGAGGGAAACCTAGAGCTGTTAAAGGTAAGGAGCTGCTTCAGGGCCCAGACAGCTCTTCGGTGGGCTGTGCCACCAAAACCCGCTCCCAAATAACCACACAGAGACAGTCAATAGCTTAGGCTTGTTACAAACCAGCTGTTTCAACTTAAATGAACTGTATTTCTTATCTACGCCCTACCACAGCTGTGTTCAGCACAGCCCATTCATTTTCACTTTCTCTGTATCTGGCTGGCGACTCCGCCCTCCTTCTTCCCAGTGTTCTCAGTCTGGCTCTCCCGCCTGACCTCTTTGTGTCTAGCTGTTGGGCAGTTGGTTCTATTAAACCAGTGAGAGTAAACCATCCTCACAGTGTACAAAGGACTCTTCTAGCCCTGGTGGGTGCTCAGCCCCGCCCCACCTTTGTGTTAGGGCCCAGTAGAGAGCGGCTCGTCGTGTTTCAGATCTTATTCGGGTAGGGATGGGTGCTGTTCCTGTAAAGAAGACTCCAGGAGTCGCGGGCATCTGATAAATTAGATCAGTCCTCTGGCTTCCCTGTGGCCTTGCTGTTATGTCCTTCAGGTGGAACCAAGGAGGACAGAATAACCTGATGTTGAGAACTAGCATGCAGATTGCATACTGATGATTATTGTGAGGGAAGTCACAGCCAGAGTGGCCTCACACTTACTGTGTCTGCTCCTCCTGTTTCCACGCCCATGTGCTAGAGTTCTAACACTTTGATAAAGAGGAGGGGACAGGACAGGAAGGACACAGGGGAGACTTGCCCAGGAGAGCATTTCCAGCAGACAGGAGACAGATGGGCCTTCAGGTGGAGGGAACTTGGTGCGGGCAGAGGGCTGTCACATCCCTGTTGGTGCTGACATCTGTTCCTGAGCTGGGTCACTGAGCATGCTCACTGCCTCATCTGCACCAGCTGCGTTTGTTTGGTGATCCTAGGATTTGCATGTTTCAAAAATAAGAGAACAGGTGGCACACGCCTTTAATCCCAGCACTCGGGAGGCAGAGGCAGGTGGATCCCTGTGAGATCGATAACAGCCTGGTCTACAGAGCTAGTTCCAGGACAGGCTCCAAAGCTACAGAGAAACCCTGTCTCGGAAAAAAAAAAAAAAGTGTTGTATTACGAGAGGTGGGGCTGCGTCCCCAGCACCCAGCCGCCCGCATGACTAGCTTATGCCCCGAAATAATTACATGGAAACTGTATTCTTTTAAACACTGCCTGGCCCATTAGTTCCAGCCTCTTATTGGCTAGCTCTTACATATTGATCTAACTCATTTCTAATAATCTGTGTAGCCCAAGGTGGCTTACCAGGGAAGAGCTTAACCTGCGGCTGTATCGGGTGGCAGAATCATGGCGACTCCCTCAATCTGCTTCTTTCTCCCAGCATTCTGTTCTGTCTACTCCGCTTTTCTAAATTCTACCCTATCAGAGGGCCAAGCAGTTTTCTTTATTAGTTAACCAATGAAAGCAACAGATAAGATACAAGACCCACCTCCATCAAAAAAGCTGCCCATTCCATAATCCTAGCATGTAGTTCTTTTTTCCCCCTGGATTTTAAGGAAATATATTCTAATCAACATTCAAGATTCAAGTTTTTAGAGTAACTTTCTGCTTTTTAACTTTTTTTTTCCCAAATAAGTTTCCTTAAGATAAATTGCTTCTTACATGCCCAACATTATTATAAAACTTGTGCTGGTAGGGGCTGGAGAGCTGGACCAGCACTGAGGAGCACTGGCCTCTCCTCCACTCTTCCGGTGGCTATGATTCCACAGGTAACTCACAGCCATCTAACTCCAGTCCCTGGGGTCAGCGCGTCCTGACAGACTCCAGCTCTAGGCATGCATGGCGTACATACATACGTGCACATGGTAACTCACAGCCATCTAACCCCAATCCCTGGGGTCAGCGCGTCCCGACAGACTCCAGCTCTAGGCATGCATGGCGTACATACATACGTGCACATGGTAACTCACAGCCATCTAACCCCAATCCCTGGGGTCAGCGCGTCCTGACAGACTCCAGCTCTAGGCGTGCAGGGCGTACATACATACATGGAGGCAAACCCTCATACAGAAAAAAGAACATGAATAAGTCTTTTTAAAACAGTAACACTTAGATTCAATTCAGGTTATGCTGGTAAGAATTACTTGTTTGAAAGGAATCAACTCTTTGGCTTTCTGCTGTATTGTGTCAGCACGAATGTGTTCCTGACTTCACTAGACTGGTCAGATCAGAGCTGGTGTGATGGCGCGTGCTTGCGGTACCAGTGTTTGGGAGGCCGAGGCCGGAGGATCTGGAGTCCATAGCAAGTGTCAGGCTAGCCTGGGCTACAGGGACTCTCTCTCAAAAACTTGGTTAATAAATAAATGCAGTCATCTGTGTAGTTGAGACTTGCTGGCTTTGTTCATTCAGTTTATGAAGTGGCTATTGTGTGTAAGCAGAAATAATGTGCCAGGCTTCTTGGAGAATTGGGGATTGACAGATTGGTGTTACACGCTTTCAAAATTATTGTTGTTGTTGTTTTCTGGATTTATGAGACTGTCTTGTTGTGCAGTCCAGGGTGACTTTGCCTTCACAGTCTCCCCGAGTGCTGGAATTGCTAGTGTGAGCTAACACACCTGAGTGCCTTTGGTTTATAGTGGAGTAGCACATGAACGCTGTAGATGCATGGCATAAAGAATGCTATGGCAGTGTTTATGTTTTAACATGACTGCTGTCTTGTAAGACATGTAAAATGAAAGATGAGCGCCATCTGATTCTGGTGTATCGGAAATAAATCACACAGAGTCTCGGGGCTTGGACTGATGCTGCGGAAGAGCTGTCCCCTTTTATTTATGTGATTTACTGGTTCTGGTTCAGGCTGTAGGAACATGATCCTTCTCGTGCATTTATGACATGGCAGGCGTGGTGATGCATGATTGTAGCCCAGCTGCTCTGGAAGCTTGAGTAGGAAGGTCACTAGAGCCTGGGAGTTTGAGAATATATCTAGGAAGTATGTTGATACTACAGCTCACGAAAAGGGGGTGGCTGGGGGAGATTTGACTGTAACTTATTCTTTAAAACCTCTCTGTTTTAGATCCCAAATTTCCTGCATCTGACTCCTGTGGCGATTAGGAGGCACTGTGCAGCTCTAAAAGGTATGCTTTCCTCTGGGAGCCTGGGGCTGATTTCACATGCAGAAAGACTTGAGTCTAATGAGACACAGCCTTCCGCTCTGAGTCACTGTCTCTTTCCTTTCCCTTTTGTTTTGTTGAGAGTTTTGTTTTTCTTTACTAGATAGCCCAGGGTGGCCTGGATATTGCTAGGTAGCCCAAGCAAGCCTGAGATATATTCCCACCAAATGCTGTAATATGGTGCTCCCGGAGGGCTCCACCCTCCTGCTTCTCTCTCCATTAACATCAGTTTGTAAATAGTTTAAGATGTTCAGTGTATAAGCAGCAGTTCGTGTTTGTTACCATTATGTGTGTATTGCATGTGGGTGTTTTACCTGCCTGCATATGTGTCTGCCATGTGCATGCATGCCTAGTGCCGGAAAAGGGTGTCAGGTCCCCTGGAACTGGAGTTAAACGTGGTTGTCAGCCATTGAGTCCTGGGACTCAAACCTAGGTCCCTGTCTGGAAGAGCAGCTCTTAACTGCAGAGCCACCACACAGCCCTTTTATAAATAATTATTGCTGAGCACTGTAAACTCATCAAAAACAAACAGAGGTTGAAACTAAGGCTTGGCTATGCACATTGTATTTACTTACCAGAAGGCAGTCTGTGTTACCCTAGTTCCGTTTTATATTTAAAAATATCACCATCAAGAATATTTAATAGATGTGCAATAAATAGCAGAAGCAGATTGTAGGCTGATTTGTCTTCAGGCTACCAACTCACAAACAGTGACATGAGACTTATTAATTATGAAAGCGCAGCCTTAGCTTAGGCTTGTTCCTAACTAGTTCTAATAACTTAAATTAACCCGTATCTTTTAACCTGTGTTCTTTTATGTGACTTGGTTACCTGTACTCTGTCCTACCCATCCTGCTTCTTCCACATCTGGCTGGCTACTCCACCTTTCTTCTTCCCAGCTCTGTCTGCCCAAAGTCCTGCCTGTCTCTCCTGCCTAGCTATTGGCTGTTTAGCTGTTGAGTCCACCAATCACAGCCATTCGTCTTCACCCAGTGTAAACCCACAACAGCAGATGTCCGGTGTGAGCACACAGTTGCTCATCTCGCTGTGCTGTTGTCTGTCTGTGTGTCCTGCCCTCTCCACTGGAGTGGGGTCATGTCTGTAGAGTTCTGTGTTGTCTGTCTGTGTGTCCTGCCCTCTCCACTGGAGTGGGGTCATGTCTGTAGAGTTCTGTGTTGTCTGTGTGTCCTGCCCTCTCCACTGGAGTGGGGTCATGTCTGTAGAGTTCTGTGCTGCTGTCTGTGTGTCCACTGGAGTGGGGTCATGTCTGTAGAGTTCTGTGTTGTCTGTGTGTCCTGCCCTCTCCACTGGAGTGGGGTCATGTCTGTAGAGTTCTGTGCTGCTGTCTGTGTGTCCACTGGAGTGGGGTCATGTCTGTAGAGTTCTGTGTTGTCTGTGTGTCCTGCCCTCTCCACTGGAGTGGGGTCATGTCTGTAGAGTTCTGTGCTGCTGTCTGTGTGTCCACTGGAGTGGGGTCATGTCTGTAGAGTTCTGTGCTGTTGTCTGTGTGTCCACTGGAGTGGGGTCATGTCTGTAGGGTTCTGTGCTGCTGTCTGTGTGTCCACTGGAGTGGGGTCATGTCTGTAGAGTTCTGTGCTGCTGTCTGTGTGTCCACTGGAGTGGGGTCATGTCTGTAGAGTTGCACTTGATCGTAGGAAGCCACAGTGATTCCTTCCTGAAATACTGTCCTTCAGGCCAGTACATTTATCCACAAGCTGAATTGCTGCGTTTTCCATATTGTTGGTCATCCTACATATGGTTCATTCCATAAAGTGAATGAGTTCAGATGTGAAAGTATGAAATTCCCGTCCATGCATGCAGTATATTTTTATCGTATCCACCTTCATCCCATCCTAATAAAACCTCCCACTCCTAAGTTCATGGGTGTGGGGCCATCCGTGGCAGCAGGGGTTGACCTGCTTGGAGTAAGGAAGTCTGAATCTCCCTCTCCAAGAAGACATTGGCCATCATTGGCTCCTCATGTGGGGACTGGGACTCAGAGCCCCTCCCCACTCTGTTGACTGGAGCGCTCGTGTGTCGGCAGCCACAGCTGCGGTTCCTCCGCCCTCTCTGAAGCGACAGTCCCTAAGCCTTGGGGCAGGGTAAGAAGATTTCCCAGTGGTTGTTGAGCCTTTCAGACACTTAGCCAGTTGTGAAATTAGAACTAACCACTGTCTCCTGCACTGTCCCCTAGTTTGATGTGGTCCCAGAGCTGCCCTAATCTGTTGTATAGAGACGTGAATTTAGAGGACAGTTTCGTGCCATGTCCGTGAGCCAGATAATAGTATGTTCACCCCTGGGGCCTGCGTGCTCCCCACTTGTGGACTCCCAGCCACGTTTCCCGTATTGGGTGTGTGCCTCCTGTGGGGGGGCTTATATCCAGTCCATAAGCAGCTGGTGACCTCATGATGTGTGTGTCACTGTCACACACATGGGCGTATCTTGACATATGATTTGTTATTGTAGCCTGTAGTTCATAGCTCTGTGAAACCGCTAATGATTTTTACCCTGGCAGCTTGCAGAGGCACTTCCAGGACTGTCAGCTAGCCAGTGGGAAGGAAGCCTCGGTCAGTACCAGCTCACTACTCTCTTCAGCAGTAGGGTCTCCCTGTGAAGTTCTGATGGATACTGTTCCTGAGGTCCCCAGGACACCCCACGACCCTAAGCTGGCTTCCCCCCAGCACTGGACTAGATCCACCTGCCGTGATTCTTGCTTGTAGGTGGGTTCAGCAATTGCTGTTGAGGTAGAGAAAGCACTTGTGTGGACTGGACAGATACCTGAGACTCGGGCTTAAGAGTGTAGGATGAGCTGAGTAGCCAAACCGCCGGAGGGTCGGCAGTGGGACCCCACACTGCGGTTATCCTTGTCTGTCTGTCTGTCTGTCTGTCTGTCTGTCTGTCTGTCTGTCTATCTACCTACCTACCTATCTACGTACATACATATCTATCTATCTACCTACCTATCATCTGTCTATCTACCTACCTATCTATCTACATACATACATATCTATCTACCTACCTATCATCTGTCTATCTACCTACCTACCTATCTATCTATATACATAGCTATCTACATACATACATATCTATCTACCTATCTTCTGTCTACCTACCTACCTACCTGAGGCAGGATCTTGCTGTGTAGCCCAGGTTGATCTGAAACATGCTGTATAGAAAACTGGCCTCCACCTTGCAGTGATCTTCCTGCCTCTGCCTCATGATTCAGACTGACCTGGTTAATTGTTAGCACTGACAACTTAAAAGTGATCGGTACATGTGGCTAATCACATAGTTGAAGCCTCCTGCTGTTCTATCCCTGCCTCTCATCCCAGAAAAATCTCTTAGTTATCACTTAGTTCTTGTAACCCCTTCCAGAAAACCGAGTGTCTTTGTTCTTGCAGTGTGTGCTTTGTGTGCTGTGCCTGCGTGTGAAGAACAGTGGTGAATGCAGGAACACGGCCACTGCAGCTCCAGAGCTGCTGGCTTGGAGCAGCGTCTGTTGCTCCCTGGATGTTGGCGTGTCTGTCATCCACCTGCATTGTGGCCTTCTCCTTCCCACGTGGATTAGTAGGACTTTTTGTTTTGTTTTTCACGATAGGGTTTCTCTGTAGCTTTGGAGCCTGTCCTGGAACTAGCTCTTGTAGACCAGGCTGGCCTCGAACTCACAGAGATCCACCTGCCTCTACTTCCTGAGTGCTGGGATTAAAGGCGTGCATCCCCACTACCCAGTGAATTATTAGTACTTTTCTTGTAGTATGACCGACTACCCAGCTGCAACAACTGTGATAGATTTGTTTGGGTTCATAATTTTAGGGATTCTAATCTGTCATGGCAGGGAGGGCATGGCTATGGGCTCCTGACTGACACAGCTGGAGTGTAAAGTGGCTTACTGTCTTGGCAGAACAGTAGCCCCACGCCAATTTCCTCCAGCTCGGCCCTACCTCCTAAAGGTTGGACAGCCTCCCAGAGCAATGCCACCAGCTCACACAAGTGAGCCTGCGGAGGAACGCCACTCTCACCAGCAGCAATGACGTGTGTGTGTGTGTGTGTGTGTGTGTGTGTGTGTGTGTGTGTGTGTGTTTGCTGTTGGGTATTCCATAGTGTGTGTGTGTGTGTGTGTGTGTGTGTGTGTCTGTGTCTGTGTCTGTGTCTGTGTCTGCTGTTGGGTATTCCGTAAGCAACTTCAGATGGCACCCTAGTGTCCCTGGTTATCCCGTCAGAGGCTCTGTCCGTGTGCAGAGGACTTGTTCTGACTTTTTAGGAAAGGAACAAAACCTAGGACATTTCTAAAAGTGACAACTGTTCCAAATTGATGTCCCACAGATTGAATTCCATTTTTTCAATCTTGTAAAAGCCAGTTAACAAATGCATTCCAGGTGATAAATTGCATTTTTTTTTATCTTCTTAATTTTTAAAAAAAATAATTTTAAAATGACATTTCTTCTGTATGTGCGTGTTTGCATGTTAGGGCATGTGCTGGCCATGGTGTGCATATGGAGGTCAGGGATATCTTACGAGACTCAGTTCTCCTTCCTCCGTGTGAATCCCTGGATCAAGCTCTGGTAGTCAAGCCTTGGCAGCAAGCCTCTTTACTCTCTCAGCCGATCTACCAACCCCATTTTTCTCTTTTAAACACTATTTTTAAATGTGCCTGTATTCTAGCAACCGATTGTTTTGATGAAGGAGTTCTCCAGTTCCTAGACTGAAGCGAAGGCTTCTGTGAGGCAGCACTGACATAAACGAGTGCTTTCTCATTTCCTAATTACACCTCTGCCGTCTCTGGCTTGAGAGTGCAGCTTCCAGAAGACTCAAGGTTTTTCAGCGTTTCTTCTCAGTTTTCTTTCAAAGTAGGTCACTTCAGATTTTGTATCTAACTTGCAAATGGAAAATGTGAAATGCAGGAAAGTTCAGTAATTTACCAAGGCTGAAGAGCCAGAGGAGAAGTTACATAAACGCCGAGGCTCTTCAGAGCCGACCACTGCCACACCTATCAGATGCTGATGGGCTGTTACGTGCTTCCCACTTGGCTGTGGTTTTTTGGGGGCACGTAATTTAGGTAATTTAATGTAAAAACTGTAATTATCATCTGATGATTGAAATAACTTATTTGCAGTTTAAAAGAAAAAATAACCTATACAAAACCAAAAGTCTGTGAACTGATCAGACTGGTCTCCACAAGTGCTTGGTGGCCTGCGTCCTGGCATCGGGTGCTGCCCGAGTCCACGGTGGACATGACGGTCAGCTCTGCCCGCTGGTCTTTTCTTCACATCAAAATATTCTCCTTTCTTCCTTCCCTCGTGTACAGGCTTTAGGGGTTTGTTGTTTTGTGGGGATTTGTTCTGTTTGAGACAAGGTCTTGCAGTGTGGCTCGCTCTGGCTGTCACTCTCCCTGTGTAGCCCAGGGTGGCCTTGAATTCATGACCTGCTGTAGCAATCCAAGCCACTGATTTCAGAGGACCTTTGTAATTCAGAGTGACATTTTACAGACTCGGAGGAAGCCTAAAGGAAGATGAACAAAGTACTACAGTTGGGAAATTGTTAGCTTGGGGAAATGTCACAGGCGAAGGCCTCTCCGAGTCCCCCGGTTATCTGTCACAGAGATGGCCAGCTTTTCTCACAGTGTGCTTTGCAGGGGAAGCTTGAGTCTGTGAGGTCTGCTGTTCACAGCCTGAGGAACCGGTTGCTGTCATTTGCTCTTAGAATGGGGCTCTTCAAGGACCGAGAAGAGCCCCGGTGTGAGAAGTCTTCATCCTCAGCTAAACCCTCTTCCATGCAGACTTGACCACGTAGGGCACTGTGAAGTCAGATCCTAGTAACTGGGAAGCTGGCAGCTACTCCCATCAACAAACTGGGAACTGGGTTTATACCTCAGCTCGGGGAATGAGAACCCTGACCATAAGTGCTTGAGACCCGCGACTACCTTCTGTCTAGGGTCACCCCACTGCTCACTGGGGTCAAGTGGAAGAACAAGAGTTAGTGTTCGGACCCTCTGGCGATGATATACGTCAGGTTCAGGAAGAACACTGACAGGACTTAGCTCCTTCTGGGGTTCCAGTTCCTGTCGGTTGATCTTTCTAGTGGTGTCGATTTGGGAATGGTTATCGTTCCTTCTTGCTGCTCACAAGCAGTAGACTCTGGGCACCAAGCTGTCTGCCTGTTGTTGGGAAAGAGGAGTTAAACAGCAGCTGCTCGCAGAGCCTGGAGCGTCCATCATGGGTGTTTTCAGTTTCAGTGCTGGGGACTGGGTTGTGGGCATGGCAAACTCTCAGCCACACCCCAGCATCCCTGCTCCCCACTAAACTGAACATTATCAGGGTAGGGTGGACCGCAGAGGAAAGGCCAATGCAGAGGACAGCTTACCCGTGACTGTCCAGGCTCCAGCCTGTGTCACGTGGTCATTACAGAGCTGTGAATGAGATAACTTTTCATCCTCTCAGATTTCTGCACGGAGTGGCCAGCTGCACTGGACAGCGATGAGAAATGTGAGAAGCATTTTCCGATCGAGATCGACACAGCTGACTACGTGTCCTCAGGACCATCTGTTCGGAACCCCAAATCACGAGTGGTGACGCTGAGGGTAAGAGGAGCGTTTACACCGTGGCTGCTGTTAGATGTATTTTAAGTGCATTCTGCATGTCGTTATAAAACGAATGCGTGTTTTACTGCTCAGTCCTTCTTTGTGTTTGATGGGATGGTATTGTGTGTGCATTGTAATCTGCGTTGTATTTCCTAGGAATAAACATGGCTAGCGATTATTAAACAGTCATTACTTTTCTTCTGTGCAGTGGTTCTCTCCTTCCACCTTTACATGAATTCTGGGGCTAAACTAAATCAGTGTGGGGAAGGAAAACAAATTCTGTAATATAGTTGCATTCATGGCTTTCTTATTACTGAGACAGAGTACCTAACAGAAGCAGTTTAGGGCATATTTACTTGGCTACCCTTTCACGGTGGGGAAAGCATAGCAGCAGGAGTGTGGGGGCAGCTTGCTCATGCCTCTGCATCGGTAAGCAGCAAGCTTGGCCTGGATATGGAGCCACACCGTAACATGGAGGCTGTCCTCTCAGCTCCCTGATTCCTCCAGCCAGGCCCTGCTTCCCAGAGGTTCTGTAATGTCTCAGTACAGCACCGCCACCTGTGGATAAAGTACTCAGACACATGAGCCTATGGGGACATTTCACGTCCAAACCACAGCAATAGTATTTGCAGGGATCACATTTATTGTGTTTGTGTGGCGTGTGAACATTTATGTATGCCTGTTTTTCTGTGAATGTGTTTTGTGTGTGTGTGTGTGCATACTTTCTGTGTATATACATATGTTTGTGCATGTGTGTATCCTTGTTTTTGTGTTTATGTGCGTGTATGCTTATTTGTGTGTGTGTGTGTGTGCATGCTTGTTTTTGTGTGTGTATACATGTGTGTATGCTTGTCTCTGTTCTGGTATATATGCATGCATGTGCTTGTTAGTGTGTTTGTGGGCTCGTGTGTATGTGTAAATGCATGTCTATGTAAGCATGTATGGAGGTCCTGGGCTTAAGTCAGGAATCATCTTATTAGCTAGTTAAGGCAGGACCTGTCCTGTGAACCCAGAGCTTGTTGATCTGCCTAGCCAGCCTGCTCAGGAGACCCCGGCTCCACCTGAGCTGCATTTACAGGCAGTCCTGATGTTTCCGTGGGAGCTGGGATCCGAATGCAGGACCTTATGCTTGTACAGCTGCTTCTCCAGGCCCCACCGTGCAAACCTACAGAATTTCTCCATAGTCAGAAAAGTTGTTCAGAATTAGAGACACTTTATGTTTGTGTAAGACTTTACTTCAGAAGTGCTTTCCTCAGCCGGGTGGTGGTGGTGCACACCTTTAATCCCAGCACTCGGAGGCAGAGGCAATCTCTGTGAGTTCGTGGTCAGCCTGGTCCACAGAGCAAGTTTCAGGACAGTCTCTAAAGCTACAGAGAAACCTTGTCTCGAAAAACAAACAAAAAGTGTTTTCTCCTGTTAATCTCATATATTTCTGCAAAAATCCTGTGAACTTAGTTGTGCTGAGAAAACAGTCTTTGTGGGAGATCAAGTGACCTGAAGCTGCAGAGCAAGTGGCAAACCTGGAAGTCTGGCTCGGTTCTTTGTGGGTGCCACAGCTCTGTCCATTCACTTGCGTATATGGGGGTCATTTTATGTACTTGGGCATTCTTCAGTGTCGTGTAGTTCTTGACATTTGAGGATAGCACGTCTCACTACTGCCTCCTGTGGCCGGAAGTGGCAGCATCGTTTGGGGATAATGTTACTAGCACAAGACTGTGGAATCCACAGCTTGTGAAGCGCGTGTTTGGGAAGAGAGGCTGTGAATGACACTTGGCCTTGAAGCCAGAGTGTTGGTCCAGCTCAGAGATGAGCAGTGCCATTGCGGCCTAGGAGGTAGCGTGAATGTGCCACAGAACCACTCTGAAGAGCTTCAGAGTCTGGCTAGAATCCAGGATCCTTGAGTGAATATGAGCTTTAAAACAGTGATTGCAGTAATACTCAACATTGCTGCCAGTTTTTTGAACATTGGCATTAAAATTGGAATTTAAATTGTTATTGTTTAATGGTCACTATATTCTCATTAGGGTATACCTAATATACCCTACTACATGTATTCTCCCACACCCTAGCGTGAAGGGTGCTCCTCTCACTGCATGTTGTCGCTGCATGTGGATACATGTACACACACTGGCACTGTTAGAGAGTGGTGCGGTGCTCTCTTCATACAACTTTTTCTCCATATTGTTACCTGTCTGTCAGCACAGTGAGTTGCTTATTTATCAAGCATACTCTCTCCAGAAGACAGCGATGGCTTTCGTCGCCTGCAGAGGGCAGTGTGATAGTGAATTGTTTGCTGAGACAGGGTCTCACTGTGGAACCCCAGCTGTCTTGAACTTGAGATCCTCCTAACTGCTGGGGTGTGGGCATGCACCATGACTCAGTTCCTTTCTTTTTAAACTTTATATGTTAATTTACCAAACACCTCCACTATTGCCGAGAATAGAGTAGTCAGTGTTCTCCCCGCAAAGGTTGTATGTAATTCGGTGGAGAAATGAAATAAGCTGTGTGCAGTGGTGTCGGGAGAAGAGGCCAGGGTTACCGAACTAAGAGATGAAGATGGTAGAATCTGAGAATCCTGCTTAGCCTCTTTTCTTCTTCCTGAGGTTTCAGTTCCTTCTTACTCCTGATGCCTTCCAGAGAACAAACTATGCTTGCTGTGGCAGGCATATGGTTGCCACCTGTCCCTGAAGACTTGGGTTTTGGGAGCTTGGTGTTCAATGTGGCAGTGATGAACTGGGACCTGTGGAAGTTCTTAAGTCGTGGGGGACCCTCCTGGGGAGGGAGGGACTGACAATGCTTGTGAGATCTGGGTTAGTTCTTTACAGAGCAAGCTGCTAGTAGAGAAGCTAAGCCTGAGATGCTGTCTTGGCTCCCTGTCTTGGGATGTGGTTGTTCCTTCCTACAGGGCCAGTGGCATGTCCTTGCACCCCCAGAACTGCAGATGAATAAACCTGTTTCTTTATAAAGTTGATCAACTGTTGATGGGAGGCCACATGTTGCTTCTCAGCTGCTCAGCCCTGAAATAACCACACAGAAACTGTATTATTTCAGTCACCGCTTGGCCCATTAGCTCTAGCTTCTTATTGGCTAACTCTACAGCTTAATTTAACCCATTACTATTAATCTGTGTGTTACCACATAGCCATGGTTTACTGGATAAAGTTCCAGTGTCTGTCCCCAGTGGGGCTACATGGCTTCTTTCTGACTCCACCTCCTTTCTCCCAGGATTCAGCTTAGTTTTCCCCGCCTGCCTCTATTCCCTGCTCAGGCCCAAGCAGTTTCGTTATTCACCAATGGTAATCACAGCATGCAGAGGGGAATCCCACATCAATCACCTTTAGAAATTTTATTATAATAACAAAAAATAGTTATATAGTATATTGAACTATATTCTAATGTCAGACTTACCTATCTCTAGTTAATACCTTAACCCTTGACACAATTCTCTGTGAACTAAAGAGTTCTCATTCAGTTCTGTATTCCCCAGTGTGTCTTCAGGAAGACTAACTCCATGGGAAGTGGAACTGAAAGCCAGTACACTGAGAACCACTCCTGTACCAGAGCATCTTGAAACTCCAGATGCTCTGAGAACAGCCTGTAAATAATCCAGTTCAGAAGTGGCCTGGTGGCACAGGCCTGTGATCCTCGCACTGAGGAGGCTAGGGTGGCAGTCTCAAGCCTGAGGCACTCGGGCTATATAGTGAGTACAGTTTTCCTAGGTTCTGTCTCAGCACACAGAAAGATTAAACTCACTGTCTCTTACATGTTCCGGTAGAACTAGAAATAGCGTTTCTCTCTTGGCCTTGCTGGGGATTGTACCTGAGACCCTGCGGATGTGCACAGCAGACACTCCTCCACTGAGCTACAGAGTCGCCCTTTAGAGAAAAGACTCTGAGCTAGGAGTATAGCTACTGGCTGAGTGCGTGCCTGATGTATGCCAGATAGCGCTTTAATCCCCTGTTTGCCAAAAGGCGTTACGGAGATGAGGGAGAGAAAATGTTTTTTCTAGGCAGCCCCTATATCCTTTAAAAAATTGTGTTTGAGCCAGGCGGTGGTGGTGCACACCTTTAATCCCAGCACTCGGGAGGCAGAGACAGGTGGGTGGGTCTCTGAGTTCAAGCAACTTCCAGTACTGGTTCCATAGCTACTCAGAGTCCCTGTCTTAAAAAACAAACAAACAAAAAAATGTATTCATTTGTGTATGTGTGTGTGTGTATGTGTGTGTCCATCCTTCTGTGTATCCGTCCTTCTGTGGTGGCCAAGGACAACTGCGGAAGTCTGTTTTCTCATTCTGCCGTGTGGGTCTGATGGTGGAGCTCAGGTCACCAGGCTTGGTGGTTAGGGCTCCGTGCCAGTCAGCACTTTGCCTGCCTGCCAGACAAGCTCCTACCAGCCGTGGAGCCAATGTTAGCTTCTGAAGAAAGCTGACTCTTCCCTGGGTGATGTTCTGGCCTCCTGGGGCGTTTACAGGCCGGGTGCTATTTCCATTGCTGGACCAGTTACAGCCATGCAGTAACCTGCTCTTATGGCGGAGAGGTCGGGAGTGCCTAGGTCTGTGCTATCTGAGTGTCCAGCGCACTGACAGAGATTGGGTTTCTTCCGTTAGTGCTTCTCACAGCTGGGTGTCTATCCTGCGGTGCGTGCCTACCGCGTCAGCTTTGCCTTTCCGCTTTCCGAGAGTAACGCTGGGTTGTGTGCTTTGCTGACTGCTGGCTGCCTACAGAGAAGTTGGGCGAGTTTTGTTTTTGTGAGCTTAGTGTTGATTTAAATAGCAGTGCGGCCTTTCTTCATTAAACAAATTATATGATGTTTTGTACATATTCTTTTCTTGTATTTTTAAGGTTAAACTTTCCAGTTTGAATTTAGACGACCATGCAAAGAAGAAACTTATAAAACTTGTGGGAGAGCGGTATTGCAAGAGCACCGATGTGCTCACTATCACCACAGACAGGTGGGTAGAGCCTCACAGACTAGTGTTCTTTAGTGTGTGTGTGTGCGCACTTGTGCCTCTGTGCAGTTGTGTGTACATGTACACCATCTGATAATGCTCCTTTTTCTATCGATGATCATATCTGTCGTTTATCCAGTTATATCGTTTAAGCTGGCAGCTATGAAGAGTTAAAAGACTTAAAGAAGCCACATGAGGCTTTTATTTTGTACTTTAAAGAGATCGGAGTGGTTGTTAGTCTTTCTGTCTTATTGTCCTATTCTCATAGGAAGTTTTACTTGATTTTGGAATGTTAGCAGCAGTAGACATGCAGTACAGCTCATTCTTGAAAGAATCAGCATCTGCTTTTTTTTTAAAGATTTATTTCTATTTTATTTATATGAATATTTTGCCTGCATGTATGCAGTGGCCATGGAGGCCAGAAGAGAGCATCAGATCCCCTGGAACTAAAATTACAGATGGGTTTGTGAACTGCCATCTGAGTGTTGGGACCTGACCCTGGTCCTCTGCACCAGCAGCCAGTGCTCTTCTCAGCGGACCTGATTCCCCAGCCTTGTCTGTCCTGCTTTTCAAATGGCCAGGTGCTGTTTGCCTGGCTCTGAGATGGTAAAGAGAATTTTTTGGGCGTGCCATGTTTAAAGTAACTTAAAGCTAACGATGTTCAAATAACCCCAGTAATGATGAGAGCCAAGATAGAAATAACAGCAGTATTTAATATCCTGAATATTCTCTCTCGCTCTCTCTGAAGACAGTGTCTCACTATGTCATCCTGACTAGCCTAGAACTCACTCTGTAGACCAGGCTGGCGCAAACTCACAGAGATCCACCTCCCTTGCCTCCTAGGGGTGTCGTCAAGTCCGGCTATCCTGAATATTCTCAGCACAGAATTTCCCTAAGGCAGATAAAATGCAAAGAATTCTACCTGTTGACTTTAGAATGTCTTGTGAATTATCTGTATGCTAAAACTTTGACCTCTCCTCTCCTTAAAGATGCCCTCTGAAGAGACAGAACTATGACTACGCACTGTATCTCCTCACAGTCCTGTATCACGAGTCGTGGGTAAGTGTGTGCGTGTGTGCCGTACTGCAGGTGTGTAGGAAATGTGTGTGGAGATCGTGAGGTGGTTCATTCGACCTGCCTCGGGCTCCTCGGTGCTGGTGGTACAGGCCTGTGCCTGTCGTGCGCTGCTCTTAGACATGCAGCAGGGTGGAAGCCGTGGTGGAAAAGCCCTCAGTTCACTGAGTGAGAGATGTGGTGGCTTCTGAGTGGCGACCCTCAGGGGTGATGGGTGAGCCCAAGCCACCGTTTCCAGATGCTCATTACGTTTTCATTGCTACTGACAGTGATGAGGTTTAACAGGAGTGAGTGGCTAGTGGAAGGGAAACAAAGCTTCATTGCAAGATTAGTAACAAGTCAGCCTGTGGCTCTTTTCTCTGCAGGGTTCTCTGCAAGATTAGTAACAAACCCAGCCTGCGGCTCTTTTCTCTGCAGGGTTCTCTGCCGCGATCCTCTGTGCTCTATAGCCTAGCTTTGGGAATGTCATTATGGTAGCAGTTAATCTCTTTCCTGTCTATGGATGGAGAACTGCCATTGGCTTGAGATAATTAAGTTCCCTTTGAACCGAGAACATGCTTGAATTAGCTTCAGGTCCATAGCTGCTGTTGAAATAGTTAATAACAAACAATAAAGCCAGCCAGTTTAGAGTCACTTACTCTGCCAGCTGCTTGTGAAGTGAATTCGCGGAGGAAACGACAGGCGCCCATAAATCCAGTGGAAGTTGACTTGCCGGCTTCTTCCTGTGGTTCTGTGACGTACGATCCAGCAAGGCTGTACTCTGGGCTCATGCAAGAAGCCTTTCATTCTTTCATACTAACCGCTTTGGTGCCGGAGTACCTAGCCATGCATAACTGTCTTAAACAGCTGTAATTAAAGAATTCCGATATTAAAATTGGCATTCGATCCTTCCTGAGCAGGCCGCATCAGGGAAGACATGCTGAAGTGCTGAGGCTGTGGAGCTTTGCCGGGCTCTGGGAAGGTTTTACTGAATTGAATTCTGTTTTCCTTCACCAGCTTGGAATTCAGACTTGAAACCGATGTTGCCACCTGGTGTTTGATTCAGCGTCTAGGGCCTCTGTACTCTTGGTGCGCAGACATGACTATCCCTTGGCTTTTTAGAGTTCTTTGGAGACTGCTTCTGGAATGTGCTCATCTAGACTTCAGGATCAGGATGTTTGCTGCGTCCAGTCAGACAGGTTAACGATAGCAGTGCCGAGTCATCCTCAGTCAGTGGAGACGACACAAAACAACATTCTTTGAGTGCTGGCGGTGATGACAGAGTGTCCTCAGACACGCTAACCTTGTGTTGTTGTTTCAGTCTGAAGTGCTGTGGATCCAGCCTTCAGCATGTGGAGCCATGCAGACTTGGGTTCTAGCCTTGGTCCTGTGACTTGCTCCATGGCCACTAGCTTTCCTTCTGAATGGAGAGAATTTTTTGTAATACCTAGCAAATTATAAACTCTCAGTAACTGCAATAATTAGTTAAAAATACTAAATTGAAATTTTTTCCTAGAATTTAAAGTACCTTTATTACGAATTCCTGTGAGCAGCCTACATTTAACTTGACAGAGTTCTGTATCCTGAAGTTAGGCTGGAACACGCATCTGAACTGCTCTCTGACTGACTGCAGAACCCGCTGTTTCCCTGAGCAGTGTGATGTGTGTTGGCGCTCCACAAGGGGAGGAAGACTGAGGGCCTTGCATAGAGGCAGGCTGAGTGCCAGCGCCAGGCCAGGGGGGCGTGGGGGCCGGGAGCTGACCCTGAGCTGCCTCAAACATGGGTCCTGTGTGGATCTCACCTTACTATACAGGTTGTGTTTTAACACTGGGTGTTGAGCGTGGGGCTTCCAGAAAGTTAGGCAAGTGCTCTGCTGCCAGGCTCTTTCCCCAGGTGTCACTGTGGTCTTATTGCCAAAACACCACCTACCTTTAAAAATCATGCTGTCTCTAAGCTGGTGTTTGTGTGAGGTGTTGGGAGCAAGCCCAGCCTTTCTGCTAGCTGAACTACAACCCCACCCCTAAAAGATCGCTTTATACTCATCAAGAGAGTTCACTGTAAAGGGGACCTTACTGTAAATACTTGCAGTAAGAAGGAAGTCTGCGTTGAACTAGAAGCATGCAAAAGAGGTCTGAACAGGTTCAGTTCCTGCCGTCCCTCCTCTCTTAGGGTCACGGCTGGAGTCTCTGCAGACCTGTTGATTACTTTAGCCCCAGTGCAGCCCTTGACGTGGGATGAGAATCCATTAAGAAGGTGACCCTGTGACTAAAGCACTAGAGGCTGGGGTGCTTTCGTGCTGGGTCTGATGCCGGGCCTGGTGCTCAGCTGTTATTTCCTCTCCTAGGAGTTGGTCTCACCTTCAGCATCTTCCCAACCAGTTCCACTGTTGGTTAGAAAAGGGGATGTAGCTGGGTGGTCGCTGGTCGGTGATGCACGCCTTTAATCCCAGTGCTTGGGAGGCAGAGACCAGCCTGGTCTACAGAGCTAGTTCCAGGACAGGCTCCAAAGCTACAGAGAAACCCTGTCTTGAAAAAACAAAAAAAAACAAACAAACAAAAACAGCATGTGGGGGGGGTATGTGGTCTTAATGCCCTAGTCCTCTCCTTCTTCCCCTCCCCTTGTCCCTCCCACCATCAACCCCCACTGTTTCTAGTAAGCCCTTTGGTTTAACAAAGTAAGCCCGGAAGTACAGAGGAGCAGCTCCCTGTTTTGAAAGTGTTTCAAAGCAACATTTTTTTTTTCTGTTTTAGCACAGAGCATTTAATATGGGCCACCCTTTACCCTGGTGCTGACCTGAAAGACAGGGCTGGAAGCTGTTTTATTACAACTGCTTGTTTCTTATCTGAGAAGTTTAGACCTAGAGCAGAGGAACCCAGCCCTGAACTGCAGCTGAATTTATTCTTTGACTCCCAATATCCTTGGTGATCAGAGCTAAAATACAACCTGGGATGTGCTACCCTTTGCCTGTCTCCGCAGTCTGTCACCTGGGTCTGTGTCAGCCTCACCTGTGCGGTCCTGCAGCTTCTGACTCCGTAGCACAGATTCAGAGGCTCTGCAGCCTTTCTGATGGGAGCCCTGACTGTTCATTATCTCATTGAATAAGGAAACCGATTAGAAGGCTAGCCTCTCCAAAGAGAGCCTTTGTACTTGACGAGTGTCAGGGCTGAGAGCATGGTCAGAAGTGTGGGCAGGAGGATGGAGATTTTGTCACGCAGGAGTTTGGATGTCAGGTGGAAGCATCAGTGATGCCTAGAGGCAAGGCCTTTCCTCCACTGCTCACTGAGCTAAGCCCTGCTTTTCTTTCCCTCCAAGAGCTGAAACATCGCCTGAGAGTTAATCTGTTCTCTTCTTCCTGTGTCTAGTGGCTGTTTCCCACCTTCATTTCTGCCCCAGTGGGTCATCTTGTCCCTCACCTGGACCACTGCCGCAGCCTCCTCATTGGTCCCGTCGTTGCCTTCCATTTTGTCTCTGTCTTGTACCCCTTCATGATAGGTTTCCCGTGGCTTCATGTCAAGTCTAACTCCGTAGTGTGTCCTTCTCAGCACTGAGACTCTTGATTACTAGGCGCTTGGGAATATTGAAAAAAAGCTAAACGGCCATTAGCTAGACAGGAGGTAGAGGTGAGACAGCCAGACACAGGGTGCTGGAAAGGAGAAAGGCAGACATGCTGGAGGACAGGTAAAGCCACGAGCCATATGGCAATATGTAGATTATTAGAAATGGGTTGGTTTAAGTTGTAAGAGCTAGTTAGTGACAAGCCTGAGCTGTGGCCAAGCCTTTATAATCAATAGTAAATCTCCATATCGTTACTGGGAGCTGGCTGTCCAACTTGAGGGGGCAAGGATAGTCTCACTCCTGTTTCCCAGCGTCTAGCACAGTGTCTGGCACACACGGTCTTCAGTGAAATGCTTTGAAAACTGGTCCACATTGACGTGAACTCCTTGACGTATGCAGTTAAAATTTAGCCTTGGCAGCTGAACTAATTGGCAGGATTTTATATTTTTTACTTCTTATCTATTAAGAATTTTTTCAAATTCTCTGTTTTGTAGCTATAAATTACAGTGTTTACTTTGTGTGTGTGATGCACACGTTTCATCTGTGTGCCCCGTAGAAGTCAAAGGATAACCTTGGGAGTCAGTTCTTTCCTTGCCATGGACCCAGGGATTGAACTCAGGTCCGCAGGCTTGGCTTGACAGCAAGGACCTTGACCTACTGAGCCACCTTGCCATCTGAGGTTGTCTTAATGGCTAAACTGTCTTCCCTCATGTAGGACAGCAGTGTCCTTGTCATCATGAATAGTGGAATATTACTGTGAGTCATGTCCTCGTCAACGAGGGTTGTGAACACAGCGGCAGGAGGTGCAGATCTGTGTAGGCAGCAGCTACTTCTGTTGCTGCAGAGTGTGCTGACCCTGCGTTCACTACATAGCATGCTCTCTGTGTTGAATTTGTGCTTACAAAGGAGACAGATATTAGGTTCAAGTCAAGTTATCCCTGTGCGCTGAGATTCTTCCCACCAGGTCTCTGTGTTCCTTAGAACATGCTGTTCCACCACGGAGGCCCATTGTGGTTTTGGGGAAATTATTTAATTGCTCTGGGCTTGAGTTTCCTGGTCTGTAAAACAGATGATGATAATAGCTGTAACTCACAGGGCTGTGTGAGAGGTCAGTGAGTGAACAGTGGTGAACCCTGAAGCAGCGCACGGTGTGGAGCGAGTCTCCTAGTAGCCATGGCCGCGGCCGTGCTGCTTTGCCCCGCCTGGCTCCGGACTCTCTTGACTGCTGACCTGTATGAATGCATCTCCCTGCTGGGGTTCTGGTCCTTTGCAGGGCGCCTGCTCACCATCAGGCCTCCCATTGGACGAAGCACTGGGGGAGCACAGTGCCTGGCACAGCCGAAGGCTCATAAGATTTATTGAGTGAATTAGTAAGTGGATGATGGAGCCAGCTGGGAAGGTAAATAGGGTCACATGGGATGGAAAGTTGTTGCTTCTGAGGTTGTGGTCAGGCAGGGAGAAAAAAGGAGGTAGGTTGTGTGTGTGTATTTGTGCATATGTGTGTTATACACATAGATGTTATATTGAATATAAATGGAGGAGGTATTAAAATAAGTATCTATAATGTGCCCTAGCTCTGCCTAAATCACCAGTTTTTCTTTTGTTTTTTTTTAATTATTTTATTTTATGTGCATGAGTGTTTGCCTGCATCTGTGTGTGAGCACCACATGCATGCATGATGTCCTTGGAGGTCAGAAGAGAGGGTTTCAGATCCCTAGAACTGGAATTACTCCGAGTTGTGAGCTACTGTATGAGTGCCTGGGAAACAAACTCAGGTTCTCTGCAGGGCAGCCACTGGTGAGGTTAGCTTATAGTGGGATTCTTGATCACCCAAGGAATTCGTGTGGTATGGCTAGTGTGGCGTGCTATGGTATGGAGTGTGGTGATATTTTGTTGGTGTGCTAACAAAGCTTGCCCGAAGATCAGAGGGTGGAGCTAGCCTCCCTAGTTAACATTTGGGGTCTGCAGCTCTGTACAAGCTGAGTGGAGAGAGGACTGTAAGGCGGGAG
This sequence comes from Microtus pennsylvanicus, assembly GCF_037038515.1. Classification (NCBI taxonomy): domain Eukaryota; kingdom Metazoa; phylum Chordata; class Mammalia; order Rodentia; family Cricetidae; genus Microtus; species Microtus pennsylvanicus. The sequence continues at coordinate 2,943,441 of NC_134586.1, read as the reverse complement.
GAGACAGGAGTTTGGCCCTTTTTTGGCTGAGGAGTTAGCAAGAGTCGGCTATGATGCTGGCCTTTTGTCTCTCTGCATTTACCCTGATGGCTGACTCCAGGTTTTTATTACCAAGACCAATTAGAATTCACACAACAATTGGTGCCCAGCGCTTGCCTGTAGTTTTGCAGCCTTTGTCACATGCCAGAGCTGCACGCGGGGCTCCTGCTGGAGTCACCGCCCCACCAGCTAGGTTTTCTTTTCTTTTTTCTCCAAGCCTCTGAGTGAGCTGGATTTTCCTGTTGGAGCCGCTCTGCAGCAGTCTCAAGCTGCCACCTGGGCTCCAGACGCCACCGGACTTCCCCCACCCAAACTGCTGGCTCTGCCATGAGGCGGCTCCTGCCACGCGTGCTTCTTCTGCACAGTCCCATGTGCGTTTTTCAGGCTCCCTCTCCCGTGGATCTGGGTCGCCAGCTTCCCCTAGACCCTCTCTCCTGGGGCTGCCACTCTCTGCTGTTTCTGCCAGACTGTCCACTGCCTGTGCTCTCCGCTCAGATGGGGTGCACCTCACATTTCACCGTCACTGTCAGCAGATTTGGTGAGACAACTGGGGAGTCCTAAAGGGGGAGTCAGTTAAAACAGAGTTTTTCCCCACATTAAAAATTGGGAAACACTATTACAATAGAGCGAGTTAGGTCTCTGTATGGTAATATGCGGACGGTTTGAAAATGGGGATAACTAATTTAGATGGGATTTATGTAATATCAATTGTAAACTATCGGTTTTATAATTTTTGTTGTACTACTAAAAAAATTGGCTAATCTGAGTGCTAATATACAAATTTTAAAAAAACTTATTAAAACAGATCATAGGAGGGACCAGAGAGGTGAGTCAGTAGCCACGCGCCTGGACAGCCAGAAGTCCCACTCTCTGGGACCTTCCCAGGGGGACAGAATCTAGGCCCCCCCCAATTCTCTAAGCTTTTCTGGCCATCCAGTGGGGTGTGTTCCTGCTTCTGGCTTTCTTCACTCCATCCCACCTTGCCCCCAAGCCCACTCTTTTCCTTGGAACTTTGCAGCACAGCCTGCCCCAGTGCTGAGGGGACCTAAGAGAGGGCATACCAAGAAAAACTCCCAAGTACTCAGTCAGCCAAGGCAAAGATTGGACCAAGATGCCAAGACATTACCGGCCTCATTTGAAGGAAGAGATGGGTAGGTGCCAATGCAAGAATTCCTCCAACATCCTGAAAAGCAACATGGTAACACCAGAATTCAGCAAACATGCAACAGGAAGACTTGAACACCCTAACCCAGAAGAAGTAGAAGAAAACAACTTTAAACGTACATTATGAAAATGATGAGGACCCTTAAACAGGAAGTGAGAAACTCCCTTAAAGAAATGGAAGAGAGGGGGCCGGAGAGATGGCTCAGAGGTTAAGAGCATTGCCTACTTTTCCAAAGGTCCTGAGTTCAATTCCCTGCAACCACATGGTGGCTCACAACCATTTGTAATAGGGTCTGGTACCCCTTCTGGCCTGCAGGCATACACACAGACAGAATATTATATACAAAATAAATAAATAAATTTAAAAAAAAAAGAAATGGAAGAGAAAACAAACAAAAAGTTAGAAGAAATTAATCCCTCAAAGATACCCAAGAAAACCAAAGAAAAGCAATCAAACAGGTAATGGAAACAGTTCAAGACCTGAAGACCGAAATGGAGGTAATAAAACACAAACTGAGGGAAGGCTGGATATGGAAAATCTGGGTAAATGAACAGGAACTACAGAGACAAGCATAAGCAACAGAATACAAGACTCTCAGGCGCTGAAGATACTATAGAGGAAATAGACTCATTGAACAAAGAAAACATCAAATTCAACAAATTCTTAACACAAAACATCCAGGAAATCTGGGATACCATGAAAAGACCAAACCTAAGAATAATAGGGGTAGAAGAAGGAGAAGAATTCCAGCTCAAAGGCCTAGAAAATATATTCAACAAAATTATAGAAGAAAACTTCCCCAACCTAAAGAAGGGTATCCCTATGGAGGTACAAGAAGCTTACAGAACACCAAATAGACTGGATCAAAAAACAAAACAAAAACAGCCCCTCGCCATATAATAATCAAAACACAAAACATACAGAATAAAGAAAGAATTTTAAGAGCTGCAAAGGAAAAAGGTCAGGTAACATATAAAGGGAAACCTACCAAAATTTCCTGACTTCTCAATGGAAACCATGAAAACCAGAAGGTCTTGGATAAATGTGCTGCAGACACTAAGAGACCATGGATGCAAGCCTAGACTGCTATGCCCAGCAAAGCTTTTTTTAACCATTGATTGAGAAAACAAGATATTCCATGACAAAAACAGATTTAAACAATACGTATCCACAAACCCAGCTTTACAGAAAGTACTGGAAGGAAAATCTCAACCCAAGGAAGCTGACAACACCCACAATAGCATAGACATCTGATAACCCTCCACCAACACAACTCAAAGAAGGGAAACACAAACACTACACCACAAAATAACGAGAGTTAACAACCACTGGTCATTAATATCACTTAATATCAATGGATTCGATTCACCTATAAAAAGGCACAGGTTAAGAGAATTGGATACAAAAACAGGATCCAGCATTCTGCTGTTTACAAGAAACACACCTCAACCTCAAAGACAGACACTACCTCAGAATAAAGGGTTGGGAAAAGGTTTTCCAATCAAACAGATCTGAGAAACAAGTGTGTGTGGCTATACCAGTATCTAACAAAATTTATTTCAAACTAAAATTAATCAGAAGAGATGGAGAAGGACACTTTATACTCATAACAGGAACAGTTCATCAAGATAAAGTCTCAGTTCTGAATATCTATGCCCCTAATATAAAAGCACCCACATATGTAAAAGAAACATTACTAAAGCTCGAATCACACATCAATCCCCACACACTAATAGTAGATTTCAACACTCCTCTGTCACCAATGGACAGATCAACCAGACAGAAACTTAATAGAGAAATAAGAGAACTAACACATGTAATGAATCAAATGGACTTAACAGACATCTATAGAACAATCCACCCAAACAGGAAAGAATATACCTTCTCAGCACCTCATGGAACCTTTTTGAAAATTGATCACATAATTGAGTAACAAAGCAAACATCCACACATACAAAAAAATTGGAGTAACCACCTGTGTCTTATCAGAGCACCATGGAGTAAAGCTAGAATTTAACAACAATACTACCCCCAGAAAGCCTACAAACTCATGGAAACTGAACAGTCAACTGCTGAAGCACCCTTGGGTCAAGGAAGAATAAAGAAAGAAATAAAGTCTTCCATGAATTCAATGAAAACGAAGACACAACATAGCCAAACCTATGGAACACTGAAAGCAGTGCTAAGAGGAAAGTTCATAGCACTAAGTGGCCTTGACTGTTGTGAAGTTGATGGGGGCTGTGTGGCGGAGGAGAGAGGGGAAACTGAAACTGTGAAGTCAAGTCTCTGCTTGCCTTCAGCTCCAGACACTGTGTGCTACTTCAGCCTGGCTTTTCCTGCCACTGTGGCTACACAGGCAGGAGGATTCCCACCTGTGAACCAGGATCTGCACACAGCACACTGCCTGCTGGTGGGTTGAGTGAAGGCTGGCTTAGGTCAGCTGTTGTGAACTTAGACCAATATAATAATGGCGTTGACCTTATAACTGTTAAAATAGCCTTTGTCGTGAAGAAAAATACTGTACTACTGCCAGTGACATGATTACTATCTAGGATTTCCTTCAGGATGAGTGTGAGTTGAGTGTCCCAGTCGACTCTGTAACGTGGGAGCTGAAGCCAGGTGGATTGCCATGGGTTTGAGGCCATCCTGTGATTGTCCTGTGATTATTAACAGCATTTTCTTTCTGTTGGTGTTGTTTGTGTGCCAAATGCTGTCTTTTTTTCATATTTTAAAAAGGCTTTATTTTATCTTAAATTGTGTCTGTGTATGTCTGTGTGTGAGTGTCTGTGTGTATGGGTGTGTCTGTATGTGGGTTGGTCTGTGTTTGGGTGTGTCTGTATATGTGTGTCTGTGTGCGGGTCTGTCTGTGTATGGGTGTGGGTGTGTATGTAGGGGTGTGTCTATGTGGGTATGTCTGTGTTTGGGTGTGTCTGTGTGTATATGTGTGTCTGTGTGCGGGTCTGTGTGTGTGTGTGTGTATGGATATGTCTGTGTGTGGGTGTGTCTGTGTGTGGGTGTGTGCATAAATGCAGTGTCTTCAGACCTCAGAGGTGGAATTGCTTTTCAGACTCTTGTGAGCTCCTGTATATGGGTGCTGAGAACCAGACTCAGGCCATCTAGAAGAGCTGTGTGTGTCTCTAACCACCGAGCCACCGCTCCAGTCTGTTCATTGTTTTGCTATCTGACTGTGAGCCCAGGCTGGCCTTGGCCTTCTGCTGACAGCTTCATGATCCAGCAGGCAGGAGGACTTGACTCCTCAGCACTGTGATATTATAGGAGATTTCACTGTGCTTGTTAGAAGCCTGGTCCTGACTTGCAGCATCCTATAAGCAGCCCGGAACTAAAGCCAGTTGTTCATGTAGCTCCCCAAATCTGGTCTGGCTTGCAAGCCCTGGTTCATACCTCAGCGTCAGGGTCCCTTTGAATAAAGCGAACTCCACTCTTAATGTGCAGAATAGGAAGTGTTCTGAGGAAGGAAGTGGCCGCTGAGTTTACAGAAGGCCCTTTCCATGTTCTTGCAGTTTACATCTGTGTAGTTCTCCTGGAGTCTGTAATCCACAGCCAGGAGTTCACGTCTGTGGAGTCCTTGGAATCTAATCTGCAGTGTAGCTGCTGGGGTGGCTGCAAACCTGCACCTGCTGTGACCTGCTGCATCTTGTTTTAAAGTAGCAGTTGGAGCTAGGTCGGACAACACACACTCATATCCCAGCATTTGGGCACCTGAGACAAGGTTGCAAGTTCAAGACCAGAGAAAAAGACAAGGAAGAGACAATGAAATTTGCTTTTTTTTTTAAAAAGTAATTTTTGTAAGATTTTGTATTTGTGCTTCTTAAATAGAGACCATTTCAAAGAGATGTGCTTCCTAAAAAATAGGCCAAAGCCTGAGGGCGGAGCAGTTTACGGGGTGGTCTCACCATGTAAACTCACAGGCCCTGGCTGGCCTGTCTCACCGCCTGAGTGTGGGGATTAAAGGTGGACATGAGCACATCTGGCCCCTGTAGCTTCTCGGTCCTTCCAGTTGGCTGTGTCTGCACTGCCCTGTGCCTTAGGTGACAAGGCAACACAACACCAGTGCCAGTGCAAGACCAGAACATTGAAACAGCAACAACCATTCCGGACGGGGCGTGTGTGTGTGCGCGCGCGCGTGCATCCAGATGTGTTCCCCACTTCCTGATTTAACTATCATGGGCTTTATCTTCCCTGTCAGTCCCATGTCAGAAAGATAATACATTAGTAAGGTGAGATATCAGTGATCTGGCATCAGACACCCGCAATCCCAACTCTGGGAGGCAGCAGCAGGAAATCAGAAGTTCAAGGCCACCATAGCTGTGTGGGGAGTTGTTGATGGGCTGTGGTTCAGGACCGGGAGGCTGTCCCACCGCGTCCCCCAGGACAGCACCAGAGCAGAGATTGCAGAAGGGAACCTCTGGTAACTTAGGGACAGCCGCCTGCCAGAGAGCTTTCTGTCTGAGGAGAGGCGCCTGTGGGCGGAGCGGTGCATATGTGAAGCTGGAGCTGGTGTCCTGGACGAGTGTGGCCTTCCTGAGGCTGAGGCTGGCCTGTCACCTGTCACCTGTCACCGCATAGTGTAGATGGGCCCGGAACCAGCAAGCAGGGGAGCTTTATCATTTGATAGCATTTCCTGGAGTTCTCAACTTTTCTTTTTCTTTCAGAAAACTGAAGAATGGGAAAAAAATAAGACAGAGGAAGACATGGAAGAGTACGTGTGGGAAAATAGCTCCTCAGAGAACAACGCTCTCCGAACCCTGCTGCAGATGAGAGCTGCAGAGAGTGGTGCGGCGCCAAGCAGGGACGAGCTGCTGGGGACCAGAGAGGTTGAGGATTACCGGAAGTCCGTTGTCCAGCTGAAGAACGAGGGCGAGAACGAGGCAAACCTCACTCAGTACAAAGAGTCCGTGAAGAGACTGTTAAATCTGGCGTGAAGTCTGCACTAAAGTCGCTATATCAATTTTGTGGTGTATGTTGTCGCTGGTTTGATATAAATGGGGAAATATTTAAGAATATTGTCTATGTCAGATTTCTGTGCACTGCAGTGTGCGGTTGGGGCTTTCCAGCTCCCAGGAGGAGCACAGGGGAGGGGACGTCCATAGTGCTGGTGCGGTGCTGAGGAAGTAGGGGTGTCCTGGCTGTGATTTTCTGAGCAGTGGTGTGGCCTGACTGCACAGAGGGAGGGGACCTTTGAGGCTCACACTCAGAACTTCTGGACTCAGCCCTTCCCCTGGGCCATGTTAAACTGCGTCCTTTCCCTGAAGGACAAGGCTGAACCCTGAGTTCCAGCCTGGGGTGGTTTTGCAAACACCAGAACTTGGATTTGGGTCAGAAGTGAGGACAGTCTTGGAGCTCTTGCTTTAACTGTTCTGCCAGTTCAGGTTGACCTGAGGAGTCAGGATTGTGGAATGGCGAGAACTTACCTGTGTTTCTAGCCAAGCGTGTTGGCCTCTTGCCGTCTCTGGTCTGCACTGCCTCTCGGGCTATCCAAAGGGAGCAGGGTTGGGTGCATTCATTTCCTTATAAAGGTAAAGAGGGTTTTTTTTTTTTTCAAATTATAGTCATTTCTGAGATTCTTCAAGAAATGAGTCCTGTTGCGAAAAACCCCAGGAGGAACATCCTTTGTACTTCTACTGTATTGGAAAATCCCTAAGCAATTCATACGAATTAAAAGTCCATTTGAAGCTGGGCGTGCTCACACATGCCTTAGTCTCAGCACTTGGTAACCAGGACTCCAAGGTCATTCTGTGCTACACATCAAGACCCTCTCTAAACAGCAAAAAATGGGGTTGGGCAATGGTGATACACAACTTTGATCCCAGCACTTGGGAGGCAGAGGCAGAGGGATCTCTGAGTTCGAGGCCAGCCTGGTCTAGAGTGAGTTCCAGGACAGCCAGGGCTTCAGAGAGAAACTGTCTCAAAAAACATACAAAGCAAAAAGTGTGACTGAGTTTAAAAGAGACAATTCCGATGATCTCTAGACACAGTTTCTTGAATTACTTCTTTAAATACGATTTTACGGGGCGAGAATCCCAGCAATGTCACCACACATATACTTAAACAGAGCTCATGGTAATTTAAACCTGGATCTCCTTCCCGCAGTTGTGGAACTTTATAATACATTAGCAGAGAAATCGATGGCTTTAGAAGCCTAATATTTTGAATCATTAACAATCAAGGTAAGTTTTTAAGTCAGATTTTTCTTTTTGCTTGATACTCCACTGGTAGAGAATGTTTTATATACATTTGAGAATGTGTGTGCACATGCCTGGGTGTGTGTGTGTGCACATGCCTGGGTGTGTGTGTGCACATGCCTGGGTGTGTGTGTGCACATGCCTGGGTGTGTGAGTGCATGCGTGTGTGTGTGAGTGTGCATGCCTGGGTGTGTGTGTGCATGCCTGTGTGTGTGTGTGTGCACGCCTGTGTGTGTGTGTGCACATGCCTGGTGTGTGTGTGTGTGTGTGCACATGCCTGGTGTGTGTGTGTGTGTGTGTGCGCACATGCCTGGGTGTGTGAGTGCATGCGTGTGTGTGTGAGTGTGCATGCCTGGGTGTGTGTGTGCATGCCTGTGTGTGTGTGTGTGTGCACATGCCTGGGTGTGTGAGTACATGTGTGTGTGTGTGAGTGTGCACATGCCTGGGTGTGTGAGTGCATGCGTGTGTGTGTGAGTGTGCATGCCTGGGTGTGTGAGTGCGCATGCCTGGGTGTGTGAGTGCATGCCTGTGTGTGTGTGAGTGCACATGCCTGTGTGTGTGTGTGCACATGCCTGGGTGTGTGTGTGCATGCCTGTGTGTGTGTGCATGCCTGGGTGTGTGAGTGCACATCTGGGTGTGTGTGTGTGTGTGAGTGCATGCCTGGGTGTGTGAGTGTGCACATGCCTGGGTGTGTGTGTGTGCACATGCCTGGTGTGTGTGTGTGCATGCCTGTGTGTGTGTGTGCACATGCCTGGGTGTGTGTGTGCATGCCTGTGTGTGTGTGTGTGCACATGCCTGGGTGTGTGTGCACATGCCTGGGTGTGTGTGTGCATGCCTGTGTGTGTGTGCACATGCCTGGGTGTGTGAGTGCACATCTGGGTGTGTGTGTGTGCACATGCCTGGGTGTGTGAGTGCATGCATGTGTGGGGGAGGGGCTTGCTAGAATCTGGGTGGAGGCCAGACAACAGCTTTATGGGAGGTGTTTCTTCTACTGTGGGTCTCAAGGGTTGAAAAGTCAGTGGTCAGACAAGCACTTTGACCCACTAGACCATCTCTCTGGCCCTTCCTTTATTTATTTATAATATTTTATAATAATATTAATACACATTAAATATATGGATATTTAATATATATTAATAGAAGTTACTGCTACCTACCCAGTGTCAGCACTGGGGAAAGAGAAAGACGTCTTTTAGGCCACTGGGCAGTTTATTTTCATGGCTGAGGTAACAGTGTTCTTTTAGACACTTTAATTTTTCTTTCATTAAGTTTAGTTTTTAACTAAAGTTTAGTTCTTTTACATTTATTATTGTGCACATACATTTGTTATTTATTATATGTTTACATTTATTGTGTGTATGTACATACCACAGTACTCCTGGTGGAGTTCTCATATGGTGGCTATGCTGTTACATTTATTATTGTTTGTGAGTGTGTGTGCGTGTGTGTGCATGCTACAGTACTCTTGTGGAGTTTGCTCTCCTTTCCCCTGCTGATCCCAGGGATTGAAGCCCTGATCAGTTGACCCTAGAAAGCAGGAAGCATTTGCTTGCAGCGAAGTCGAAGTCAGAGCTCATCTTTCCCGACCTCATCCAGTTTTGTCACCCTGTTAAGGTTACTGAGCGCTGACTTCTGAGCCAGGCCACCTGAGTGCCCTCTTTTTTCTCTCCCTTTCCCCTCTCCCATCCCATCTTATAAAGACAGAGTCTCATTTTCGCCCGGCTGGCCTTAAAGTCACTTCTGATCCTGCCTCATCTTCAGAGTGCTGGGATCACATGTGCCATCTCATCCAACTTGTGATTCCCTCCCCTCCCCTCCCCTCTCTCAATTCAGGAAGTCAAAATCACCGGGAAAGTAGACAATTTTACCAAGCCTTGGCCAGTTGGTAGGATAGCTTTATTTTTGAATGCAAATGCTGTTTTCTGACAACACCTGGCTCTGGCCTTGAGGAACTCCTCAAGGGTGTTATCCTGACCTCTGCTGCCCCAGGCGATGCCAGCCCTGCTGCTCTCCGCGGTACCTAGATGCCCCCATGACCACACAGCAGCAGAGGCAGGCAATGGCAGCACCCAGGGTCACAGAAGCCAGCCAGGCCCCTGCTGTCCCTGGAGCTCCACCCTGGGGCACTTCGTCCTCAGATGTGAGGTTGCCACTGTGGGACCCCTTGGTTTTGTTCAGTGATTGCTTGCTAACGTTGAGTCGGGAGTGACTGGACGCCTGGGATGCTTTTGTGTCTGTGGGTCCCAAGAATGGAGAAACGGTCAGGTTATCTGGACTGTGGGTGAAGTCTGTGCTACGTGACGCCTTGCTGACCTCGGTAGCTGTGGACGTGTTCACAGCAATGAATCTCATCCCCAGATCTGTGGTCGGCTTCCTGGAGTAGCTGATTCCTGTGTGTGCACTTTGCTCTTGATGTGTGGCTGACACAGTAGCCTCCGTGGGCGGCAGCATGCGCTGTGTTCCCTCCGTGTGGAGCCCTGTGTTAGCTAAGTCCAGAGCTTTTAGGATCCGCAGTCTCTCCCACCATTCAGCTGAGGAGCGGGAGTCCAGGTGTGTGGGGGATGGGTGCTCAAAAACCAGCAGATCTGGATCTATGCCTGAAAGATAATGAGATCACTTAATTATTAATTTTTTTAAATGCTACTTTTTATTTATTTTAAAATTTCAGAAATTTTCAGTTAATATGGTATATTAGACTTAGTTTCAGTGAGGCGGCCTTAGGCACAGTCTGGAAGCCCTGAGGCTTTTACTTCACTGGGTCCCTGAACAGAGTCGAATTCCATCTCTAGCTCCACAGGCCTGAGGTTGAGAGAAGGCTGAATGCCGAGTTTATCCGTCCAGGGACACACTCTGCTGTGGACAAATATGGCTGTGCTGAGAAGGCTTTGTGTACAAAGTAGGCTTTGTGCCAGGGTCCTCATGTTGCCAGCAGCCGTGGGGAATACCATATGCCACTTTGAGCTGGCAGAGCAGAGCCGGGAAGGGGGAAGCCAGCAGCTACACCCCCCTTGTTTGGGTTTTGTATCCTCACTTTTCTGTTAGGAATGCCCAAACACTTGTCTTCAGGGGGAGAGGAAAGTAAAAAGTCTGCAGCTTTCCAGCACCCCTGCCAGGGAGTACTGTGGTCCGCTTCCCTCACTCCCCTCCCCTCTCCAACTTTGGCCCCTGCGATGTTTCACCCCCATCATTTTGTAAAACATAAGGCAGTGACTTCTGACTTCCTGGTCACTTGTGTCCTGTCACTTGTCCTCAGCACTGTGGGGCCCACCCAGACTGCCTGCCTCCCTTTATCCTTGGCTGGTTTGTAGGTGCTACAGTCCCCATCTTCTTAGCTAGTTTCTGACGTCAACATCCTGGGAAGAGGGAACGCCTCAGCAGTGCCTAGTTCCACTTAGGAGTTAGCCTCCCTCAGATTGGCATGTGGGCGTGTCTGTGGGATGTTTGATTGGCAGTTGATGCAGAAGGGCTCAGCCACTGTGGAGCTAGGCTGTATAAAAAGCTGGCTGAGTTCAAGCCTGGGAACAAGCAAGAGAGGAGGCTGCTAAGTGCTCCCGCCTCCAGTCTCTCCCCCACACACACACATACACTTCCCTTGGTGATGGGTTGTGAGCTGGGAGTCATAGGGTTGTAAAGTGGTGGCGGCACACACCTTTCATCCCGGCACTAGGGAGGCGGAGGCAGGTGGATCTCTGTGAGTTCCAGGACAGCCAGGGCTACAAAAAGAATCCCTGCCTTGAAAAACCAAAAATAAATAAATAAATAAGGATTATAAGATGAGACAACCCACACACACAACACTTAGCTACTTTCCTGTTGATGCGAGAAAACACCAAAAGCGACTTCCAGAAGGAGTTCATCTTATGGTTCGGGAAGTAAGAGTGCACCGTGGGAGCTGGAGAGATGGCATGCTGGTTACGAGCACTGACTGTTCTTTTAGAGGACCCAAGTTCAATTCCCAGCAACCCAAGTGGCAGCTCACAACTGTCTATAACTCCAGTTCCAGGAGATCCAACATTATCACACAGACATGCATGCAGGCAAAACACCAATGCATACAGAATAAAAATAATTTAGAAAAGAGTGCATCACGACCGCACGCATGCGTGGTCAGAGGAAACCGAACTCACATCTTCAGGTGCAAGCGTGGAACAGACCGAGCACACTAGGGGTAAGGCAAGGCCATCTGATCTCACAGCCTGCACCCAGCCACACGCTTCCAGCACGGCTGTACCATCTGAGCCTCCCAGGAGCACCAACTAATACCCAAGCCTGTACAGGACCCGTCACTCAAATACTCTACAAACCGCTTTTGATGTGTTTATCACTGCAACAGAAAGCAAGCTCGGACACCATCCTTAGTCTTCAGTGACGTGTTCCCTTTACTGTCCCCCCCGAAATTCTCCAACTGTCCCCGCTGTGCTGATGGCACGGAACACATGTTGTTGCCATGTCTTCCTCTTTCAGGCTCGGAACTTGTTTTTCCAGTGTCCTGTCAGACACTTCACCTGGGACACCTGGCATCATCTCTGAGCAGGCTCAGAACCCAAACCCTGACCTCTGCTCCTTGCTTCCCCACCCCCACCACTCACCCTGGGCTATGCTCAGCAGGGGTTGACTCTTCCTCCTCACCATTCCTTCATTTAAAAGATAACTAAGGATAAGTCTCTGTGGGAAGCCCCAGGTTCAAGCTCCAGCACCACACACACACACACACACACACACACACACACACACACACACACACGCTCCGAATGGATCCTTTTTTCCAGTGTTCAGGTAACTTCCTTCTTCCTCACAGTTACCATTACCTGTCAGTTCAGGCGCTTCCCTGACTAGGTGTCTAGCCTGCATCCTGTATATTATCCACCTAGACCAAGGCAATCGTACATGTCTCTTTAATTGCCACCTTTTCTCGATCTGTGCTTTTGTTGATTCCTTATTTCTTTTCTGTTGTTGAGACAGGGCCTATGCAGCCCAGGCTGGCCTTAAACTCATGATGCTTCTGTCTTGGTCTGTAGCCAGAGTGCTGAGACCCTGAGCTCACTACCATGCCGCGCTCCCTCTGGGATAAAGTCAACCTGAAGATACCGCTCTGTCCTCCTGGAGCCATATTTCCACTGTGGCTCCCGGCATCCCCACCCCTGTGGCCAGTCCAGGTTTTCCCACTGTCCTGATGATGGCCCAGAGTTCCTTGCCTACCTCTGTCTTGGTCTTTCACATTTACAGTTCCTCTTAATGACCGTGTGCATGCGAGTACGTGCATGTGTGTCTCTGTGTGAGTGTGTGTGTGAACACACTGACGTGTGCAGGAGCACCTTGGAGACGAGAGAGAGGTGTTGCTGGAACACTACAGTCTGGGGACTTAAGCCTGGTGCTGCCAGCCAGTGTCGAGGCTGCGAGCCCTTCCAGGGTACTAGCTAGCACTTGGTCCCGAAGCCTTGTGAGGCAGAGTCCTTACCTGCTGTTATGTTGTACAGAATAGCACTGGTCCCCGGCTCCAGGATGCAGCTCTCCAGAGTTGGGCAGTGGACGTGGAGGCAGTTGACATTGTCGTGGATGGGATCATGGAAGAAGACGGCCACGTTACAGGAAACTGAAAAGGCCAAGGGCATCTGCATAGGGTCCTGGCTCCATCAGTAGGTGTGTGTGTGGCAGGGAGAGAGAGCCCTGCTATGCAGCCCAGGGGGCCTCCAGCCTGTAATGGGCTTGCCTTAGCCAGCTAGTGCTGGGATCACAAGGACATACCCAGACATACCCACCCAGCTCGCTTTGCTGCTAGACAGATGGGCTCTGAGGAACTTCTATTTCTTTCTGGAACACTGAATTAGCCCAATCTTGTGCTGTGCTTAAAAACTATTGTAACTGGGCCGGGCAGTGGTGACACACATCTTTAATCCCAGCATTCGGGAGGCAGAGGCAGGTGGATTTCTGTGAGTTTGAGGCCAGCCTGGTCTACAAAGAAGAGTTCCAGGACAGCCAGGGCTGTTACACAGAGAAACCCTGTCTCAAAATACAAACAAGCACTTTCCGGACCAGGCCGTGCAGGAGGCGCCATCATGGGTGTTGACATCCGCCACAACAAGGACCGAAAGGTTCGGCGTAAGGAGCCCAAGAGCCAGGACATCTACCTGCGGCTGCTGGTCAAGCTGTACAGGTTTCCGGCCAGGCGAACCAACTCCACCTTCAATCAGGTTGTGCTGAAAAGGTTATTCATGAGTCACACCAACCGGCCACCTCTGTCCCTGTCCCGGATGATCGAAAGATGAAGCTTCTCGGCCGAGAAAACAAGACAGCTGTGGTTGTGGGGACGGTCACAGATGACGTGAGGATTCTGGATGTGCCCAAACTGAAGGTGTGTGCACTGCGGGTGAGCAGCCGGGCCCGAAGTTGCATCCTCAAGGCTGGGGGTAAGATCCTCACCTTTGACCAGCTGGCCTTGGAGTCTCCCAAGGACCATAGCACTGTGCTCCTGTCTGGACCTCGGAAGGGCCGAGAGGTGTACCGGCATTTTGGCAAGGCCCCAGGAACCCCACACAGCCATACCAAACCCTATGTCCGCTCCAAGGGCCGGAAGTTTGAACGTGCCAGAGGCAGAAGGGCCAGCCGCGGCTACAAAATCTAACCCTGGATCTTACTGTTATTAAAAAGCTTTGGATGTTGAAAAAAAAAAAACAAGCAAAATTGAAACTATATAATACACCTATTTGAAAAGAGTCTTTACTTTAAAGCGCTCTCTGATACATTCCCTTCCACAGAGGATCCCAGGGATGTGTTTGTTTGTTTGTTTATCAAGACAGGGTTTTTCACAGAGATCTGCCTCCCAAGTGATGCGAGCACACGGCCCAGCTTTGTGTTTGGTTTTTTGAGATAGGATCTCATTAAATAACTCCAACTGGCCTGAAACTTGTTATGTAAACCGGTCTGAATCCAGGCCTTGTGGCCTCCTGCCTCTGCACTGGGATTGTAAATGGATTGATTGGCTGATTGATTATTTATTTATTTATTTATTTATTTATTTATTTATTTATTTATTATAGACAGAGACTCACTGTGTAACACTGGCTGGCCCTAACTCAGAGATCTGCCCGCCTCTACTTGCTGGAATTAAAGACACACACCACCATACCCCAAATTATCATTCTATTTTAGTCTTAGTATTTTTTGTGCATGAGATCATCAGTTGTCTACACAATGCGTTAGAAAGCACCCGTCTGGTTTCCAGGCGTAATGTACTCTCTGAATGCTAAGGTCCTGAGGCCAGGAGAGGAAGCAGGAAGATAAAAAGAAAGGCGGAGAGCAAGAGGATCATGTGACACCCGAGGGTGTGGACCTGGGTATAAACCTTGACCCCAGGGAGCCTAATTGGTGTTATAAAGAGAAGGATGCTGACCTCTGGGATTATCAGGGCCTATTGCATATCACATACCCATGTCAGCCTTCTTTCTAGACTTGCTCCTTAAGACACTGTGCTGTCTCTGGAAACCCAGAGTCAGGTGCTAGTGCACAGCTTGGAACTCAGCCTCCCTGACCTGCACTGGAACGCAGCCTCCCTGACCTGCACTGGAACTCAGCCTCCCTGACCTGCACTGGAACGCAGCCTCCCTGACCTGCACTGGAACTCAGCCTCCCTGACCTGCACTGGAACGCAGCCTCCCTGACCTGCACTGGAACGTCATTCCCACTGCAGAGTGCTCAGGACCATGGGATGTGTCCGCTGGCTCAGAGACATCACACTCTTAATAAAGCAAGATAACAGAGACACCGTGTACCCCTGAAGCAAGCCAGGGCTTGGGGGTGAGATGTGGAGAACACTGTGGTGGAGCCCTGATCTGCCTCTCAGGAGGGTCAGCCATGGGGAGCCACAGCTCTGCTTTCACTTCTGGAACAGCCTTGGGTTTCTGCATTCCTATCCTTTCCAGAGGAGAAGTGATCTAACACGATTGATTAATGTTTTGTTAATATCCTGGGTGGCAAAAACAGTCCCCGAGGATGGTTCTAGGACGTTCTAAGAGAAAGAAACTGAAAAGGTTCTTATTTAATATTTAGGTTTGTGATAAAGTCATCGATGTGGTAGAGAACAATATTGCTTTCTCTGAGGTAAGATCTTACTGTATAGCCTGTAGATAACCACAATTTCGGGCAATCCCCCTGCCTCAGCCTCCCAAGTGCTGGAACTATAGGCATCAGCCACCACATCTGGCTTATAGAAAGCTATTTTTATTAGAAATAATTGTTTTATGAAATATTTGTTTTGACTTTTTAATTACGTACATTTGTGTGTTTGTGAGAGGGGAGGCATGTGACATAGGTGTGTAGATACCTGTGGGAAACAGAGACGTCTCTCCAGCCCTTTCTCGTGGTTTCTGTGGAACCAGGAATGTGGTGCTCACCTACAGTCTCAGCTTTTGGGAGGCTGAGGTGGGAGGATCAGGAATGTGAGTTTAGGGAAACTTGGGCTGCTTCAAGAAAGGGAGAGGAGGGGAGGGCGGGAGGAGAGGAAGGAGACCTTAGATTCCATGTGTATCTGTTCTCCAGCTGTGGACAAGGGTGACAACCTGGGCCCTACCTTCCTGCCCTGACTCACAGGCTGCTGAGGTGTGTCATGCTGACAGGTCTGGGATTGTATGTGTGTGTGTGAGTGTGCATGTGTGAGCGTGCATCTGTGTGAACGTGCATGTGTGTGTGCATGTGTGTGAGTGTGCATGTGTGTGAGCGTGCATCTATGTGAACATGCATGTGTGTGCATGTGTGTGAGTGTGCATGTGTGAACGTGCATATGTGTGTGCATGTGTGTGAGTGTCCATGGGTCAAATGACAACCTTGGGTGTTGGCCCCCTCTTCCACCTTTGCTCTTGTGTCTTTCCAGGTAGCTTTAAAACTAGGGAAAACTGAAAAAGAAATGAAAGTGTCTTCGTGTTTCAGGTGGCTGTGACCTTGAAGGCTTTGATATGAGTATATGGCTGATATTTACATCTAAATGCCATTTATTATAGAGAAGAGGAATCTATTAGGGAAATTTGAAGATAGAATGACCCACATTCTATCTTCCTGTCCAGTACACCTCATATTTCATATGGATCCAAGAGAGATCTTATAAAACAGGCACGACGCTGAAACCCTCAAAGTTATATTAAGAAGAAATTACTAAGCTAGATGTGGTAGTGTGTGCCTATAATTCCAGCACTTGGGATTCGGAGATGGAGGACCAAGAGTTCAAGGTCAGCCACCACTGACAAGTGAGTTCAAAGTGGGCTACACAAACAAACAAGGAGAAACACTTCCTGAACTTCCAACTGTACAAGACAGACCCGGGATCAAGCCAGTCGACATCCAGCACGGAGCTGGAAGGAGTTCATGAGCCCCTACCCCTGACTGAGGAGTGATTGACAGTTGATGGCTCCGTGGGAGGCAGGGTCTGTATTCTATAAGGGCGTGGCCCATGGTCACAGCATAAATCGGACTCAGTAGATTATCTTTTTATAAAAGAGAATGTGAAATTGGGTGGTGGTGGGAGATTTGGGGAGAGTTGAAGGAGGAGTGGGGATGAGATTATGGTCAAAACATTGAAATTCTCAAAAGATAGTTTTAAAAGAAACTAACAAATAATAACAGTTTAAAAGTAAATTATTGCAAATCCATTTTGCTCGTTTGCTTGTTGTTTTGGTTTTGAGACACAGTCTCAGATAGTCCAGGCTGGTCTCAGCAGTGTTGCTGAGGCTCTCCTTGAACTCTTGAGCTCCTAAATGCTGGGATTATAGATGTAGGCCACCGCACCCAGCCTAATGGAAATGCTGGTCTATGAAAAAAAAAAACCTAGTTACCCCTGGAAGAAATATATATCCATTTAGCACTGTATCAAAGACAGCAGGATGCCCTGGGTTCTACAGAGTCACAAAGATCTCATTCAAAACCACCTGCTCTGACACTTCCTGGGGTCCTTCTGAGTCCTCCCCTTCTGCCAGGGCCTTGGACTCTGACCCGGGATCCTCCCCCTCTACCTGGGCCTAGTGCTCTGACTTCAGGGGCCTCCCTGGTCCTCCCTCTGCCTGCCTCTCGTGCTCCTCCGACATCACCCCCATGGGCTCAGTCAGCCCTGAGCTCACTCACCATCCTTCCTGAGGCAGCAGCTCCGGCTGCACTTCTGGCCCGTGTTCTCCGAGTAGTACTTGAGGAACTGGGCCCCCAGCCTCTGAGACTCCTCTAGGTTCAGGAGCAGCCCTGGGAAGCGGCGGATCCAGCAGTCTCTATAGAACACCGAGGGCGAGCAGAGCCCATGCACGCTGCAAGCCAGCCCCAGCAGCAGCAGCAGCCCTGCCGCCTGCATCTCTGGGCGCTAAAGGGAGGCAGCTGGAGCTGACCATGGGCTGCGTACAGGGAATCCTTCTGCAGAGAGGGCTCTGCACCGTCTTTGTTCCTCCGCAGCTGGGCCCCGGGAGAGCGCCCGTCCTGCGGCATCATCTCTGAACCCTCTCCAGCAGGTTTCGGTGTTTTGACCCTTCGTCTCTTGAAGACGGGGATGCTCCTCTTGGCTTTTCTTCTTTCTCTGGGAGTGAAGCGTCACAGACACCTTTTCCTTCACAGATATGAAGGCCAGGAGAAACCCTAGCCCAGAGTTCTGCTGAGAAAAACAATCACCTTGTCTCTTGACATCAGATTAAGGGAGGCTCTGTTTCCAGAAACAACACCTTGTTTTGTGAGGTGTTCAGTATAGGCTGAGGAGCTGGTGACTTCATCCCCCCACCCCCAGACAGGGTTTCTCTGTAGCTTGGAGCCTGCCCTGGAACTGATCAGTAGACTGATTCAAGGCTGGCCTTGAACTCACAGCGATCCACCTGCCTCTGCCTCCCTAGTGCTCGGATTAAAGGCGCTACCACCACTCAGCAGCATGGCTTTATTTCTTTTAAGTTCTATATTGTTCAGGCTCCCGAGAAAACCAGTTCATGTACTTACTTATTTGACTTTTCAAAACTTGAAAGAAAAATATTTAAAATGTTTAATGTCTCGAAAACTGCAAACTGATTGTATACTTACTTGTTAGGGCCAGCAGTTTTCATGTAAGCCGGTCATGCAAGCCAGTTTCTTCCTAACAGAAACTAAGGATTCAACCCCCTAGCCCTGCACTCTGAATGCTCATAATGTAGGTGAAATACAACAGCATTAAAGGGCCTATGTGGCCGCTCTTCAGGTGACCCGAGGTCCATCTCCAGTAGCCCCTGTAGAGGCAGGAGAGTGGACCCCACAGAGTTGTCTTCTAACCTGTATACATGTGCCTGTCTCCACACTGCACATCACACATGCGTGATGCATGCTCACATGCGCACTCATACACACGCGCACACAAACCCCCACACACATGTACACACACGTGCACACACGCACGTTCTCACACACCATGGTGCCCATGTCAGAGACAGCTTTGCAGAGCTCTCTACTGCCCTGTGGCTCTGAGGCTCAACCTCAGGACATCAGACTTCCTCAGCAAGCACTTTGACCAGCCAGCCACACCCCAGAGTTCTTTATAATGGCATGCTTTTGTGTGTAGCCCTGGGACCTTTTGCTGGGTAATATTCTACCGCTGAGCTGCATGCCATCCCTAGAATGTTCTGGAGAGAGTTCAAAAGTGAGATGTGGATCTAAACAAAAGCCTTACGCCCCCCCCCCCCCCAGCCTAATTCAGTAGGTCTGCTGTGGGGACCAGAACTCTTAGTTTTACCAATGTCCCAGCTGACATTCTAAGAATTTTGGGAACTCTGCCCTCGAGAGACTTGTTGAACTTGTCCACTTTCAACCCCCATACTTTTGAGACAGGATCTCCCTGTGCAAATCTGGCAAGCCTGGAACTTGTTATGTAGACCAGGCTGGCCAGTCTTCAACTCAGAGCTGACTGCCTCTTTCTCCTAAATTCTGGAATTAAAGTATGTACCACATGACTCCCTTTGCTGGAGAAATGTTTTTCTTAACTCCAGGTATATAGTATTTAAAATAGACACACAAAACAAATATTTACTGAGAGTAAACCGTAAAGAATTTTAATTAACAATTCATTGCTTTGCATTTAATTTTACCATTTACTAAAAGAAAACTTGTATGCTGATGATATGGATATGTTTATTTTGCATAAAATATTTTTAGAATTTGACAATTTCATACATGTATATAATTTATCTTGAGCATATTCTCCCCTTATTAATTTCTCCACCAAACACCTCCCAAACAACACACATCCCTCTGTCCCTTTCAGGTCTCCCCACTTTCTGCATCCCACCGAGTGCTGCCTGCTGGAATGCCGGCAGCTCCTGTTGGCATGATCTCATGCAGGGACCCGTAGCGTCTGTGAACTCACGAATGCCACAGCCATGTCGCATTCAGAAGACAGCACTTCATAGCCCCCTCCCCACCCTCCTGCGCGTATTCTCTCGGCCCTCTTCCGTGTTGTTTCCCAAGCACCAGGGGAGGGTTGCTATAGATGTCCAGTTTAGGGCTGAATCTTCAGTCACGTCTCTGCATTTTGACTGTCTGTCTGTCTGTCTCCGCCCTGCTGCCCACTGCAGAAAAGATTTATTCAGCCAATGTGATCTATGAACACAATATTTAAAGGTGATTTGACAACATAGCCATTTAGCAAAGCAGCAGGAGCGGACTCTCCTGGGCTGTGACCTGCCTGGCTGTAGACCTCTGAGCAGAAGCTGCCCCTGTGTGAGCAGTTGAATGATCAGGGTCAGGTCTGTCTGGTGGGTGTGCTAACACTAGGCCGTGCATTCACAACTCTTGAAATCGTAGTTTAGCTACTTTGTAACAAAGGAGTTTATGTGTGTTTGTCTTTATGCCCAGCTTTCTAGAATACTCACTGTGTGGTTTACTAAAATTGTTAGATTCTTTTAAAGATGCCTGGTTTCCAATAATGCCATTGTGTTGTCTGGGGCCAAAAACCTCGCTGGACTGGTGCCTGGCATTGTCAGGGGACAGTCCAGAATCCAGTCCCAGCTGATCTCACCGTGCTAAAGTGACTGTGGTTGAATTGCCTCTCTAATGAGAATCATTCTCAAAGGTCGGCTTTTTGGTTTGTTTTTAAAAGGCAAAAGAATACCGGTTGAAGGCGGATCTGTGATCTGGAAACAAAAGCTCCCATTGGTAAAGGTTCTAAAGAACCAGGGACTAAGAAAGAGCCTGTCCTTCTGTTGACCCACTGAATCCACCTCGTTGCTAATGGAGGCACAGACAGATCCAGATCCAACCTCTTTGAAGTCGTAGCTCCCAGCAGCCCCCAGCCTAATGTCTAATGGTAGATGTGGCACTTTGCCTAGCCACAGAGACAGCTAAATCCTTGGCCCCTCACCTGCACCTTCCCCATCCCCAAAACACTGAGAGTGACAGATACGGAGTGGAAGCCATCCAGGAAAGGTTCAAGGCCTGTCAATCACAGCGCAGTATCCCAAGTTTCTCGGAGAATCCGAGAAAGTAACAGCGTATATATAACAAACAGCAAGTTCATGCATTTGTGTCTCTTTTCCCTAGCAAGACAGAACTCCGCTAGAATGTTCTTTCTTGCTCCTTATCCTTGCTTATAACCTGCAGAATGCAATGGCTGAAAGCCCCCTCTCTGTGAAGCAGCAGACTTGGGGGGGAAGGAATGAGGGGGTGATGTAACTTAGGGGCCCGTGCCTGCAAGCATCTACCTCTTCACCAGCCCCTCGAGCTCAGCCTTCTAACCAAGCAGCCTCCCAGGGGAGGCTATAGTTGGGGTGATGGGGGTGGCTGGGCAGGTGCTATCCGGGGTCAGATTTGTGCGAAGTGACAGGCAGAATGCGTCTCAGTGTCCTCTCTATTTACCCGCTCCTTCTGGTGCTCACTCTGGGCCACTGGCTCTCCAGAGACCCTGCTCTGCCGTCTCCGGTGCTGGAGCCCTGAATATGCCATTGCCCTCCTGTCTGTCTGTCTGCCTGCCCGCCTTGTCCATGGAGTTAATAACTTTTCTAAAACTCCTTAGCTCCAGTAATCCTTCAGTGAACTCATGAACCACCAGACTGGTCACAGTTCAAACTCTAACAGTTATGACTGGTCCCTGAAATCTCACACAGGAACCGCCGAGCTGCGGCGGGAAACTTGTACAAATGACTTGTGCTTAGGGAGAAGGCACCGCGAACCCGCGCGTTTGTTTGCTTCTTAACCAATTAACAAAAAGTTTAAAGGCCGTGCTGGAGGAACGCACAGTGCTGCAGCGGAAGTCGGGAGTTCGGTTCCCGTGTAGGGCGGCTCACAACCGCTCGTCCCTCGGGCTTGCGGAGTCATCTGCCGCCTTTGGCTTCCCGTCGCCTGCGCTCACGCGCACGAACCCACACAGACACGTCGATAAAAGACACAGAGAGGCCATTTACACGGAGGGCGCCTGACGTGCCGGCGGGGCCTAGCCCGGGGCCGCGGCGGCGGAAGGAAGCGCAGGCCCGGCTCGGCGGAGGGTGTGAGCCCAGGGGAGGAGCCTGCGCGGCCGGGCGGCTGGGCGCAACGGCCCAGCCATGTCCGCCGAGGAGATGGTACAGATCCGCCTGGAAGACCGTTGCTACCCGGTGAGCAAGAGCAAGCTGATCGAACA
Source organism: Microtus pennsylvanicus (assembly GCF_037038515.1). Classification (NCBI taxonomy): domain Eukaryota; kingdom Metazoa; phylum Chordata; class Mammalia; order Rodentia; family Cricetidae; genus Microtus; species Microtus pennsylvanicus. The sequence continues at coordinate 2,921,444 of NC_134586.1, read as the reverse complement.
GAGCGACTACTTCCGCGCGCTCTACCGCTCCGGCATGCGCGAGGCCGTGCGGCCCGAGGCCGGCCCCGAGGTGCAGCAGCTACGCGGCCTGAGCGCACCGGGCCTGCGGCTGGTGCTGGACTTCATCAACGCGGGCGGCGCGCGCGAGGGCTGGGGCCTGGCGGAGGACGAGCTGGCCGAGGCTAGCGTGCTGGCCGAGCTGGTGGAGGCCGCGTCCTTCCTGCAGGTCACGGCGCTGCTACGCCTGTTGCTGTCGCATGTGCGTCTGGGCAACTGCTTGGAGCTGTACCGCCTGGCTCAGGTGTACGGGCTGCCCGACCTGCAGGACGCCTGCCTGCGCTTCATGGCCCTGCGCTTCCACCAGGTGCTGTGCCAGCCGCACTTCCCGCTGCTGCTGTCGCCGCCGCCGGGTCCCGGGGACTGCAGCCTGAAGCAGAGGCTGAGGGAGGACCGCATGCGCGGGACCCCGGTCCTAGTGGCCCTGGGGGACTTCCTCGGGGGACCCCTGGCCCCGCATCCCTATCAGGGGGAACCCCCGTCCATGCTTAGGTACGAGGAGAGCACGGAACGCTGGTTCCCATTGGCCAACAACCTGCCCCCTGACCTGGTGAACGTCAGGGGCTATGGCTCAGCCATCTTGGACAACTACCTCTTCATCGTGGGCGGGTACAGGATCACCAGCCAGGAGATCTCGGCCGCACACTCCTACAACCCCACCACCAACGAGTGGCTGCAGGTGGCCTCCATGAACCAGAAGCGGTAAGTGCCAGCTTCATTCATTGCCCAGCTGTTTGCTGGCCAGAGGCGGTGGCATCTCGCTGAGGGCTGCTGGCCTCGTCGCGCCTGGCGAAGCTCCCAGAGAGCCCAGGGCTCGCCAGGAAGAAGTCACCTAGCCCAGTCACCGGCCTTCTTACCGGTGCAGCCTTATGCTTCTCTTTCTCAATGTGCTCGCAGAGGATACTGCAAAAGACAACTGCTGTTTTTCCCGTCTCTTTTTCTTTCCTGGTCTGATCCGAACTATAATGCGGTTTGGGCAGCAGCTAATGCTGGCTTTGGGGGAACTTTTGTTGTTGCTGTCAGTGACTTTGGGTAGGAATCCGCTATCCCTAGGATGACATTAATACGCGCCACATAGGGGTTATTTTCTTTTTCCCTTTCATTCTCCCCTCTTTTATCCTCCCTAGACAGCAATCATCTTTGACCCAAAACTTGAGCCCCGAGTGGTCACCTACAGAACGGGCATGCCCTGGTCCCTCTGTAGGGTCCCTTGCGGCAGTACCATCAGCAGAAAGCCTACATACTACCCTCCTGCTTATGTTTGGTGGCTTTCCTTTATCTCGGTGCGTTCCTCCGGCTGGTCTTGAGCTCCTGGACTTGCTAGGCCCAAGTGATCCTCCTGCTTTCTACTACTGCAGCCGGCTTTCTACAGTAAATAATCTCTGTTACCTATAACTTCAGATGAAATGCCTCCACCATGCCAGTGGTTGTCAGACTATCATTTAGGGAATGAAAAAAACCAGCTTGGTTGAGTCTATGAAGCTGTGGACTCATAGGGCCAGAGGCATTTCTTCTTCCCTCCTTCCCTCACCTTTCCCTTCCTGTGGAGTTCTCTTGCCTTGACCCTGGGTGACTTGGAGAAGAAAAGGCACAGCTTGGGGCCAGGGTGGGAGGAGAAGTAAGGAGAGGAGTCAGGGGAAGAACATGAGAGAGAAGCAGATAAAGGAAGAGAAAGGGAGTCAAGACTGCAGGGCCCAAGTTGCCTGGGAAGTGAGATCCTGTGTTGCAGGCTTGTTCCCCCCGGCTGCTTAGAAGGCTGAAGCAGGTAGGTTCCACGTTAAGGACCTTTCTAGGTTACAGGTGAGTTCCAGGCCAGCCTGGATGATGAAACAAAACTCAGAAGAGTGGGGAAACGGTATCTCAGTGTGTGTTGGAGCGTTTGCTAACCACTCATGAGGCCTGGATTCAATCACCAGCATCCCAGGAGCAGAGAGAAAAGTGATCAGGAGAGGACTGGCAGGTTACTCTCCACCAGGCCACCGCCTGCTGCCTTCCAAGTCCCGCTGTGGTCTCCACCCTGAACTGGAACCGCCTGGGCCCATCACAGGACCAGTGACTCTGAGGTCAGAGGTTATTTGCAGAAACAGATCTTGTTCTGCTGGCTCAGACGTGAAGAGCACTTGCTGCTCTTGCTTAAGACTGGTGTTCAATTCCCAGCGCCCACACTGGGTGCTGTAACTGCAGCTGCAGGGCATCCGGGGCACTCACATGCATGTGTGCATACACATACAGGCACGCAAATAAAAATAAAAAATAAATCCTAAAAATCCTGGCAGGCTGAAGCATAAGAAGTAGAGATGAATGTGTCACTCACTCCCTGTCCCTTCCCGAGGTACTAGCTAGGGGTTGGGGGGGGGTCGTCTACTCTCCTGTAATATGATACTTACATCAATCACATCATCCTGGCTTGAGAGGCTGAGGCAGGAAGATCCGTTGTCTAGACTGAGCTACAGAGACCCTTTCTGAAAACAAACAAAAACAAAATAATAAAGCTTAGCATCAAAAGTGTTATCTCAAAATACTTTTTAAGTGCCCTAATTAATCAGCAAAGGTGGTGCTCTGAGATTGGGTGGAAGGTTATAGGTCCTGTCTTACCTCTCTCCTGCATTTCTGAGATTGGGTAGAAGGTTCTAGGTTCTGTCTTACCTTTTCCTTGCGTGTCTGAGATCGGGTGGAAGGTTCTAGATTCTGTTTTACCTCTCCCCTGCTTGTCTGAGATCGGGTAGAAGGTTCTAGGTTCTGCCTTACCTTTCCCCTGTGTGTCTGTCTCCAGCTCCATCCACTTGGACTAGGGATGGTGACCTTAACTCCACAGTCCTGACCCCCTCACCTGTCTTTTCTTTTCAGCCTGAGATCCTTGGTCCCTTTGCCTCAAAGTGTTTTTTCTGTTCTCTTTAAACATGGTCAAGCTGTGTTGCACTCCTGCCTCACAAGGAAGCTAAAGTGAGTTCCTCCGCCTTCAGTGCGGTGCCAGGCACCTGAAGCAGCTCCAGGAAGGGAGGGTTTGTTTTGGCACATGGTTGAGGGCAGAGAAGGCGTGGTGGTGAGAGCCTGAGGGAGCAGTCAGGAGTGATGGATGCTGGTGTCGAGCTTGCTCTCCTTTTTATAGTCTGGATCCTAGATGGTAGAATAGTGCCGCCCACTTTCAGGATAGATCTTCCCTTCTCAGTTAATCTAGAACATTCTTCGTGGACCGCCCGCCCAGAGCTTCTCTCTGTAGTTCTAGATCCTGTCGAGCTGAAAATATTAGCCATTGCCACGTGTCCCTTGATTATTTCACTGTGAGAAATTATATTTCATTCTGAGATAAGGGGAAGCGGCTGTGTGGGGAGGGGGTATTATTAGGGACCAAGAATGACGGCCAAGAACACACAGTGGAACAGAGTGGCTCAGCTCATGGCAGAGGGGTGTGTGTCCGTGTCCAGTCTTGTCACAGTGTCACGTGACTCCATCTATAGCTGATGCACTGATGAGGTCAGAGGCTCCTGGCTCAGCCCTCCCTAAATCCACTTGTGAACAATGCAAGGGGACCAACCCTTCAATGCATGAGCCTTTTACCCACTAGGTACCCAAACCTACACATGCATGTTAGGTATTATAAATGCGTGGATGCTTACATAAATATAGGCGTGGCGAGCATTATCATCTGGAGCTATGCGTGTATATATTTCTGAGTGAGTGGGGCATGTATCTGCATAATTTTACTCTAAAATTATTAGAGTACTTAATGGTTCTTCTAATTAATGGTTATTGTATATGTATATTTGTAACGATTACTTAAACTCTTCTTTTATTAATAGAAGCTTGGGAGTCAGATATGAGCTTAAAGCCTGACTGATCAGAGAAGTGAGGTCCTCTCTCTCTCCATCTTTGATTCAAACTGGCCACAAATCTTTCTAACCCCTCCCTACTACTTCCTGTGTCTCTCTATATGTCCTGGGTTCTCCAAAACCTCTATGACTGATTCTGGTCAGCTAGCAGCTGGCTTTGTTTTCTGATTCAAGGTAAATTTTATTGTCAGTTGGGAGCGTCAGAGTGTGATCAAAATATCCCACAAATTTTTTTTTGTGTGTGTTCACATTATTGATATAATTTCTGGTTTGGTTTTCTTTGTTATTTTATTAATTTTTTTGAGCCAGGATCTCACGTATCTAAGTGGGCCTTGAACTCTGTATCTGAGCATGGCCTTGCATTTCTTCACTTCCTGCCTCCACCCCAGGAAGCTGGGATTAGTGGCACACACCAGCACACTGGGTTGTTGTCTTAGTGTGTGATTCAACACTGGAGTCCTAAAGTGGTAGGGTGAGTGATGTCAGTGAGTAGAAGAGTGGGTGGCAGTTCTGGGGGACCTGGTGTCCGTGTGTCACCCACAGACCTCCTCACCCTGGACCACCCTGGTTATTCCCTAGTGGAAGTGAGGAGTCAGGGTGTGAGGTAACGGAGTCTCTAGATGTTGGCAATTGATTCTGTCTTGAAAACAAGGGAATCACCAACAATTGGAACGTGGCGCAGCAAGCAGAATGCAGCTCAGTGCTGGCCATGCAAGCGCGCAAGCCCCGGTTCCTAGACCCTGGGTTTGAGTGGCTGCATGCAAGAGGCAATTTTATCTTTTCAGCTGGATTTGCTGTGTGTGACTCTTTTATATCCTGTCCATGGAAGTTTTCTCCGGCTGAGAATGTGGACTACGCCTCGGTACCACGTTCTGTCATACGACTTTGCCTTTTTGTGCTGAGATGTGAATCTCTGAGATTTCTTTTCAAGGTACAGTGTAAAGTTACAGGCTTGAAAATGACCGTATCGGCCAGTGAGATGATCTTTGTTGTTAAAGCCACATACAGGCAAACCTGATGATGAGCGGAGTTCAGGACTCACATGGTAGAAGGAGAGGATTGGTTCCTACAAGCTCTTCTTTGACCTTCCCATGTGCCGTGGCCTGTTTATGTGTTCGCACGCACACGCACACACACACACGTAATTTTTTAAAAATAAAATGACTGTACAAGTCCCAGCATTTTTTTTTATTTTGGAAGCTTTTTTCAGGCATAAAACACCGGTTCGTTGTCTGAACACAGATTTGACTCTTGACATGTAAAAGCTTGCGTGACCACAGAATTGCCTCCCCCTCCCCACCTTAATTAGGGGCGGCTTGCAGGAACTGGCCACTGACTGCAGCTGGCCTTTGGAACCGTCCTTAAATGTCTAAGATTGTTCCTAGGGTCTCCCTCTGCCCTGGCTTCTGCTCCGAAGGTGGAGCCAGGTGGGCCCTGTTTGTGTGAATGCAGCAAGGTCGGAGAGGCCTCATGGGCAGCCAGCTGCTGGCAGAGGAGCCCAAGGGGGGAACCCTAGAGGGACTTTGTCCTGCTGGGGAGCCCACACAGCTGGACTCCAGGGGAGGAGAGAGAGTGGCAGGCCTGTTAACCTCTGCAGCCGAGTTGTGGCCAACAGTTGAAACTGCTTTTTGAGTTTCCCACAGGTGGTTGGAGCCACAATGAGCGCTTGTGTTTCCCACCTTCTCCCGTCTCCATCCTGGTCCCCAGCGGAGGTCACTACAGCGCTTGTGTTTCCCACCTTCTCCTGTCTCCATCCTGGTCCCCAGCGGAGGTCACTACAGCCCTTGTGTTTCCCGCCTTCTCCCGTCTCCATCCTGGTCCCCAGCGGAGGTCACTACAGCCCTTGTGTTTCCCACCTTCTCCCGTCTCCATCCTGGTCCCCAGGGGAGGTCACTACAGCAGAGGCAGGGAGGGGAAGGAGCGACCGAGGAACTGGATGGGGACGCGCACACTGTCCAGGCCAGGGAGGAATGTTGAGTTTCACAGTCACAGAATTGTCTGTAGCAAGCCACGGTGGCTTTTTGTTTCCGGAACTCTGTTTCTGGGTCAAGCGTTGTCCTCACCTCATCATTAACCCCAGCAACTCTGCGAGGCTGGCTTTGTTATTGGCCCCATTTCTCCAGAGAGTCTAACTTCCTTTCACGCGGTCACAGGACGAGACCCCACTCTGGGCCATCGCCCTCCTCATTATGGTTTTCACGGCTGTTGGTCGGGGGCCAGGTGTTTAGCAAAGTTCTCATCACTTAGGTTTGAAGTGTGTGCTTGAATCAGGGTCTTGCTGTATAGCTCAGCTTGGTCTCTCACTGTGTAGCCCAGGCTGGCTTTGAACTCTTAAGATTATCCTGCATCAGCCCCTATGGAATCATACCCCCTCCCTGCCTCTGCTTTGGAAACTGAACCCAGGGCCTCGGGCGTGCTAAGCCATGCTCCATTGTCGTCAGGCTGTGACTGAAATCCTCGAGGGCTTTTTATTTCTTCTCAGTGAAATGAAAATTAAATTGCAGCCATGTCTAATTTTCCCCACTTGCTTTTTATTTATTGTAAACGAGTCATATACAGCTACAAAATGGAGGCTTATTTGGTATGACAGTTAGCATCTTCCTTCCTGAACAGAGTGTGTCAGGGGCCAGTATGAAGGGAGAAGAGGTAACTGGGAAGTTATCGGTGGCTCAGACGCACAGCACCGTCCCGCTCCTGAGGTGGGCAGTGTGAGCCACTTGCAGACACTGCAAATGAGGTGTCGGGGTGTGCAGAAGGGATCACAGACTGCAGAGCTCTGGAGGCCCTCTGCGCTGCAATGAGAAGCCAGCCCTCTCCCATGGAGTTAAGAAGCTGCAGTCCAGGCTGGAGAGAGGGTTCAGCGAGTACGGAGGCTGCTGCTGAGCCTGACGACCCGTGCCCACCCCTGGGATGCGTGTGGTTGAAGGAGAGAACCAACGCCTGCAAGTTTTCCTCTGACCTCCATCTGCGCACTGTGGCATGCACACTCCCACACGCACACAGGTGCACACACATGCGCACGCGCGCATGCAGAAAGAGAGAGAGGAGCTGAAGCAATGGTTTCATAGTTAAGGGCACACACTGCTGTCCCAGAGGACCTGAGCTCGGTTCCCAGCACCCTTGTCAGGTGGCTCATGGTCGCTGTGGGCACCTGCATTCATCTGCCCTCACACACACCCAGCCTCATGTGTATGCAATTAAAAACAAAAAACAAATCTTTTAAAAAATAAAACCAAGGCTTAAGACATGAGGAAAATCACCCTCCTCATGCCCCATAGAGCAGCCTGTGTGCTTGACTCTACTTCAGAGATGGGGAAACTGAGGCACAGATCTACTGAGCTTCAGTCCCTGCCCCAGGTGGCACAGCTGTTCAGCAGTGGAGTGTAGATTTCCTTGTGCAAGCCCGGAGTTGGAGCCCTCAGCGATTTGCCTCTAAATTTAGCAGTCGGTTTGTTTTCAGGTGGCCAGCCCATCTGCAAGCAAACCCAACATTAATAAACGTTTCTCTTGACGAGAGCTCGCACGTACGGGGTTTGGAGGGATGAAGTTGTTTACTTAGCTGCCTGTCCGATTGGTCTCAGGAAAAAAAAAAGGCCCTTACCTGTTTGCTTAAGACAGAGGAGCATGCTGGATGAATCCCACACGGTGTTTTGATATTACAGAATTTACTATCTGTGTACCTGTGGGAAGTGAAACCAGCCTGAGCCGGTCAGGATTTAGTGCCTGTTTACAAACGTTATTTCCTCTGGTTCACCAGATCTGCACACACAGGGAGGGCATCATGGTTGGACGTTAAGGACCATTGGCAGTGGGGACCCCCCAGTTGCTGCCACCAGGGTGAAGTCCATCTGCATGGCTGGCTGGGTTTAACGGCTCCGAGGCTCTAGGTGAGGGACGCTGGGTTCGCCCTCTCGTTTGGAAAACAAAACGGAACCGGTTCTTGTGCATCCAGACACCGTAAAGCTCCGTACTTTCTTCGTGCTCTTGCTGGCGAATGCCGTACCTTGCTGTGGCCCTGGACTCGATCTTCCCACGCACACGGCCTGGGCTGCTGCTTTGCCTTTGTGGCTTCTGCCCCGTCTTTCCTCCAATGTCCTTCCTGGAGCAGTCCTTGTTGGAGTTAGACACAAGGGCCGTGTCCAGCACGCTCATTTCACGTGGCACAAAGCCTCGAGGTTGTGCCGAGAGCATCTCTTGCTTGCGTGTTTAGTCCCTAGGGTGAGATCCCCCCACCCCCACGTTAGAGGTGAGGAGCTGAAATGGACAGGCTGCCCAGTCTTTGTGTTGTAGCCCACTGCAGGCTTGTGAACTTGCCTGTTGTGTGTCTCTACAGAGGGGTGGGGACTCCCTCAGAACAAACTGACTTTGTCTTACTCAGCTAATATTTGAAGCTGACGAAAACACATTTGTCGAGACACGTGTTTGTTAATATCTATAAGTAAACTACTGGACCAGAGGATTTTAATTCGTTCATCTTAGCCCTCCCACTTATATATAGCAGTTGGGTGGTATATGAGCTGCCCTCTGGTGAGGGGGTGGGTCCCTACTGGTGGCTATGGGTCTTCTTGGCCACCCGTTAATGCCTCTATTGTACCTGGATGGAACCTCCTCTCTGAGGGAAAATGAATGAGCCATTCTGGGAGGAGAAAGCCTAGAGGTGCGTCTGTGAGTCTGTGTTCTCTCTCTCTCTCTCTCTCTCTCTCTCTCTCTCTCTCTCTCAAAGATGTATTTTAAAAATATTTAAATTTATGTTTGTATGAATATATGCCACCTGTGTGCAGTGCCTGAGGAGGCCAGAAGAGGGCGTCAGATCCCCAGAGCTAGAGTTACAGGAGGTTGTGAGCTGCCATATGGGTGCTGGAAACTGAACCTGGGTCCTCTGCTAGAGCAGCCAATGCTCTCACCACTGGGTCCTCGCTCCAGCCGTGCTTTCTCTCTGGCCTGTCCCCCTGGAATATCATGTCCTAGCGTCTGTAGGTAGTGATCCTCCTTGTCCCTGCCCCGTTCACTTCTTCCCTTCTCCTCCCCCACCTTCAGGCTGGTCTTGGGTATTTCTTCCCCAGCTGGTGACGCTGTTTGGTGAGGTTGTGGAATGTTTAGAATGTGGGTCTCTCAAGGGGTGGGATTTGAAGGCTACACCAAGCTGCTGCCTGGTTCCTTTCCCCTCTGGTGTAGGAGTTCCTTCTGTTTGTGTGTTGCTTCCATTGGCTGATGAACAAAGAAACTGCTTTGGGCCTGATAGGGCAGAACTTAGGTGGATGGAGAAGACAGAACTGAATGCTGGGAGGAAGAAAGCAGAGTCAGGGAGAAGCCATGGATCCTCCGCCTCAGACAGAACACAGGTTAGAATCTTGTCAGGAAGCCACAGCCAAGTGGCAATACACAGACTAATGGAGATGGGTTAAATAATATGTAAGAGTTAGCCAATAAGAAGTTAGAGCTAATGGCCAAGCAGTGTTTAAATTAATACAGTTTTTGTGTGGTTATTTTGGGGCTAAGCAAGCCGGTCGGCAGGGACAAACAAGGGGCCCTGCTCATTGTAACAACTGGCGCTTCAACGCGGTCAACTACATCCACGTAAAACCTGAGAGGGTCTGCTGGAGAGCTTCCTCTCTCCACATCTCGACCAGGACTGACCTTGTGGGCTTGTTTCTTTCTTTCAGCTCTAACTTCAAGCTTGTGGCCGTCAGTTCGAAGCTCTACGCCATCGGCGGGCAGGCGGTGTCCAACGTGGAGTGCTACAATCCTGAACAAGATGCGTGGAATTTTGTGGCTCCCCTGCCAAATCCTCTGGCGGAGTTCTCTGCCTGCGAGTGCAGGGGGAAGATTTACGTCATTGGCGGCTACACCACCCGAGGTGAGGGGGAGGGAGGGCATCATTGGCGGCTACACCACCCGAGGTGAGGGGGGAAGGGAGGGCGTCAACTGCTTTTGCATAAACTGTAGCGGCCCGGGCAGGGCAAGACTGGCCGGAAGAAGCTGTGTGTCTGAGTTTGATTTTGCGCACCAAATGCGATAGACTCGCCTAAGGAAGCCAGTTCGATGATGGCATGAGTTAGCGAGCAAGGACCTTCGGGGCCTTCTGTGCGCCTGGTCATGGTTCAAATGGCAGAGAGGAAGCACGAAGGATTGTGAATATTCCTTGTGCTTCTGGAAACCCAGCCTTGCGGTCAGCACCTGAAGCCTGATGTTGGAGTTTCGGGTCACAGCTTTGCTTGGGAGGGAAGCATAAACCACCGGTGCCATGCCAGACCTGAGTTGAGGCTTTGCTTTACTGGACAGGCCCTGTTCCTTTGTCATTGGGTGGGCGGACGTGAACACAAGAGAGCTCCCTAGACCAGATGATAGTGCCCGAGTGGCGTGTTCTATGACCTTGTGTGCTTTTTTCTCCGTGGTAGGCATTTTATAGGAGCAGTGTGGAAATAGGACCATCCCCAGGTTTGGTGCTACTGTGTGTAGCCAGGAGATCCCAGGCACCATGGCTGTGGAAGAGGGGCAATGCTGGGTGCAGGAGAGAACTGCGCCCCTTTCCTCTTTGCCTCCTCGGAGGTCTCTTGGCCTCGGGGATTTCTTCCGTGTTGGGTGTACCTGACATGCAGCGCCCACGGCTGAAGGAGAGGTGTCTCTAGACTCGTGGAGTTGCTGGTGTCGTGGTCAGCTCATGATTCACTGGCGTGTGATGTGTGATGGACAGGGCCAAGTCATTTATGGTGTGATGGGGCAGATGGAGCTTTCCGGCCCTGACCGATGAGACTCTGGGGCTGCAAATGACCGTGTGGAACTTTGTAAATGACAGACACTTGCATAGTATTTACATAGGTGACCCAGAACTGGGTGTGAGGGTGCAGCCCAGCAATCCTAGCACTGGGGAGGCAGAGACAGGGGGATCAAGACTTTAAGGTGAGTGGGAGAGAGTAGACCATGTCTCTCGGGGAGGAGAGAGAACACTCCCTCATCTCTTTAACTCTCTGCCTGATGGCTTCACCATGCGTCTCTGCCTGTCTTCATGGGACTTCTCCACGAGTCGCTGTCTCTAATAAGGATTCTTGTACCTGGGTTAGCAGTCCTGAACCGTCTCTGTGTAATATCATCACTTATATGACTACAGATCTGTTTTTCAAATTTTCATCTTTTTTTCTCACTGGTTGGTGCTGAGGTTGAGGAGGTGAGCCTGCCTTTGGGTGGGGGTTCCCCACTCCCATTTGTAGGTGGCCGGTGTATGTGTGCATCTGAGGAGAGGCAGAAGCAGAGGGATGTGTGTTCAGGAAGCCCTGAGTTCTTCCTCAGATGCTGCCACTTCCCGGTGACCGCCATGAGGATAAGAGGCTTATTTAGTGTTTTCTCAATGGAGAAAAGAGAATTTGCCTTTGTTAGTAGTCTTCCGCTGCGGCTCAGGGCACAGCCATCAACTGACGTGTTTAGACAGCCCTAGCCTCTGCCATGCCTGAATGCTTCATCTCTGTCTCTGGTTTTCTAGTGAAGTAGCTAGCTGGTTGCCTTCCTACAGACATTTCTCCTTTCTTTTAGGTGGTGTGGTTTGTGTTGTATAGAGCGCTGTAGCGCAATCCTCCTGTGTGAGCCTCGGGTGCTAGGTTACGTGCATGAACCTCTGACTCCTTCCGATGGAGACGGAACGCACCGTGGCTGACATGGAACCCGTGTGCCTCAGCTTCTCCCCCACACAGGAGCTGCCACGTCCTACTGGGGACGCCGTCCTTCTGGTAGATTTCCTGGCTTTTCCATGACCTTGGCTGAGCAAATGGGCTGTAGATTCGACCTGGAAAACCCTTCCTGTGTGTTTTGAGCTTCAGAAGCCACCACTAGTGTGCCTTCCTCACTTAGGCCACCCAGGATGATGTCCGTCCTGGATTCCCTGTGCCAGAGACCATGATGGGCGGTCAGGCGGTGAGGCTGGATGGGTGTTTGTGTTCCAAGCGAGAGGGCTGGGCACTGCTGTCCTCTCTAGCCCTTTTCTGTTCGGCTTTTCCACCACTTCCTGGTGGTTCCCGTTTCAATCAGGTCTGCCTAATTGTTAAGAAAAGGACCAACAAAACAGAACAACCAAGAAGAAATAAGAACCAGGGCTTGAGTTGGAATCTCATCCTGTTGACTTCTTAAGAGACTTAAAATTCAGTAAATAACGGCTCATAACTTTTTGTTTGTTTTTGAGACAGGATTTCTCTGTTATGTAGCCCTGGCTGCCCTGGAACTGCATATATAGCCTAGTCTGGCCATGACCTCATCCAGTCCCACCTCTGCTGGGATTGAGGGTGTATACCATCACACCTGGCTCTTTCTTGACTTTTATAGTAGAACTGATTATTTTGGTTCTAGGCAGTAGAGAAATGGAGGTGCACGGTGTGGACCCCTATCCTTGTCATCTTGTTACTCGGGAGGCTGGGGCAGGAGAATTGCTACAACTTTGAGGCCATCCTGCAGTACATAGTGAGTTCCAGGTCAGCTGAGCGCAGCTAGAGAATGAGGCCTCTTCTCAACAGACAGCAGAAATCCAGTGGGAAGTCACAGCAACCCTAGAGGGCAGAGGGATCCATGCTAAATGTAAAGACCAAAAGATTATCCCGCCAAGTCAGACCACGATGCAGTGGCCTGAGCCAGTGCTGACCACCACTCAGACCGCGTTGCAGGGGCCCGAGCCAATGCTGAGTGGAGGGAGCTTGCACAACTCCCAGGAAGGCCTGCAGGCTGTCTACTGGAGTGAGGAGAAAGTTCCACGTGACCCAGGCAGGTGTCCTTGGTAGATTAACAAGAGTTCCTTGTCTGGCCCCTAGAGTCTTGTTACCTGGCCTATAGAGATGTGCGGACCTGTGTGAGGACCAGAAGGCAGTTTCCTAGGGGTGGAAAGCCTGTGGGCATGGGGACCCGCATTCACTAAGGACCTGGGTTCTCTGTGTCCTGCTCGTTGGGAACCAGATTTGGCTCTGGAGCTTTTCTGTCTGTCTGTGTCACCTCCGCCTGCTCTGTCTTTCTCAGATAAGGTTTCACTGTGCAGCCAGGGCTGGCCTCAAGTTTGCAGTCCTCCTGCCTCAGCCCCTGAGTGTCATGGTTACAGATGCCAGACCTGACTGTGGAGCTCTTACTGGTAGCTGCAGGTGAGGTGGGGGTGGGATGGGTGTTCACCTTTGCTGCGGGAGTGTCAGTTGCTATGGGCGGGTCTGTTGCTATGGAAGAGTCTGTTGCTATGGGTGGGTCCATTGCTATGGGAGGGTCAGTTGCTATGGGCGGATCTGTTGCTATGGGTGGGTCTGTTGCTGCGGGAGGGTCAGTTATAGGAGGGCCTGTTGCTATTGGAAGATACATCGATATGGGAGGGTACACGGTTGCTATGGGCGGGTCTGTTGCTATGGGAAGATAACATCGAAACGGTTATGTGCTGGTCCACTGCTGGGTGCTTGTTCTTGGTTGGCTCCCAACCAGAGCTGTTTTTAACCACTGATAGTTTTTGTTGTTTAACAATAACTTTCTTTTCTGGGCTTAATCCCAGCACTCGAAGGCAGAGACAGGTGGATTTCTGTGAGTTTGAGGCAGCCTGAGCTAGTTCCAGGACAGCCATGGCGGTTACACAGAGAAACCCTGTCTCAAAAAACAATCGCAACAAAACAAAAACGAACAACAACAACAACAACAAAAACTTCATTTTTTAAAAATTGCTAATACTTTCCTTTCCTTGCTGTAGCTAAGACCATTTACGCTTTCCTAGAGAAGAAAATATTTTAAAAAATCAGTTTAAAAAGAGCAAAGCGAAGCCCTGCATTTTTAATCTCGCAGCGTGATTTTCTGTTTTTCTTATTTTGCAGTGTTGGGGACATCGCCGGGGCTGGGAACCACATGCACACTAGCAAGCATTCTTGGCTTTCTTTTTCCATTTACTCACTGAGTTTCCAGAGCTAGCCTCGAACTCACTCTGTAGCACAGGCTAGCCTTGAACTTGAAATCCTCTTACCTCAGCCTCCTAAGCAGCTGGTATGACAGGCATTTTTTTCTCAAAAAAAAGGGACTATATTTATTCTCCAAGAAATTAGCTATTAATTAAAAGCAACGACAGAAAAGGCTTTTTCCCTGGCTTCTAGTCACATGGCCACAAGCAGGCAGGAGACGAGGCCGTTGATGTGTCTCTGGGGCTGCACTGGGAAGCGGGTCTGTGAGTCTGCCGCTGTGGTGGGTAGGAGCTGAGACTTCTGTGTCTCCTGACAGGAAAGCCTGTTCTGCTGGCTTCAAGGACAGACCCTGCTGGGGCTGGGCCTGCCTCCTGTGTAGTCAGGCATACTTAACTGTCCATGAGAGTCTGAGGCTGTTGAAATGTATGCTGACCTTGTGGCTCAGCCGGTTGCTGTGGGGGCAGGCTGCACAGGCCAATGGCAGAGAACGACGCTCTACGAGGCATTATTCTAGGGTTTCCAGCGCTTTCTCCTGAGGCAGGCTGTGTTTGCAGTGCTGTGGATCCTGTTTGTTGACACCTGTCTAGGGCTAACTGGATGTCTGGGTAGACATACCATCATTCTGCCAAGGACTAAGTTTTACGACGCGGGCTTTCTATTTTGTGTGAGGCAGCATAGGTCTCCAGAGTTCTGATATCCTGGGCTGCTCGTTAAAGCAGAATTCACTGCAGTGGTGAGATGGTGCCCTGAGCGAGGCCGCAGCCAGGGCTTGCTGAGTTAACTCTTCCCTCAGAGAAGCCGTGGCCCAGCTCTGAGGCCTACAGCATCTGCCTGCAGCCATCGTCTACAGCGGCATCCACAAGTTGTCCTTAAGACAAAGCTGCCCTTTCCCGGCTGCCCTCAGACTCACGGTGCTTCTGTCTAGCTCTTCCTAGTGCTGGGACTGTAGGCAGTGAGCCCCCAGGCTTGGCTTCTGGCTTCGGGGTTCTGAGGGCCTCCCAGATGACCCCTTCCCCTTCTGCTTGGAAAACCATTTCCCTAGCCCCTGCCTTTCTGACTGAGCTTCGGCTGCCTACGGTCACATGGTATGTGTGGTGAAGCTGGGTCCCCCCTGCCCGGGTGGCGCACGTCCCGGCCACTTGTCATCTGGCCTCCTTCTGTGTTTCAGATCGCAACATGAACATCCTGCAGTACTGCCCGTCCTCTGACCTCTGGACGCTCTTTGAGACCTGTGACGTCCACATCCGCAAGCAGCAGATGGTGTCCGTGGAGGAGACCATCTACATGGTGGGCGGGTGTCTCCACGAACTGGGGCCAAACCGCAGGAGCAGCCAGAGCGAGGACATGCTCACTGTGCAGGCTTACAACACGGTCACCCGACAGTGGCTCTACCTGAAAGAGAACACGTCCAAGTCGGGCCTGAACTTGACCTGTGCCCTGCACAACGACGGCATCTACATCATGAGCAGGGACGTCACCCTGTCCACCAGCTTGGAGCACCGGGTGTTCCTCAAGTACAACATCTTTGCTGACAGCTGGGAGGCCTTCCGGCGGTTCCCAGCCTTTGGGCATAACTTGTTGATTTCCTCTCTCTATCTGCCCAACAAAGCAGAGACCTGAATGATTTAACAGTATCAGAAGAACAATCCGGTTCAAGATTGGAGGAAGGCAACCCTCTGGCATTCTGACTCCAGAAGGGCACAGTAGATTAACATAGGCCATGTATGTCCGAGGCTTGGCTGGCTGTAAATAAGCTTACTTGAAAACTTGGGGGAAGGACACCAACATTATCCCTTCTAGCTTGTTTTACACATCATAGGAACAAATGCCATAAGTATTCTTCCAAACCTAACAGTCTTGGGCCAACGACCAAAACTCAGCATTAGAAAGTAGACAGCCAGGGTCTGCCCCGCAAGGGCCGAGGTCAGCATCTGCCCCTATGGACTATTTGGATGGCTTTTTTTCTATGTTTTCCCCTCTGGGGGTGGAACCTAGGGCCTCATGTTAGTCCCGTAAAGATGACTTTAAAAAAAAAAAGCTATTTCTTTAGGTCACCTGAGATGTCAGGAGTAGGGGATTTTCCTCTTTCATGTTCAGGGTTTTTTTTTTTTGACAAGCGTTAGGAACCTCCTCCTCACCCCTCCGGTCTCTCTTGCCACCCAGCTTCTCTGGTCAGGCGCCTTATTGTATATGTGTTTCAGGGACCCTCAGGTGTGTTCAGCCTTTTGACATTTAGGACTTGCATTACCGTTTCTAAAGTTCATGTACAATTGAGTTACCTTAAAAAAAAAAACCCTAATGTTTTAAGTAAGGTCCTGATGTTGAGTTAGCTAGTGATAGCTGTCCTCAGGGGCCCACAAGTTGTGACTGCCTCGCCTGCTGCAATGGTAGAGCCAGACAGAGACTCCGGACACGCAGCTGGTTCCTCCACACACTTGGATGAGCACACGCTAGCTACTTCTCCAGTCTGTCTGCAGTTGAGAAGGCTGCACAAACAGGCTGCTCAGCCTCTTTGGCTGTGTGCGGCAAATGCAGTCCTGTGTGGGCCACGGACCCTGCATTGTGAGGTCTCTTGTTTTTCGAAGATTGCTCTTGACATTTTATAAATGGAGCCTTAAATGAGGGAGTACTGCATAAGGAGAACACGCCTTTATGAGTTACTTTTATTGAATGTATTGAATATTTAGATCTTGTTTCAAGATTTAAAATTAAAAACAAACAGACAACTTTTGCACATCTGGATAAGGATTCCTGCGTAGGGGCAGATGTGCGGTCACCGTTTGCCTTTAAAGGTCAGGTGGCTGTAGCTCATTTACGTTAGAAAGGGGTGAGATTCCGCACAGACACTAACGGCCTCTGCTGGCATGTCTGAAGTGAGGTGCTGGCTCATGGCTCTCATGCCGACAGCAGTGAGCAACAGCTCTAGAGATTTCACCGAGGTGGTTCACGATGAATAAAGGGACCTGCCAATCATGGGTCCGTGTTTCTTAAAAAGACTTAAGAGCCCACTTAGCATGCGTGAGAGGCCCTGGGTTTAATCTCCAGCACTTACAGCAACAAGGCCCTCACCTACAGGAATTTCGATTGAAGAGCTTTTGCTATGACCGGCCGCTCTCTTGTAGTAGAGTTGGCTAACCCAGCCAGCAGTGCCCGGTCAGTGACAGCCGCCTTACACAGTTAAGAAAGCTCCGTAGAAAAGCCAAAACTACAGGCAGATCCATTCCTCTCAGCTGTTCTCCCAGTGGCTGGTCACGCCGAGGGGGATGACAACCCCCACCCCAAGTATCTTCAGGGTTTCTTTATAGCCATGCCTCTAATATACCCAGAGAGCCTGTTTATAAAACTTCTATTTGCACAGCTATTTAAAAATTCTGTGTTCGAGGCCAGCCTGAGCTACAGAATTCTAGGATAGCCAAGACTACACAAAGAGACCCCATCTCGAAAAACAAAACAAAACAAAAAAAAAATCTGTTAGTTTTTATTTGGGACTTGGTGACAGATCTCAGGGTCTTGTCACCAAATCTACTAGTAGCTGTCCAGTCTGTAACCTGCTTATAATGCTGTTGGAAGCTTGCAAGCCATTGCCTTATAGCCCAGGATAATTCCAAAGTCAGGATTCTCAGCCTGGCCTCCCCACTGCTGGGACTGTAGGCTTCGAGCAACCCTGCCTTTCTTTCTTGTTCCATTATTTTTTAAAATTGTTTATGCTGGGTTCTTTAAAAAAAAAAAAACAACTCTGAACTGAAATTGTCACCAAAAAGTGGTACTTATAAATAGATTTAATTTATATTTCGCTGTAGAACTGAGTTTTGGGGCGTCTATATTTCACTACTGCATTTTAGAATCTAGTTTATGTTCCCCACCGTGACTCTCCACGCCTTCACTGTATGCAGTTCAACCCCATATTCAGAGATGATGGGAGTTGAGGTAGCATTGGGCAGAGATGGGCGGTTAAAGGCACATCATTGTGTCTGCCAGTCAACCACTTCTCTTCCCAAGCGCCGTCTTTTGGGCGTATTTCCTAATGCCAGCAACTTGGACCAAATGGAGGTGTGCCGCTGCCATCTGCCAAGCTCGTAGGAACCTGGCCTGGTGGGTCGCCCTTGCACTGTTGATGGGTATGAGGGTCCAGATGCACAGACTCCCAACAGAATTCTGTTATTCTTGCTGCCAGCAGTGCTTAGGGAAGGACTGGGTGGCTGCTATGGTATCCATCTGCCTGCTCCTTCACCCCTGTGGGCGTTTTGATAGCTAGAGTTTCCTTCTGCTAGTACCAGTTGGAGGCTTCAGCCAATGGCTGTGTCTTTGAAACCCTTCCCACCTTCAGGCAGCTCCTTAGATGATACTGTCTTTTTATTTCCTTCCCGTTCCCTATTGCCTTACCCACCCCTAGATGTTTCTGAGGGGTTCTGATCCCACTGTGTGGCAGAAAGTGTCTGGGAGAACCCCCAGTGGGAGCTGCCTGCCAGAAGAGTCTGGTGCGTGGGTTGGTGGGGGAGCCCTGACGTCAGTGCTCCGACTCGAGAGGCTCCTCACCTCGGTACCCTGGAAAGGTTCTGAGATGATAGTGTGAGAACCCATAGCTTCTTCAGTCTGCTCTAAAATGTAGCATCAAAGAGTCTGGAAGGCTGGGCACGCCGGCCAGAAACAAAGGCTTAAGAGGAAGCATGAAACCAAAGACGACTGTGACCATCCTGTTTTCTGTTTTGTTTCTAAAACCAAGAACCCGAGAAATTCCAGAGGCCTTAGGTTTGCATTCAGGCTGAGGGAAGGAGAGTGTACGGCAGACAGAGGTAAATGTGTCCTTGTGCTAAAGTTGTTTAGGGGTGCCATCTGCAGATTCCTGGGTAACATTCAAGCCTGTTTGGCCAAAGAGGTAAACGGAGGCAGAGCTCTGATGTCTTTGTCAACCGGTGTTTAGTGAGTATGGCTTAGCGCTGCTGACCCAAGGGTCTGCTGAGGGCTTGTTCTAGACCAGGAGTGGGGAGTATGAGGTGTTTGCTCTCAGAAGACCTGATAGTCAGCGCTACCAGACATCCCTGCCAGCCCGCCAGAGTGGAGTGAGTACCATTTGCCACCCCTGCATCAGAGACAGTGGCTGGGCATGAAGGGAGCCGTGATTTCAGGAAGCAGTGAGCTGTGTCAACTCCATTCCCTGGTGACCAGAAACACTGTCAGTGCAAGACAGTGCTGAGCCCGGGACACCGACCGAGCTGTCATCACTCTCATTTCAACAAGGGTGTCGTCCAAGATGCCCGCTTTAGTCGGGCACACTGGGCCCTGTCTGGCGGCCTCTCGCATCTTGGCCCAATCTTCCCACTGCCTCGTGATTTAGTAGTAATCCCGGGAGCTGGTTTGTCCATAAATCTGAACACGTCCCATGTTTCGTTTTTTTACTATATGCTTTTTTAAAAAAGTTAACTACTTTTTATAATCCTTGCACTCCACAGTTTGTGAAAACACAGAGTGACGTAAAACCTGTTTAGAGTTCACTCCGCACTGTAGCCCCGCAGATGGTTCTGATGAAGGGAAGGGAGGCCACTGGGTAAGGGTTTGGTGTGAGCAAGCTCAGTGCTGGTACCTTTGGGCCCGTGCCTTTAAAACATTCCCTTGGAAGGGTGGAAGGCCTCAGTGACACCCCCTCAGACACGCTGTGCGCTGATTGGTTGAGTTTGCCTCTCTGTAATCGCCCAGTGCCCTCCCACCCTATCTCATTGTAGGTGTTTGCTCTTCACTTTCTTCTGTTAGTTTGGGAACACAACAGGAAATCCATAGCCACGCTGCCAGCTTGACACAGCCATGTTCACCCATTCCTACAGGAAGCCCATAAAACGTCCAAGAGGATCCATTCCAAAGAGCCCGGGGTGCTTAGTGTTTCCGTAGGGCTGGTTGGTGCTTTACGTAGTTTGTCACTGGCAAAGCAAAGGAAAATGTGACTTGTGTTCTGTGTCACTTCATGGTGGGCGTTTCACTGCCCCCTCCAGTGTTTCTTCCTTAGTTGTCTTTTTTATGGAAAAGGATAATCTTCAAGTTATGTTCTGTTATGACCGACACTTTGTTTGTTTGAAAGGTTATAGTTTGGACACTGTCACATAACCACAATGATTGTGAACCACAGTGCTGCATTCATTTTGTTTCTTTGGACTATGGAAGGAAATGTCTTAGAATAAAATGGTTCTCCATCAGCTTTCGATGTGTGGTAGATTCTGTTTCCAGCTGTGTGTGTATCCAGTGCTGCGCAGAGCTGGAGAGGGGAGTCCCGGATGAACTGGGAGGTTTGTGGGGTCCTGGCTGGCACGCTCAGTTAGGGGAGTGAACCCAGCCGGAGTGCGAACCACGCTAAACAGTGGGGGAACCAGAGGGGTGAGAGTTGTGCAACCAGGCCTGGCTTTTTAGTAACTTTTTAGAAAAGATTTTATTTTTAATTATGTGTGTATGTGGGAAGGTGTTGTAAGGAGGCCACTTGTTGGTTCTGGGCTGCTCAGCCCTGAAATAATCACATAGAAACTATATTAATTAAATCACTGCTTGGCCCATTAGCTCTAGCTTCTTATTGGCTAACTCTTACATCTTAATTTAATCCATTTCTAGTAATCTGTATATTGCCATGTGACTGTGGCTTACCAGGTAAACTTTTGTCTGACTCCTCTCTCTGCCTCTGCCTCTTTGCTCCCAGCATCCAGTTTAGTTTTCTCTGCCTACCTAAGTTCTGCCCTATCAACAGGTCAAGGCAGTTTCTCTATTCACCAATGGTATTCACAACATACAGAGAGGGGAATCCCACATCAGGGAGGGGTGCAATATGAGTGCAGTGCCCATGGAGACCAGAAGAGGGCACCACTGCCTGGTGGAACAGGGTTTCTTAAAGAAAGAAATTGCTCATGATTGGTTGAGGCCGGGCCCTGGTAATGTCACACAGGCAGAGCAATGGTCATCGCCTATTCCTGAGACACTGTTCACTGTTCACCATTCAGTCCCAGGCCAGCAAGGAGGGCCTTCGAGGTCAAGCTTTTGTTATCTGTGGAAGGGAATCTCTGCTACTTTTGAGGCCTGATCCCTTCCTCACAAATACAAGAAAAACAAGAATATAGGTGGGGAAAGTTAAAGTTTTCTTTCTTTCTTTCTTTCTTTCTTTCTTTCTTTCTTTCTTTCTTTCTTTCTTTCTTTCTTTCTTTCTTTCTTCCTTTTTTGACAGAGTTTCACTGCGTAGCCTTGGCTGTCCCGGAACTCACTCTGTTCACTTACTAGGTTGGCCATGAACTCACAGAGATCTGCCTGCCTTTGCCTCCAGAGTGCTGGGATTAAAGGCGTGCACCATCACCGCCCCACAAAGTTTCCTTTTTAAACATCAGAAAAAGTGAACAGGAGATTGTACTCGGTAGCCATTAGTAGACCCTAAACCTAGTGAGGAAGATGCTGAACCAACTGAAAACTCTGTTTGCTCCAGATCAGACAACTTTTTTTCCCTTTTTTTTTTTTTAAAGAATGGCATAAGAACAGACAGGAGGACCAATGGAGCCAAATATAAGATCCGGATATCAAACCACAAACACCTGATTTTTGACAAGGAAGCAAAAAATATCAAATGGAAAAAAGAAGGCATATTTAACCAATGGTGCTGACATAACTGGATAGCAACATGTAAAAGAATGAAAATAGACCCATATTATCACCATGCACAAAATTCAAGTCCAAGTGGATCAAAGACCTCAACATAAAGCCAGCCACACTGAACCTTATAGAAAGTGGGAAGTACACTTGAATGCATTGGTACAGGAGCACAGGAGACCACGTCTTAACTATCACCCCAGCAGCACAGACACTGAGAGAAACAATTAATAAATGGGACCTCCTGAAACTGAAAAGCTTCTGTAAAGCAAAGGACACGGTCAACAAGACAAAACGACAGCCTACAGAATGGGAAAAGATCTTCACTAACCCCACATCAGATAGAAGTCTGATCTCCAAAATATACAAGAACTCAAGAAATTGGTCATCAAAAAACACATAATCCAATAAAAATTGGAGTACAGACCTAAACAGAGAACTCTCAACAGAGGAATCTAAAATGCCTGAAAGACACTTAAGGAAATGTTCAACATCCTTAGTCATCAGAGAAATGCAAATCAAAACAACTCTGAGATTCCATCTTACACCTGTAAGAATGGCCAAGATCAAAAACACTGATGACAACTTATGCTGGAGAGGTTGTGGGGAAAAGGGAACATGCCTGCATTGCTGGTAGGAATGCAAGCTGGTACAGCGCTTTTGGATATGAGTTTGGTGATTTTTCAAAAATTAGAAAACAAACTGCCTCAAGACCCAGCAATACCACTTTTGGATATATATCCAAAGGATGCTCAATCATGTCACAAGGACATGTGTTCAACTATGTTCATAGCAGCATTGTTTGTCATAGCCAGAACCTGGAAACAACCTAAATGCCCCTCGACCGAAGAATGAATAAGGAAAATACGGTACATACACAATGGAGTACTACACAGAAAAGAATAACAACATCTTGAATTTTGCAGGAAAATGGATGGAGCTAGAAAACATCATTTTGAGTGAGGTGACCCAGACCCAGAAAGACAACTATCACATGTACTCACTCATAGGTGGGTTTTAAACACAAAGCAAAGAAAACCAGCCTACAAATCACAATCCCAGAGAACCTAGACAACAATGAGGATACTAAGAGAGACTTACATAGATCTAATCTAAAAGGGAAGTAGAAAAAGACAAGATCTCCTGAGTAAATTTGGAGCATGGGGACCTTGGGGGAGGATTGAAGGGGGGAAGAGGAAAGTCAGGGAGGGGAGCAGAGAAAAATGTAGAGCCCAATAAAAATCAATAAAAAAAAGAAGTTGTCTTTTACAAAATGTCATAATTGGGTGAGATTTTGTGTTATAGACTTTTGTTTTACTACGTTGACTTTATATTCCCTCGCTCTGCTTAAATAGCAAAGCCCATTTCTGTGAAGCTTACAACTCCTACATAACCTAACTTCATAAAGCTTTGAAGTGATCAGCTCTGGGGAAAGCCTTTAAGCCGTACCGCCAGCGCTCTCGGCCACCTAGCGGTAAAAATCTGAACTGCAGGCATCACGCCCGTGTTGAGCCGCTTATTCTAAACCACGCTTGAGGAGCTGGCCAGCAAATTCCAACCTCTGTGGCCACAGCGGCTATGTGTGGTCTGCTGCGGCTCAGTCATTCCTCTGGGGCGTTTGGGAGACCCAGAGAAGCTCGGCTACTTATGACGGCCTCTGTGGCTGGGGCGAGCACGGCTCATTCCTTTCAGAGCTGTATGCGCCAGGAAAACAGAGTGTACGTTCTATAAAACTACACTCAGGATATTGTCAAGTTTGTGAATAGGATGTATATAATTTGTTTTTGGTCTCTCTGACAAAATACTCCAAAGAAGGAATTTAAGGATATATTGTGGCTTCTGGCCTGGGGATACAGTCTATCATGGCCGAAGGAGTGAGAGGCTCATTTCAGGCTCTGTATCTGTTTATTAAGCCCAGGATAATGTGGGATAATGTCACCCATGTTACAGGAAGGAGGGTCTTTCTCAGTTCATCCTCCCTGGAATGTCCTCACAGTATGTATCATTGATGTTCTAGTGATCTTTTAATTTGATTGAGCTGACATAAAAATTAGCCGTGATAGAACAGAGGGAGCGAAACACTGGGAAGTTCCGTTACCACCAATACGTGTATGCTGATGAGCAGCGACCATAGAGAAGTCATGTAAGGAGGCCCAACTGCCCGCTTCAGGCTGTGCAAATGCCTGTCTATAGCTTCTGCCCGAGAGATGGTGTGAGATTCTAGAGATTGCTCTGGTCACGCACGAACTTGGCTGTGGACACTGGCAGGCTCTCCCAGCCTCAGTCTCTCTGCTCTTAAAATCCAGAGAACAGCACACATGCACCAGCAGAATGGTGGGTCCCAGTGCGGCTTTGGAGCGGAGGTGGGGTGGTGGTGTTTCCTTGGTTCCTCTGTTTGGGGGCACTTGATACCTCTGGAGCTTGTGTTCCCAACACCACCTGGGTGGATGAGCTCAGCCTTGAGTCAGAGCAGAGGAACCTCTGTCTGACTCATCTTCCTGGGCCCCTTAGTCATCTGCCCTGGTCCAGACAAGGCCGCCCAGCTGGGGGCTGCTCATGCTTTGCTTGGAGTCAAGCTGCACTATTGACTGATAATCCTCCCTAGATTTGTGGTGTTTGTGTATGGGCCTGTGGTGTGGCTAAGGTAACGCTCTTCTGAGGCTTGGGAATAGCCACAGAGGCCTTTCAGCTCAGAGGGCCGGAGGCCAATAGCTTTCGATGTGTTCTGCCAAAGTGATCCCTAACTTCTGCCCTTGCCGCTGGGTGCCAGAGAGGCCGTGGGTCAGGGCTTCTCACCTGTGGCCGTCAAGAGCAATGTTAGCAGGTCCCCATGCCCCTTTTCTAAACATTAGGCATGAGGGCAGCCACAGCCATGGCTGTCAGTGCCGTGTGACTATGCTGGTAATGCATTTCAATTATGTAAATTTGATTGATGGTTTGAATAAGGATGAAAACTCACAAATTAGAAGTCCTGTCTCGTTCTCTCAAAACATGAGATTTCGAATTTATAGTTATTACTTGTGCATAGCAATGGGTCTCACTGAGACATTTCCATGTAAGTATATGGACTTTGGTCATGCCAACTCCCTCCCCCACAAGTCCCTTATCCTTTTTTTGTAATCATTTGCTATTCTCAGTGTTTTCATTTGTTCTTAAATTCTTGCTTGCCCATATGGGAGTGTCGTGTGTCTTTCTCTGGCAGGATGTTGGATTCTTATGTCATCCTCTGGTAGCCCCCTGGGGTAACACTCAGACTCTCAGGCTGTGTGGACCATCCTGCACACAGAGGCCCACCCTGCACACAGCGGCCCACCCTGCACACAGCAGCCCACCCTGCACACAGCAGCCAGTGGGCCACCCTGCACACAGCGGCCCACCCTGCACACAGCAGCCCACCCTGCACACAGCGGCCCACCCTGCACACAGCGGCCCACCCTGCACACAGCGGCCAGTGGGCCACCCTGCACACAGCGGCCCACCTTGCACACAGCAGCCAGTGGGCCACCCTGCACACAGCGGCCCACCCTGCACACAGCAGCCCACCCTGCACACAGCAGCCAGTGGGCCACCCTGCACACAGCGGCCCACCCTGCACACAGCAGCCCACCCTGCACACAGCGGCCCACCCTGCACACAGCGGCCCACCCTGCACACAGCGGCCCACCCTGCACACAGCGGCCCACCCTGCACACAGCGGCCCACCCTGCACACAGCAGCCCACCCTGCACACAGTGACCAGAGGCTATGGAGCCCTCCTTTTCACGGCAGGGTCAAAGCAGAGCAGCAAGAGCCTGTGCTGCCGAGAACAATCAGCCAGGCTCGGAGACTGGCTGGGATTTGCTAGAATAGCCATATGCTTTCACGGAAACATCTTCTAAAGATGCAGCTGTGGCACACGCCCATGTGTGCACCTGCGCCTCCTTCCTGATGTAACTGTGGTTGGAACTGGAACACAGTTGGAGGAGAGCTTGCCTGACATGCTTGAGGCCCTAGGTTCAATGTCTGGATAAACCCAGCTTGGTGGAGCAGGCTAGCAATGCTAGCACTTGGGAGGTGGCGGCAAGAAGATCAGAAATTTAAGGTCGTCCTTGCTTATGCATAGTGAGTTGGAGGTTAGCCTGGGTTAAATGAGATCCCATTTCAAAAACAGACAGCAAAATCTTAGGGGTAGTGAGATGGTTTTGCAGGAGTGTTTCCCACCAAACCTGACAAGGGACCCACATGGTGGGGAGAGAAGCAGCCTCCCAAACTACTGTCTTCTGAGCAACATGCACACATGCTCTCTCTCTCTCTCTCTCTCTCTCTCTCTCTCTCTCTCTCTCTCTCTCTCTCTCACACACACACACACACACACACACACACACACCCCACACTAAAAATGCCCATAGCTTTTCTGCCACCTCCTGTCAGATACATTACAATAATATACGCACAGGTTTAAAACCCTCTGCTGCCACCCCACATGATGCCCCAAAGTGACCACCTGTGATTAAGCTGCTTCTCTCTCCTCTGTACCTCAATTTCTTACCCGAGAGATGGGGCTCACCCCTCAGATGCCTTCAAGGGAGGTCCTGCCGCACAATAAATGCTAAAATGTGGTTATCATCATCACGGTTACTGCCGGGCTCTCTGGAACATGTTGCCTTTTCATGTAGCCACTATACAGAATGGTTTCTTAACCTCCTTTGTAATAAACAAAAATCCCCCAGTCAATATGGAAATGTGAGTTTTCTGAGGGGCCTCTATTCGAATGTTGTTCTTAAGCAAATACGCCTGGGCTCAATAAACCCAGACATGGGACCATCACCCTGGCTACTAGGGACTGGTCCTTCCAGGTGGGGCTCAGGGCAGTCTGGGTATGTGGGAGGCCGTGGGCAGAACATTGACGTTGCTGTTTGTGGTGTACCTGTTCAGTCGTAAACAGAGAGCCCTGGTTTCCATCTGGCTCTGCTCACTGGCTCAACACTCAGAAGCAAGACAGAGAAGGAGAAAAATGAAAAGGAGAGACATCTCAGCTGTTCCAGGGACAGGGTCAAAAACAAGCTTGGTCCCACGATGCCAGCTTCTAATGTGGTCAGAATGAGGCAGGAGATGGAGTTTTCTGAAATGAAAAGAAAAAAAAAATCCCCGTGGAGGATGTGTTTGGACTGTGCACATCAGCTCTTGTCTGTTCCCAGCGATGAGTGCTCCGGGAGCTGTAGTCAAAACACAGCGCTGAAGCCGAGGGCCGCTGACAAGTCCCCCCTTTCCTGGTGCTTTATTTAGTCCCAGCCAGTTCCAGCGTCTTGTCAGACAGACACGAAGGAGATGCCTCCGCTGTCCTCACTATGGTGGAAACTGTGACTCAGAGCTTCGCTCTTTTTAGGCTCTTGCAGCTCCCCACCTCCTCTTCCTGGCTCCACTCGGCTTCCTGTCTTACTAGGTTTGAAAACCCTGTCTCCAGTTTGGGGACCCACTGTTTAAACTACTGCAACCCAAACACCCAGCCCAGTTTTGTTCCTCTGTTTTCTTAGGCTCTTGTGAATTGATTAAACCCGGTTCCTTCTGAACTCTGGTTCTAGGGATCATGAACATCCACATCACCTCCCTGCTCTTTGTGTTGTGAGTGTGAAATGTCCCCAAGTTCATGTGCTTGAACCTTGGTCCTCAGCTGGTGTTGCCGCTCCGGGAGGTTGTGCAGACCTAGTCCTTGGGAGCTCAGAGCCTGTCCACTCCACTCTCTGTTCCTGCTTCCCATTCCTCCAAGATGAGAGGGGATGATCTGTTCCTGTACACAAACCATCACGATGGACTTGATGGACAGCTCCCCAGATACGCGTCCAGATAAACCCATCCTCCCCGAAGTTGCCCTTATTGGACATGCTGTCACATTGACTAGGAACACAACCAGCTCCTCTCCCCGCTTAGTTGCAGAGCTGTTTTGGCAACAAATATGTATCAGTAAGAGTTTTCTCTTTGTATGGTGTTAAAGCACTTCCTTGAAAACCAACAGGTCACAAACTTCTGTCTTCTTTCCAGGGACAACAGTTTGAGTCTAGAAAGCATTTTCAGGTGTTTGTCTCTTATGGACAGACAAGTGGCATACAGTGACCAACTCTTGGTGATTATACTTTATCTCATGATATAATGTCTTAGGTTTCTATCTCTATGAAAAGACACCATAACCATGGCAACTCTTATAAAGGAAAACATTTAATTCAGGTGGCTTACAGTTTCAGAGGTTTAGTCCATTGTCATCATGGCGGGACATGGTGCTGTGCAGGCAGACATGATGGCGTGAAGGCCGACATGGTGCTGGAGAAGGAGCTGAGAGTTCTGCATCTTGATTTACTGGCAACAGGAAGTGGTCTGAGACACTGGGTGTAGCTTGAGCATATATGAGACCTCAAAGTCTGCCCTCACAGTGACACACTTCTTCCAACAAGGCCACACCTACTCCAACAAAGTCACACCTCCTAATAGTGCCACTCCCTTTGGGGGCCATTTTCTTTCAAACCACCGCATAGTCCTAAGCAATAACTGACTGGACCTTTAACAGCATAGACAGCTGTTATTTCTGTTACGCTGTTGCAATACCATAATGAATGTTTATGGGGCTGGGGAAATGATGCAGTTGGCCAACCGCTTGCTCTGTAAGCACGGAGGCCTGAGTTTGGATCCCAGCATCCACATAAAGAGCTGGGTTCAGCCGCACTACCTACAATACTTGAGGAGGCAGAGACCATGAATCGCTGGAGCGTTCTCATTGGTGAGTCTAGTCAAATCAGGGAGCTTCAGGGGCAGTGAGAGACCCCGCCTCAAAAACAAGGTGATAAGTGAATAAAAAAGACACCTGACGTCAACCTTCAGCCTTCACATGCACGTACTCACGTGCATTTGCACGCTCTGACACAAGTACATGTGCAGCCACACACACGCATGTGCGCACACACATGCACGCACACACACATTATCAGTAGGAGGTGTCTGTACTGGTTATGCATCTGGAGACTGGTTAACAAGTCTCCTCAAGCCTCACCACCTCAGCAAACAAGTATGTATTATCATGTGCTCCATGAGGGGAAGGGACCCAGGAGCACCTTGGCTGGGTGGTTTTGGCTCAGCGTCTCTTGGGTAGTTTCGGTGAAGATGTCTGGTGGACTTGCAGTTGTGTGAGAACTCATCGGACAAGAGGACCGGCCTCCCGGCTCAGTGACACGGCTGTTGGGGACAAGCTTCCATGTTTCACCATGCGAGTCTTTCACAGGGCGGCTGGTGGTGCGCTCACTGCCTCCTCCAGCGTGGTCAGTCAGAGAGTGGAGACAGAGAAGAGTGAAAATCTAAGAGGCCATCTTGGTTGTCCATTCCAGTCTGTCTTCTAGGCGCTAATCTTTACATCCCTTCTACACGCGAAGCGTACACAGCCCTTATAACATCACTGTAAACCTCACCCCATTGTAACTCAGTGTTGTCACCGAAGTCGAGTCTGGGTACGGATGGGTTCATCTGAGAGTTTCCTCTATGACACCCCTCAAGTGTGTCTATCAGGAGAGCGGGAGGGTTGGATGCACACACACACACACACACACACACACACATGCATACATACAAACACATATGTACATACGGATACACACATATGTGAGATTTATTAGTGTGACTTGCAGGCTGTGATCTGGGCAGTCCAACAATGACCATCCCCAAATGGAAAGGCCAGAGATCTGACAGCTGTTCATTCCTCGAGACTGGGTGTCTCAGCTGTCCAAACCTGGTGCTGAAGTACCAGGGACAGGGGTCCAGAGAGCTGCCAGTTTTCATCTATGCTGGAATCGGTGAACAAATGCTTCAGCAGCAGGATAGATGAACTTGCCAGTGAAAGCAAGAACAAGAAGGTAAGGAGCATAAGCTTTCTTCTTTTTTTGGTTTTTTGAGACCGGGTTTCTCTGTAGTTTTGGAGCTAGCTCTGTCCTGGAACTAGCTCTTGTAGGCTAGGCTGGCCTTGAACTCACAAAGATCCACCTGCCTCTGCCTCCCGAGTGCTGAGATTAAAGGCCTGAGCCACCATCGCCTGGCCCTTCTTTCCCATCACTTTCCTGGGCTGCCTCCAGAAGGAGTAGTCCAGATGTAGGTGGGTCTTCCACCTCAAATAATCTGGCCAAGGAAAACGCCTCCCGGGTGTGCCTAGCTGCTCAGATTTCAGTTAATTCCATATGTGGCCAAGTTGACACTGAGATTAGTCATCACAAGGCCAGAGGACAACTTACCAAGTAGGCTAACCTGATTGGCCAGTGAGCCCAGGGAAGCTTCTTTCTCCACCTCCCTGGTGCTGGGATTGCAGGTGTTTGCCACCATATCCAGACTTAAATGTGTCCTGTGGGGACCAAACTCAGAATTTCATGCCTTAGCAACAGAACCATTTTCCTACCCCATCTTTTTTCCCCTAGTAATTAAAAGAAACAGGACTCATGTTGACATTGTGACTTTGTCCTCTCTTGCCCCATCACCAACCTCTCCCTCGTGCCATAGGCCCTATGCGGGTCCTCTCTGCTTTGCTCTATGCATGTGTAACCTGGGAGCCACAAAGGGCAGTTATCCAAGCCCTAGCTGTCCCTGATTGGGGCATGGAGGGGTAGAGGCACACAGAAACGCCAGGCAGCCCTGGAACTCAGTGGGGTGGACATGGGCCTCCTTGGGACTGCCGCCACTGCTGACTGGGCGTCCTCAGCAGCCGTGAGTCTGGACACTAACCTCTGGGCCACCCCCTTTTCATGACAGTCAGTGTTTACTACTGAGCACTTTTCTCACTGTGTCTCTTCTTGTGTCACGGAAGTCTTGAGTATGAGGCTTTTTATTTGATCTTTTCGGTGATTTCCAGTCAAAGCTGAGAGTTTCTCAGTTACCATTTCCTAGAAACTCTATGGGACATTTCTGATCTCCTCTGCGGTTTACTATACTAAAAAACACACACAGTAAATTTAAAATTGTTCCCTTATAAACTTCTGATGAGGGACAGAATGGCTTAAATTCTTGAAAGTTCTATTATTTAATTGGATGAGCCCATGACTCGGGCCATGTGTCTGCAGGGCATTTCCACTGCGGAGGACACTGTCTTCCTTAAGTGTCTTGGATTTGATTTTCATTTGCTGTCTTTTTGTAAAATACATGAACTAGAAGGGCTGAAAATTTTCAAAATCATTGTATTTAATGGTTTCCTGATTGGCATGTGTCAGGGTTCTCTAGAGGAACAGAATACACGCGCGCGCGCACACACACATATATTCTTGTCTTCAGTAGATGCTAGAATCCCGAAGCAGTGGCCTAATGCCAGCAAGAGCGAGAGAAGCATTCAAAGAGCAAGTGTCCTTCTTTGATGTCCTCTGTACAGGCCGCCAGCAGCAGGTGTGGCCCAGATTCCCGCCGCAAAGATCCCACTTCAGGTGACTTCATTAAGAACAAAAATCTGCCACAGGTGTGCCCGGCCATTTGGATTTTAGTTAATTCCAGATGTTGTCAAGCTGACGACCAACAGAATAGGTCAAGTTGACAACCAAGCCATCACAGTTTTTCACACACCAATCTGGTATTGTTTGAGTGTGAACTGTCCCGCATAGACTCACCTATTAAACACGTGGTCCTCAGTTGACGGCATGATTTTGGGAGATGTGGTCACTAGGGCCTGACCTTGAAGGGGACACTCTGTTTTTCTCTGCTTCCTGTCCGCCATGATTGTGACCTGCCACCTGGTTCACATGCTTCCACTGCCACGACATTCTGCCTCACCGTGGGCTCAGGGTCAATCGAGTAAAGGATTATGGGTGGGAATTCATGAAGTCATAAGGCATATGCCCCTCTCCTTTAAGCTGCATGTCAGGCATTTGCTCATAGCCACAAGACAACCGAAACACACTGGTGTTTGTTATCGGCACCAGGAAGAAGTCAGGTGGCAATGAAGCTTTCTGCTTCTCTGGAAGGAACACCTTTCTTTCTCTGTGGAGCTTGCCCAGGTTTCTTTGAGTCCTCAGCCACAGCCGTGATCCAGAGTCACACAACCATGTGATGACTGTACTTTGACATTTCTCTAAAGCGCTCCTCAGAGTCCTCATTGCTCCTCCAGTTCCCACCCATGCTCAGTGCTAAAAGTCATTTCCACATTCGGGTGGTTGTTACGGTCTCCACGCCAGCTGCCAAGATCTTCACCACACTCCTTCCAGAAAATCCATCCACTCCTCAGTTCCACTTGCTAGCAGGAAGTGTGGAGGGCTTGGCACTTAGGTTTACACTGTGGACGTAGCAGTACTGGGGCTCAGGTGTGCACAGTGGGACGTAGCGGTGTTGGGAATCAGGCGTGCACAGTGGGACG
Organism: Microtus pennsylvanicus; assembly: GCF_037038515.1. NCBI lineage: Eukaryota > Metazoa > Chordata > Mammalia > Rodentia > Cricetidae > Microtus > Microtus pennsylvanicus. The sequence continues at coordinate 2,889,714 of NC_134586.1, read as the reverse complement.
TTCAGTACTGGGGCTCAGGTGTGCACAGTGGGATCTAGTGGTACTGGGGCTCAGGTGTGCACAGTGGGACCTAGTGGTACTGGGGCTCAGGTGTGCACAGTGGGACGCAGCGGTACTGGGGCTCAGGCGTGCACAGTGGGACATAGTGGTACTGGGGCTCAGGCGTGCACAGTGGGACATAGCGGTACTGGGGCTCAGGTGTGCACAGTGGGACGTAGCGGTACTGGGGCTCAGGTGTGCACAGTGGGACATAGCGGTACTGGGGCTCAGGTGTACACAGTGGGACGTAGCGGTACTGGGGCTCAGGTGTGCACAGTGGGACGTAGTGGTGTTGGGAATCAGGCATGCACAGTGGGACGTAGCGGTACTGGGGCTCAGGTGTGCACAGTGGGATCTAGTGGTACTGGGGCTCAGGTGTGCACAGTGGGACCTAGTGGTACTGGGGCTCAGGTGTGCACAGTGGGACCTAGTGGTACTGGAGCTCAGGTGTGCACAGTGGGACGTAGCGGTACTGGGGCTCAGGTGTGCACAGTGGGACGTAGCGGTACTGGGGCTCAGGTGTGCACAGTGGGACCTAGTGGTACTGGGGCTCAGGTGTGCACAGTGGGACCTAGTGGTACTGGGGCTCAGGTGTGCACAGTGGGACCTAGTGGTACTGGGGCTCAGGTGTGCACAGTGGGACGTGCGGTACTGGGGCTCAGGTGTGCACAGTGGGACGTAGCGGTACTGGGGCTCAGGTGTGCACAGTGGGACCTAGTGGTACTGGGGCTCAGGCGTGCACAGTGGGACATAGCGGAACTGGGGCTCAGGTGTGCACAGTGGGACGTAGCGGTACTGGGGCTCAGGTGTGCACAGTGGGACGTAGCGGTACTGGGGCTCAGGTGTGCACAGTGGGACGTAGCGGTACTGGGGCTCAGGTGTGCACAGTGGGACGTAGCGGTGTTGGGAATCAGGCATGCACAGTGGGACGTAGCAGTACTGGGGCTCAGGTGTGCACAGTGGGACCTAGTGGTACTGGGGCTCAGGTGTGCACAGTGGGACGTAGCGGTACTGGGGCTCAGGTGTGCACAGTGGGACCTAGCGGTACTGGAGCTCAGGTGTGCACAGTGGGACGTAGCGGTACTGGGGCTCAGGTGTGCACAGTGGGACGTAGCGGTACTGGGGCTCAGGTGTGCACAGTGGGACCTAGTGGTACTGGGGCTCAGGCGTGCACAGTGGGACATAGCGGTACTGGGGCTCAGGTGTGCACAGTGGGACGTAGCGGTACTGGGGCTCAGGTGTGCACAGTGGGACGTAGCGGTACTGGGGCTCAGGTGTGCACAGTGGGACATAGCGGTACTGGGGCTCAGGTGTGCACAGTGGGACGTAGCGGTGTTGGGAATCAGGCATGCACAGTGGGACGTAGCAGTACTGGGGCTCAGGTGTGCACAGTGGGACCTAGTGGTACTGGGGCTCAGGTGTGCACAGTGGGACATAGCGGTACTGGGGCTCAGGTGTGCACAGTGGGACGTAGCGGTGTTGGGAATCAGGCATGCACAGTGGGACGTAGCAGTACTGGGGCTCAGGTGTGCACAGTGGGACCTAGTGGTACTGGGGCTCAGGTGTGCACAGTGGGACCTAGTGGTACTGGGGCTCAGGTGTGCACAGTGGGACCTAGTGGTACTGGGGCTCAGGTGTGCACAGTGGGACCTAGTGGTACTGGAGCTCAGGTGTGCACAGTGGGACGTAGCGGTGTTGGGAATCAGGCATGCACAGTGGGACGTAGCAGTACTGGGGCTCAGGTGTGCACAGTGGGACCTAGTGGTACTGGGGCTCAGGTGTGCACAGTGGGACCTAGTGGTACTGGGGCTCAGGTGTGCACAGTGGGACCTAGTGGTACTGGGGCTCAGGTGTGCACAGTGGGACCTAGTGGTACTGGGGCTCAGGTGTGCACAGTGGGACCTAGTGGTACTGGGGCTCAGGTGTGCACAGTGGGACGTAGCGGTGTTGGGAATCAGGCGTGCACAGTGGGACGTTCAGTACTGGGGCTCAGGTGTGCACAGTGGGATCTAGTGGTACTGGGGCTCAGGTGTGCACAGTGGGACCTAGTGGTACTGGGGCTCAGGTGTGCACAGTGGGACGCAGCGGTACTGGGGCTCAGGCGTGCACAGTGGGACATAGTGGTACTGGGGCTCAGGCGTGCACAGTGGGACATAGCGGTACTGGGGCTCAGGTGTGCACAGTGGGACGTAGCGGTACTGGGGCTCAGGTGTGCACAGTGGGACATAGCGGTACTGGGGCTCAGGTGTACACAGTGGGACGTAGCGGTACTGGGGCTCAGGTGTGCACAGTGGGACGTAGTGGTGTTGGGAATCAGGCATGCACAGTGGGACGTAGCGGTACTGGGGCTCAGGTGTGCACAGTGGGATCTAGTGGTACTGGGGCTCAGGTGTGCACAGTGGGACCTAGTGGTACTGGGGCTCAGGTGTGCACAGTGGGACCTAGTGGTACTGGAGCTCAGGTGTGCACAGTGGGACGTAGCGGTACTGGGGCTCAGGTGTGCACAGTGGGACGTAGCGGTACTGGGGCTCAGGTGTGCACAGTGGGACCTAGTGGTACTGGGGCTCAGGTGTGCACAGTGGGACCTAGTGGTACTGGGGCTCAGGTGTGCACAGTGGGACCTAGTGGTACTGGGGCTCAGGTGTGCACAGTGGGACGTGCGGTACTGGGGCTCAGGTGTGCACAGTGGGACGTAGCGGTACTGGGGCTCAGGTGTGCACAGTGGGACCTAGTGGTACTGGGGCTCAGGCGTGCACAGTGGGACATAGCGGAACTGGGGCTCAGGTGTGCACAGTGGGACGTAGCGGTACTGGGGCTCAGGTGTGCACAGTGGGACGTAGCGGTACTGGGGCTCAGGTGTGCACAGTGGGACGTAGCGGTACTGGGGCTCAGGTGTGCACAGTGGGACGTAGCGGTGTTGGGAATCAGGCATGCACAGTGGGACGTAGCAGTACTGGGGCTCAGGTGTGCACAGTGGGACCTAGTGGTACTGGGGCTCAGGTGTGCACAGTGGGACGTAGCGGTACTGGGGCTCAGGTGTGCACAGTGGGACCTAGCGGTACTGGAGCTCAGGTGTGCACAGTGGGACGTAGCGGTACTGGGGCTCAGGTGTGCACAGTGGGACGTAGCGGTACTGGGGCTCAGGTGTGCACAGTGGGACCTAGTGGTACTGGGGCTCAGGCGTGCACAGTGGGACATAGCGGTACTGGGGCTCAGGTGTGCACAGTGGGACGTAGCGGTACTGGGGCTCAGGTGTGCACAGTGGGACGTAGCGGTACTGGGGCTCAGGTGTGCACAGTGGGACATAGCGGTACTGGGGCTCAGGTGTGCACAGTGGGACGTAGCGGTGTTGGGAATCAGGCATGCACAGTGGGACGTAGCAGTACTGGGGCTCAGGTGTGCACAGTGGGACCTAGTGGTACTGGGGCTCAGGTGTGCACAGTGGGACATAGCGGTACTGGGGCTCAGGTGTGCACAGTGGGACGTAGCGGTGTTGGGAATCAGGCATGCACAGTGGGACGTAGCAGTACTGGGGCTCAGGTGTGCACAGTGGGACCTAGTGGTACTGGGGCTCAGGTGTGCACAGTGGGACCTAGTGGTACTGGGGCTCAGGTGTGCACAGTGGGACCTAGTGGTACTGGGGCTCAGGTGTGCACAGTGGGACCTAGTGGTACTGGAGCTCAGGTGTGCACAGTGGGACGTAGCGGTGTTGGGAATCAGGCATGCACAGTGGGACGTAGCAGTACTGGGGCTCAGGTGTGCACAGTGGGACCTAGTGGTACTGGGGCTCAGGTGTGCACAGTGGGACCTAGTGGTACTGGGGCTCAGGTGTGCACAGTGGGACCTAGTGGTACTGGGGCTCAGGTGTGCACAGTGGGACCTAGTGGTACTGGGGCTCAGGTGTGCACAGTGGGACCTAGTGGTACTGGGGCTCAGGTGTGCACAGTGGGACCTAGTGGTACTGGGGCTCAGGTGTGCACAGTGGGACCTAGTGGTACTGGGGCTCAGGTGTGCACAGTGGGACATAGCGGTACTGGGGCTCAGGTGTGCACAGTGGGATCTAGTGGTACTGGGGCTCAGGTGTGCACAGTGGGACCTAGTGGTACTGGGGCTCAGGTGTGCACAGTGGGACGTGCGGTACTGGGGCTCAGGTGTTCACAGTGGGACCTATTGGTACTGGGGCTCAGGTGTGCACAGTGGGACCTAGTGGTACTGGGGCTCAGGTGTGCACAGTGGGACCTAGTGGTACTGGGGCTCAGGTGTGCACAGTGGGACCTAGTGGTACTGGGGCTCAGGTGTGCACAGTGGGACCTAGTGGTACTGGGGCTCAGGTGTGCACAGTGGGACCTAGTGGTACTGGGGCTCAGGTGTGCACAGTGGGACCTAGTGGTACTGGGGCTCAGGTGTGCACAGTGGGACATAGCGGTACTGGGGCTCAGGTGTGCACAGTGGGATCTAGTGGTACTGGGGCTCAGGTGTGCACAGTGGGACCTAGTGGTACTGGGGCTCAGGTGTGCACAGTGGGACGTGCGGTACTGGGGCTCAGGTGTGCACAGTGGGACCTAGTGGTACTGGGGCTCAGGTGTGCACAGTGGGACCTAGTGGTACTGGGGCTCAGGTGTGCACAGTGGGACCTAGTGGTACTGGGGCTCAGGTGTGCACAGTGGGACCTAGTGGTACTGGGGCTCAGGTGTGCACAGTGGGACCTAGTGGTACTGGGGCTCAGGTGTGCACAGTGGGACATAGCGGTACTGGGGCTCAGGTGTGCACAGTGGGATCTAGTGGTACTGGGGCTCAGGTGTGCACAGTGGGACCTAGTGGTACTGGGGCTCAGGTGTGCACAGTGGGACGTGCGGTACTGGGGCTCAGGTGTGCACAGTGGGACCTAGTGGTACTGGGGCTCAGGTGTGCACAGTGGGACCTAGTGGTACTGGGGCTCAGGTGTGCACAGTGGGACCTAGTGGTACTGGGGCTCAGGTGTGCACAGTGGGACGTAGCGGTACTGGGGCTCAGGTGTGCACAGTGGGACCTAGTGGTACTGGGGCTCAGGTGTGCACAGTGGGACCTAGTGGTACTGGGGCTCAGGTGTGCACAGTGGGACGTGCGGTACTGGGGCTCAGGTGTGCACAGTGGGACCTAGTGGTACTGGGGCTCAGGTGTGCACAGTGGGACCTAGTGGTACTGGGGCTCAGGTGTGCACAGTGGGACCTAGTGGTACTGGGGCTCAGGTGTGCACAGTGGGACGTAGCGGTACTGGGGCTCAGGTGTGCACAGTGGGACCTAGTGGTACTGGGGCTCAGGTGTGCACAGTGGGACCTAGTGTTACTGGGGCTCAGGTGTGCACAGTGGGACCTAGTGGTACTGGGGCTCAGGTGTGCACAGTGGGACATAGCGGTACTGGGGCTCAGGTGTGCACAGTGGGACGTAGCGGTACTGGGGCTCAGGTGTGCACAGTGGGACCTAGTGGTACTGGGGCTCAGGTGTGCACAGTGGGACCTAGTGGTAATGGGGCTCAGGTGTGCACAGTGGGACCTAGTGGTACTGGGGCTCAGGTGTGCACAGTGGGACGTGCGGTACTGGGGCTCAGGTGTGCACAGTGGGACGTAGCGGTACTGGGGCTCAGGTGTGCACAGTGGGACCTAGTGGTACTGGGGCTCAGGCGTGCACAGTGGGACATAGCGGTACTGGGGCTCAGGTGTGCACAGTGGGACGTAGCGGTACTGGGGCTCAGGTGTGCACAGTGGGACGTAGCGGTACTGGGGCTCAGGTGTGCACAGTGGGACGTAGCGGTACTGGGGCTCAGGTGTGCACAGTGGGACCTAGTGGTACTGGGGCTCAGGTGTGCACAGTGGGACGTAGCGGTGTTGGGAATCAGGCATGCACAGTGGGACGTAGCAGTACTGGGGCTCAGGTGTGCACAGTGGGACCTAGTGGTACTGGGGCTCAGGTGTGCACAGTGGGACCTAGTGGTACTGGGGCTCAGGTGTGCACAGTGGGACCTAGTGGTACTGGAGCTCAGGTGTGCACAGTGGGACGTAGCGGTACTGGGGCTCAGGTGTGCACAGTGGGACCTAGTGGTACTGGGGCTCAGGCGTGCACAGTGGTACATAGCGGTACTGGGGCTCAGGTGTGCACAGTGGGACGTAGCGGTACTGGGGCTCAGGTGTGCACAGTGGGACGTAGCGGTACTGGGGCTCAGGTGTGCACAGTGGGACATAGCGGTACTGGGGCTCAGGTGTGCACAGTGGGACCTAGTGGTACTGGGGCTCAGGTGTGCACAGTGGGACGTAGCGGTACTGGGGCTCAGGTGTGCACAGTGGGACGTAGCAGTACTGGGGCTCAGGTGTGCACAGTGGGACCTAGTGGTACTGGGGCTCAGGTGTGCACAGTGGGACCTAGTGGTACTGGGGCTCAGGTGTGCACAGTGGGACCTAGTGGTACTGGGGCTCAGGTGTGCACAGTGGGACCTAGTGGTACTGGAGCTCAGGTGTGCACAGTGGGACGTAGCGGTACTGGGGCTCAGGTGTGCACAGTGGGACGTAGCGGTACTGGGGCTCAGGTGTGCACAGTGGGACGTAGCGGTACTGGGGCTCAGGTGTGCACAGTGGGACATAGCGGTACTGGGGCTCAGGTGTGCACAGTGGGACGTAGCGGTGTTGGGAATCAGGCATGCACAGTGGGACGTAGCAGTACTGGGGCTCAGGTGTGCACAGTGGGACCTAGTGGTACTGGGGCTCAGGTGTGCACAGTGGGACCTAGTGGTACTGGGGCTCAGGTGTGCACAGTGGGACCTAGTGGTACTGGGGCTCAGGTGTGCACAGTGGGACCTAGTGGTACTGGAGCTCAGGTGTGCACAGTGGGACGTAGCGGTACTGGGGCTCAGGTGTGCACAGTGGGACGTAGCGGTACTGGGGCTCAGGTGTGCACAGTGGGACCTAGTGGTACTGGGGCTCAGGTGTGCACAGTGGGACCTAGTGGTACTGGGGCTCAGGTGTGCACAGTGGGACATAGCGGTACTGGGGCTCAGGTGTGCACAGTGGGATCTAGTGGTACTGGGGCTCAGGTGTGCACAGTGGGACATAGCGGTACTGGGGCTCAGGTGTGCACAGTGGGACCTAGTGGTACTGGGAATCAGGTGTGCACAGTGGGACGTAGCGGTACTGGGGCTCAGGTGTGCACAGTGGGATCTAGTGGTACTGGGGCTCAGGTGTGCACAGTGGGACGTAGTGGTACTGGAGCTCAGGTGTGCACAGTGGGACCTAGTGGTACTGGGGCTCAGGTGTGCACAGTGGGACATAGCAGTAGTGGGCTCAGGTGTGCACAGTGGGACCTAGTGGTACTGGGGCTCAGGTGTGCACAGTGGGACATAGTGGTACTGGGGCTCAGGTGTGCACAGTGGGACGTAGCGGTACTGGGGCTCAGATGTGGGAAGGCCTGACTTGGGAGCACCTTTTCCCCCTGACCCCAGGCCCTCTTTGGAGGAGAGACCATTTATTAGCTGTCTGGAATTGCTGAGGTCTCAGCAGGAGCACAGAGTCACAGTCTGGTGGCGTCTTTCCTCTCACCTCAATGGTTTTTGGGTGTGGAGGTCCTGGGTTTTTAAAGAACCCTCATTTTGCCAGTGAAGAAACCAAGGTTTCTCAAGGTTACCCAGAGCTGAGCATTGTTAGGGTCAGAGATGACACAAGTCTTGTCTAACACCCGCATTCTGCCCTGCCGTGGTTCCGCTCTGAATTGTCTCACACAGGTGCCTGTTCAGAACGCTTGCCCCAGCTGGTGGTACTAGTGTAGGAGGTGTTTGGGACCTTTAGGAGGTCTGTCCAGGACTTGGAGAGCTGCAACCCAGCCCTGGGCTGGCCCACGGTCTGCTCTCTAGTCTTCTTTCCTGTTTTGATGGGTTGAGACCATCCAAAACTGTGAGCCTAAAGGAAGCTTTCTTCCCTTGAAATGTCCTTGGGTTTTGGTACAGGGTTGCATCTTACTTACTGAAGTCCTGAGGACAGAGTGGAATTAACTCCCTGACTTTGAGTGGTCTGCATTTAGGGTGTCTTGGAGGGGGGAGTACCACGGGGAATTTCTCTTGGGCAGATTTGTACTGACCAGATGAGGCAGTGTGGGGACCATGGAGCTCGCTCTGGTGGAAATGCCCCTGTTGTCCTCACACACAGACTCGGGGATTCCAGCTCTAGTTTTGAGGTTGCCTGAACCATGCTGGGTCCTGCTTCCAAACGAAGATGGGAGGATCTGGTGGAGATGTCACTGAAATGCTGAGGGAAGCCAGAGGAGAACCATGTTGAGTTCCTCAGAGGAAAGCTGTTGCAGAAGTCTGGCCTCTGGCACCAGCGTCTCTCAGGGTATGAAAGAAGCCCATTCTGAGTCCCTAATGCCCCTTTGGCTCCAGCCAGGGCCCACGCTTCATTAAACCCTGAGAACTGTGCCAGCGTGTCTGGGCTTTATGAGGTACATGAAAGGGGTCCCGGAAGCGACTCTTGGGTCTGCCCTGGCTCAGGTCCGTGTTTGCCCCCAGACCCGTGTGGTGAGACCACAACTCTGATTCCCCCACCTTGCCGCAGGCCTGGCTTCTCTGGAGGGCCAGGGCATTGATCTCGCCCCCAGGTTTGGAATGAGGCTCAGCCTTATCCTCAGGCCTCTTGAGGCTCCACAGCCAGCCTCATACTTTCACAGGTTTATTCCTGGTGGTAACCAGCCTCACAAAGTAGGAAAGTATGAATTTGGGGCTTTGTGGTCAGTTTTATGTAACAGTGTTTCAATACATAAGATGTCAGCATTGAGCTTTCTATGCTTTCCAAATGGTGTCTGTAGTTTGATTTTTAATGTGCTCCTGACAAAGGCTGTCTGCCAGCTCTGGCCCGATCTGTTACGAGGCGCTCCTGTACCTGGAAAGGGTCCCTCGAGAAAGCACTTCATGTCATTTATCCAGCACTGGCTGTGTTGGCTCTTGGCTTGGGCAGTCAACTTTCCACCGGCCCCACCACACCGTAGAGCACATCCTCCCGGAGAGGGCGTGGCGAGGGAGGCAGGTTGCAGGAGCCATGGCTGGAAAATCCGTATTATTAGTGGGTCCTGGGTGAGGCTGGGATGGGAGTACAGTAGCTTCGTTTCAGCCTCCATGGTGGGCCGCAAGTCTGTGGTCTAGAAGGCAAGCTGCTCCCATTTGGCTGAGCCTGTATCTTGAGCATCTCCCGATGGAGAACACTCCATCTGGTGTGTGTGTGCATTTAGAGTTTGGGTCTGGAGGGACCGTGTTTGATGAGATGCAACATTTGGGGGCTTAGCTTGAAAACTGTCAAAAATACGCCAGAGAGGAGCTCTGAGCCGGGAAGCACCATGTGTTGCTACCACCCACTTTCCACGTTGCTTTTCCTGCTGTTTAAGCCCTAAGTCTGGTTAAATAAAAAGCAAGTCAGGAAGGCTGGCATCATCAAGGATCACAAATGGGGTTTAGGTTAGGGGCCATGCCTCAGTTTCCCATTCTGTACCTTAGGTCACCTCCCTGGCATCTTCACTCTGAAAGAACAGCTCGGTCAATCCAGTGCCCTTCCCTTACGAATCCTGTAGTGACCCCTGGCAGATGATAAAGGAACCAGGCTACTCGCTACACAGTGGGCATTGATTAGTAGTTAGATTTAGATATCTTTTTCTCCCTCCCAGACAATTAACATAGGCTCACCAGATACGTTGCTTATTGAAATGACCAGATACCTGGCAAGAAGCCACTTAAGGGGGAAAGTTGTTCTGGTTCATGGTTTGAGGGGGTGCACGCTGTGATATGGAGGAGGGCACCATGGCGGGAATGGCTTACGGTTGTGGCAGTGGGAGTGGGAGGCTGTCTAATTCATCCCGGTAGACCAGAAAGCGGAGGGCAAACACGAAGCAGGGCAGACGGAAACCCCAAGGCTCTCTCCCAGCAACTGACTTCAGTGAGGCTCCGCCTTCTAATAATTCTACCACTTTCCCAAACAGTGCCACCAGCTGGCAAACGAATAATCAAAACTGGCAGATACTTCACATTCAACAACAACATAAGGGTAATTCTGCAGCTCTGACTTTGACTGTATTTTGGATAAAAGCACTGTACACTATCCACGGCTCTGTAAGCCTCTGAGCCCTTTGACAATCTCCCTACCTCAGTGATGTCTACCTTGCCATAGACTCCCACCCAGAACTCTGATAGTATCATATGGTCCCTTAGGACAATATAATCAAGTGCTAGATGATTATTTTAAATATTCGTAGATATGGCAATGATTCCTAGAGGTTCAAGCATAAGGCTCGTTGTATTTTGAATATGAAATGTCTCACAGGTCCATATGTTTGAACATCCCTGGCAGTGCCACCATTTTTAGAGTTGTGGAACCTTTAGGGTATGGAGGCTCACTGGAGGAAATGGGTCTCCAGGGGTGGGCCTTAAGGTTCTGCAGTCCAGTCCTTTTTCCACCTGCTCTTTGCTTCCTGATTTCAGGTACAATACCAGATGCCGTATGTGGCTTCTGCTGTGTCTTTATCACTAAGACAGAGTGCAGTCACTGAAACCGTGAGCCGAAATAGGCCCTTCCTTCTTGAAGTTGCTTCTTTTCAGGTACTGGTCACAGTAAATGACTAAGATGGTGCTCAGAGGATAGATACACTGTAGAGGGAGATGGGCACCCAGAGATACACTGTAGAGGGAGATGGGCGCCCAGAGATACACTGTAGAGGGAGATGGGTGCCCAGAGATACACTGTAGAGGGAGATGGGCGCCCAGAGATACACTGTAGAGGGAGATGGGTGCCCAGAGATACACTGTAGAGGGAGATGGGTGCCCAGAGATACACTGTAGAGGGATATGGGCGCCCAGAGATACACTGTAGAGGGAGATGGGCGCCCAGAGATACACTGTAGAGGGAGATGGGCACCCAGAGATACACTGTAGAGGGAGATGGGCACCCAGAGATACACTGTAGAGGGAGATGGGTGCCCAGAGATACACTGTAGAGGGAGATGGGCGCCCAGAGATACACTGTAGAGGGATATGGGTGCCCAGAAATACTCTGTAGAGCAAGATAATGTTGCTTGTGGATTTGCCTGCTTATCCACTTTAAATTATCTCTCTAAATGTTATATTTATGCTGGACATGGTAGCTTTTAGTCCTAGCACTCAGGAGGCAGAGGCAAGTGGATCTATGACTTCAAGGCCAGCCTGGTCTACAAGAGTGAGTTCCAGGACAGCCAGGGTTACATAGGGAGAGCCTATCTCAAAAACTTTTATATTTATCATTTCTTTGCCATTCTTTTTGACCTTATTAAAATCAGGATCAGTGCTGAGAATTCTAATGATTTGTTTGTTTGTTTTCTCAATACAGGATCTCGAGTTGCTTTGGCTGGCTTTTGACATAGCTGAGGATGACCTAAAACTGTTCCTACTCCTGCCTCCACCTCCCGAGTGCTGGGATTAGAGGCATATGATAACTCTACCAGCATCTAACTTTAATTCTATCTATTTTTGGTTGCTGGAATCGAACCCAGGGTGTGCCAAGCATGTGCTCCACAACTGAGCCCCACCCTCAGCTTCCCAAGGGTCATTTATCCTCAAGACAGTGCACAAACATGTTCTCCCCACTTTTCTCTTCAAGAGGTTGTCTGCTAATGTTGCATGTGTTCATCAGACAACACCAAGTTGGACTGGAAATTTGTGCACACCCACATGGAGCATCCTTAGCTTCCTAAACTCCCAGCATGCACTGCTAAGCTGGGGCACTGGGCCGTGCACTCGTTCACTTGGCAGGGCTTCTTTCTACAGGTGCAGCCCTGTTGTTCTAAGACAGCATCTCTCTTGTTTCTGATCTGTGAAATGACCTCATCACTTTCAGGGTTGTGTTGGTTCCAAGTTAGAACCAAATTTATATGGATTTCCTTTCAAAATATAAGTGAATGGAAGCCAGAGGGAACGGCAGTCATCCTAGCGCTTGGCAGGAGAGTTGCCAAGAGTACAAGGCCAGCCTGAGCTACACAGTGAGCTCTAGGCCAGCATGGGCTTCAGTGTGAGACTGTCTCAAAACAAAACAGAAACCATGGATGAACCTAGTAGAAACAGCATCGAGGTGTGGCAGAGAGGAAGAAAGGGTACCCAAACTGAGGCTGATGCTAATCCAAAAGCATCTGCTCAGCAATGGACTTGCACCATGGAGCCATTTGATTGGTGGTTTAAAAGGCAGACGTTCACAGCGACCCTCAGAAGCTACAGGGTAAACGCCACTCCCTACATTATTGCTTGTTCCCTATTCTATGGCTCTGTGTGCCATACAGAGAGACACTAGGTTGACAAGCATCTAACATAGGAAAATTAGGGACAACGGGTTTGGAGAGGCAGAGGTACATGATGAGCAGCCACTGGCTGATACAGCTCAACTCTTTCTATTTTGTTTCCAGGAAGCATGTCTCAGACCCTCTTGGGAAACAGCTTTTAGCAACGTGCTGGGCAAGAATATCTAGTGGTCATGTCAGGACAGAAATATCTCTCACTGTAAGTCCATTGGTGACGGGTTTTGAATTACTGTTTTCTCTAAGTGATAGCTACCAGACAATAACCAAACATTTCGTTCTTTTTCAGTCTGTATTTTCTGCCAATTTCTGATTAAACTGGGTATCAGTATCAGTCTCAGATACAAATGATGTCCCAGCTAGTTTTATGTCAACTTCACACAAGCTAGAGTCACTGGAGAGGGGGCAGCTTCAATTGAGAAAATGCCCTCATAAGATCTGACTGTAGGCAAGCCTGGGAGACATTTTCTCAACTAGTGATTGATACAGGAGCCCGCCCCCCCCCCATTGTGGGTGGTGCCATCCCTGTGCTGGTCCTGGGTTCTATGAGAAAACAGGCTGAGCAAACCATGGGGAACAAGCCAGTAAGCAGCAATGCTTCATGGCCTCTGCATCAGCTCCTGACTCCAGGGTCCTTCCTTGTGTGAGTTCCTGTCCTGACATCCTTCAGTGATGAACTGTGATGTGGAAGTAGAAGCTGAATAAAGCTTTTCTTCTCCAAGTTGCTTTGGTCATAGTGTTTCATAATAGTAATAGAAACCCAAACTAAGACAAATGATAAATATAAACAAACATTTGATAATTTATTAGTTTATGGATAAAGGTGAATGTTTAACTACAAGTATATAAAACCTGAAAGCTGGGCTATGGAGCTCACTGCTCTCTCTTCCCTCCCTCCCTCCTTCCTTTCCTCTCACTTTTCTCCCTCCCTCCTTCCCTTCCTTCTTCCTCTTTTAATATATATTTTTTTCTCTTTTTGAGGATCTTGGAATATAGCCTAAGATGTCCTTGAGTTCACTGTGTAATCCAGGTGTTGTAGGAGGCCACTTGTTCGTCTCCTGGCTGCCCAGACTCCTGAAATAATCACACAGAAACTATATTATTTAAATCACTGTTTTGCAAATCACTTAAGCATATTGTTAGCTAGCTCTTACATGTAGAATTAACCCATTTCTATTACTTTATATTTTACCACAAAGCTCATGGCATACCGGCAAGGTTCCACCTGGCAGCTCGCATCTTTCCCCTCTGGAGACTACATAGCATCTCGCAACTTTGCCTCCTTTCTCCCAGCATTCAGTTTAGTTTTCCCCACCTACCTCTATTCTGCCCTGCACAGGCCCAAGACAGTTTTCTTTATTAACCAATGGTATTCACAGCATACAGAGGGGAACCCCACATCACCCAGGCCAGTCCTCTGTCTCAGCTTTCTAAGTGCTGGGATAACAGTACCAATATACCGAGTTGTTCTCCTGGGTATTGTAGTATGTGTTCTTGGTGCTCTAGCGTTTTGATAACAGTACTTTTCTGAAGTATTAGAGAACCCCTCTTTACTATAGTGCTGTTTTATAATGAAAAAACTGAAATCCAAATCAATTGTGTCTCAAGATTGAGAACAATGGTTCACTCTTTCAATCAAAATGAAGACACTTTGTGCATGGTTTACCAGACTGGACAGACCATTGTGTGTGAAACACAGTAGAAACTGGACTATGGTACAGAAGCTCTGTTGGAGCGATTCTCACTGTCTGCGAAACTGTCTTCAGTCTCGCGGGGTCAGAACTCAATGGGATTGTGCTCTAGATGCAATCAAGAAGACATAACACACCAGACATAGTAAGAATTACCTACACACTGCATAAAATAGATACACATTTTGTTTTTTTAAAAAGAAACACATAAAAGTATCTTCAACATTAAGTATTCTGTAAGATCCCAGGAGTGATGATGGTGCACACCTATAATCCTAATACATGAGGGGTAGAGGGAGAATTGTGGTATTTTATTATTTTTTTTGTGATTTAAAAAAACATATTTTTATTTTATGTATATGAGTGTTTTGCTTGTTTGTATACTACATGCATGTCTGGTGCCCAAGGAGGCCAAAAGAAGGCATCATCCCCTGGAGATGGAGTTAGAGGCAGTTATGAGAGACTGTATGGATGGTGGAAACTGAGCCCTAGTCCCCTATAGGAGTAGCCACGGCTCTTAACCATTCAGTGATCCCTCAGCCCTGAGGACTGTGAATCGAGACAACCCGGGTTATAGACTCAGGTACCCACCAAGTTATTAACTCCATGTGATGTATTTGTGAATGGAGGGACCCCAGGATGACATGTGCTGTTGTTTTGTAACTGTCTCCTCATGGGTACCCCAAACTCTTTACAATTTCAAGGGACTTTTACTGGCAGTTGTACAACTGTGTAAAATCTGTGTATGCTTTTAAAGTGAAGGGCTAAGGAGATGCTCGGTGGTTAAGAACACTTCTGTGCATCCCTGGGTACTTGTGCTTGGAACCCAGCACCTGTATGACAGCCTGATCTCATGTGTGCATGTAAGCCCAGTGTTGTAGGGTGGAGACAGGTTTATGGGACTTGGTGACCTCCACTCTAGCCAAAACAGTGAGGTCCAGGTTTAGGGAAAGACCCTGCCTCAAAGGAATATGGTGGAGAGTAGAGGAGGACACCCAACACCCTTCCGTGACCTCCACCTTCCGTGACCTCCACCTTCCGTGACCTCCACATGCAACATGTATGTAGACATGCATGGGTGTGTGCCTCCTCCCCATGTAGCACACATGTAACATGTATGTAACATGTATGTAGACATACATGGTTGTGCCTCCTCCCCATGTACATGTATCTATACCCAGACAGTAAATAAAAGCAAAATGATGTGTCTTGCCTTCTACAAAATAGCATTTAAAAACTAAGTATTCATCCCTTCTTAAAATTTGAGACCAGGCCCCATGTAGCCCAGGTGGCCTTGAACCTACTATGTAACTTCAAGAACATACTATGAAACCTACCATGTAACTATGTAACCACTGTCTTTAAACTCCTGATCTCACTGCCTCCACCTCTCTGAGATGGGGTTAGAGGCATGGGCCACCATGGCTGGATTATGTGGTGCTGTGGCTCAAACCCAGGGCTTCGTGCATATTAGGCAAGCACCCCACCATCTGAGCATCCCCATCCCCCTCAGCCCACGTACCAATTCTTGCTGAACTTCTTACCGTTCGCCTTGCATTTTCATTTTCATGTTATTGATTTTGAACATGAATTTATTTTTAGGAGTATGATTTGTTTTGTTCTTTGTTGGGAGCTATTGGGGGCTGTGGACCCCCAGACCTTGAATTCTCTGTGAGTGGCTTGTTTTCCCTGTGTTTGCAGCTGCTCTGAGCAAAACAACTTGTTTTTCTTTGCTCTGAGCAGGCTGCAGCTGCTCTGAGCACGAGACCCCTGATGGCAGGGGAGTGGGTTCTGATGAGCCTGCAGCTGAAAGAGCCCGCGAGCTGGGATGTGGCCAGAGCCCTAGATAAGCTGCCCCTGAACACAAATAAAGTGGGCATTCTTGTCTCAAGGATGACCCATGTCCATGTCTCTCTCTGTCTGTCTGTGTCCGTGTGTTTTTAAGTCTCCAGGCTTGTTCCTGAGGCTCGCATACCGTCTTTTAGTGTAGTGCCATATAGCATGTAGTACAGGACCATTTTGGGTTTTTACAGTACTTCTTTAGAATGCCAGTGCAATGTTTCTATTTATGGAAATGTATTTTCTGGAGATGATAACTCAGAACTGTCCTTTTGCTGTGCTACACCAATTTCACTAACTCCTTTTCTGGAGTGTTGAGGGCGAACCCCAGGTTCTATCCTAAGCAATGGCTTTGCCCCCAAGTGATGGCCCCATCTTCGTTGACAATTTCTTTTAAAGATTTATTTTTATTATTTTTAACTATGTGTAGGTGTGTGTGTGTATGTGTAGGTGTGTGTTGTGTGTGTGCCTGCACTTATGCACATGCATGTGAATCTGGGTGTCTGAGGAGGCCAGAGTTTTGGGACCCCCCTGGAGCTGATGTTACAGACAGATGGTTATGAACCACCTGATGTGGGTGCCTGGAACTGACCTTGTTCCTTCTAACAGCTGAGCCACCTCTCCTGCTTCATCACTGATCATATTTATGAAACAATACAACAGAAGACCCCTAGTGTTAAGTGAATTAAGGACAAATTGGATATTTTCATTATGTCCCTATAATATGATATAGGTTTTCGCTTATAAAGATGATTGTTTTAATTTTTAAAATGGCTTTGAGCAAAAAAATAAATAAATAAAATAAAATAAATGGCTTTGAACTCCAAAATCATTTCATGTATCTCTTTATCCAAGTACTCAAAAGTCAAAAGTGTAAAGAGGGCCTGCCAGAAGGATGTGATGGCAGGGTTTGGTGACCATGATGCTGGAGAGATGGAAATGGGGCACAAGCTTTGGTTCTACCAGTGCAGCTGCTGCCTCATAAAAATCAGTAGTGTCTCATGATGTCATTAACCTTCGACCTAATTCTGATGGATTGCAAAGTTAATTTAGATTTTAATCAGTATTATCTGCAAGTAGCTAAAAAGTTAAAATTAAATGGCTCATCTGCAATTTCCTGTTTTCATCTTTCCCCATCTCTGTTCTCAGAACAGGGATTCTGGACTCTCAGATATGTTTTTCAGGAGTGACCTTGTATATCAACCTTTTAATTGATTATTTTAGTTATCATTTATTGACTTCTCTCTACCTCTCAGTTTTCAAACCTTCAGTCTTTCCATTGTTTTTGCTTTCCCACCAAGGTAATTTGTAATTTGTTGTTTGAATTGAAATGTCTTCACAGGCTTGTGCGCGCGTGTGCGCGCGTGCACGTGCATGCGTGTGTGTGTGTGTGTGTGTGTGTGTGTGTGTGAATCCTTGGTGTCCAGCTAGAGGTGCTGTCTTGGAAGGTTGTGCAACCTTTAGGAGGTGGAGCTTTGCTGGAGGAGCAGGTCACTGGAGGTGAACCTTGAGGTTT
Organism: Microtus pennsylvanicus; assembly: GCF_037038515.1. Lineage (NCBI taxonomy): Eukaryota > Metazoa > Chordata > Mammalia > Rodentia > Cricetidae > Microtus > Microtus pennsylvanicus. Next base: position 2,872,308 of record NC_134586.1, on the reverse strand, counting down.
CAGAGCCTGGTTCCCCTTCTCTCTGCTCCTGGCTCCCTGACTGCCAACACAGTGACCATCTGCTTTATACTTATGGCTTTGCCACAAAGATGGACTGCATCCATGCTTAAGTCATGCGCCAACATAATCCCTTTCTTCTTCAGTTGCCTTTGCCAGGCATTTTCTCACAGCACTGAGGAGAGTGACTCACAGGGGTAGGCTATGGAGGTTTTCCCTGTTGGGCATTTTCTTCTCCCTGGAAGAGATGTTACCCCAGAGATCATTTCTTCATCCATCTAATTTCCTAAGATCCCATGATGAGGTCTTCTCATATGGTCTTGAAGCTTTCTATGAACTCACGTGTACATTTGCCTGCTCCGGGAACCTGACAGGCACTTCCGGGTTCCAGCTCTCACTCCCACTTCAGGGAGGGGCCAGGTCTGAAGGCAGCAGTACCTGTCCACCAGACAGAGAGCCCCTCCCTTCCTCTGTAGGCCATGGGAGCTTACTAGTTCAGTTTTTCTCGGAGACCCTGTGCTGGGTGCAGAACTAAGATCTCAGAGAGACATTCAGGAAGGCCTTTGGTATCACAGGTGCCCTGAAGTCTGCGATTTCAAAGGTTTGCTTCTCAAAGCCATAGCTCCCCTTGGCTTTCTATGGTGACAGTTCTGAATTTGTCCTTCCACCTCTAAGTTAAATTACTTACAGCTTTTCCTGTCCTGTCAGGTGATTAGGAGAGTCATGGCTATGGAATTTATGTTACTTTCATAAACTTTGTATTTTTTCTACTCCCCATTTAAAAACATCTATTTAAAAATTATTTATGTATATATGTGTATTTCTGTCTGTATGTACATATTTGTGCACATGCCCATGGAAGCCAGAAGAGGGCGTCAGATCTCCTGGAGTTGGAGTTACAGGAAGCTGTGAACTATCTGATGTGGGTTCTGGGAACTAAACTCGGGTTCTTTGCAAGAGTAGAAAATGTTCCTACCCCCGGGCCACCTCTCTAGTCCTATTTTCTATTGTTTTTATTTTGAGAAGGGATTGGAAATACTTTTGCTGTTAATACTTGGGACTAGATCTCTCTCTGCCCCTCTCTGTGAGCAAGTGGTGTGTATGTGTGTGTGTGTGTGTGTGTGTGTGTGTGTGTGTGTGTGTGTAATACACACGTGAGGCAGATGGTTGTACCTGTGCATGCCTGCAGAGGACCGAAGAGGAATCTGGTATCTCGTTCTATCAGAAGGCCTTACTCTATCAGCAGGGCCTTTCACTGAAACCTGAGCTGTGCTGGTGGCCAGGAAGCCCTAGTGAGCCTCCTGTCTGCAGCTCACAGTGCCGGGATACAGGCCTGTGTGCAACCACGCTCACCTTTTTATGTGGGTGACTCAGATCCCCAAGCTTGTCTATGGAGGATTCTTACTCTTCTTTTTGTGCTCGTATGAGTGTTGGGGTGTTCGCCCTGGGGGTTCACATAATTCTTTTCCCCCTCCACCAGGGCTCTTTGTAGGAAAGAACAGAGGGCAGATTGGGTTCATTTAAGGTCACACCGTTCATGGACAAGCTCAGCGTCAGGGTCAGAGGTCTGGGGAGCAGGAGCCTGAGCGCACTGCTCGGAGGGTTTCATCCTGTCCTTCCAGTTCATTGGTCTCTTTAACCAAAGTCTCTCCAGAATGGAGAAAGTTGGATTGTCCAAGCTGGGATCATGTGTCCTTTGCCTGAGCAGTTCTGGGCCCAAAGAAAGGGGAAGGAGTAAGAGTGTCTACAGAGAACAAAGCAAATAAAAAAGCTGTCTGTTCAGGTGATAATTTTATAGCCCTGGAGAAGGGAATGGATGGCTGGCTTTGCCTTTTTTTCAGAGAGAGATTTTAAGCAAAAATTCCCCCTGGGCTGTGCCAGGGCCTCTGGCAGGCCACTTTTTATGACAACGTGTCTGGCTGGTACAGGCTGTCCACATTAGGGCAAAAACACTCGCCACCGAGCACTTGCCTGAATCCTCCTCAGAACTATCCTGAAATGCTTTTCTTGGGATGTTTTGGGCCAGAATTAAGAAATCTCTCTAGGAAGAAAATGCTCTCCCAACCCCTGCCTGGTCTTTTTCTACTCAAGTTTGAAGAATTTCTTTCTAAGAGAAATACCTGGAATAAGTGTTCCTTTTTGTCCCCAGTGGGGAAACGTTTAGTTTTGTAGTGTCGGTTCCTGTGAGGACACGGGGCTGGTCCTGCATCTCGTATTTGCAGGGTGGTCAGAGTGATTTATGCCTGTAGCTTTGGAGGTCAGCGCTGAAGCATTTGAGAGCGAGAGAACAATCCAAGTATGTTTTCCTAAGTCCTTCCCTTCGCGGATCGAGTTGTAATCTTCCCAGCCAAGCACCCATCTGAACGTCCATACTTCAGTCTCAGGGGCAGACCAGCCTCAACAGTTTGCATATTGTCGGGGTAATTAAATCAAGACTTTGGCACGGCACAAAGAGATTTCCCAGAAATCTTGGGCCCCAAAGAGAACTCGTGTCAAACAGAATCAGTTCAGCTTGCTCAAGAAAAGGAAAATTACAGGAATACTTAGAAGCGGGATCAGCACAAATCTGATGTTTTCCTAGAGCGATCGGGTCTCCGGCTCTGCCAGCAGACTGCTTTGTAGAAACAACACGGAGTTAGCGTGAAGTTTTGATGTTCGGGCAAAATGACCCCCAGAGACATTGCTCTCTCCTGCAAGTTCTTTCAGGGGCCATTTCTGCAGATAGGCCAGCCATGTAATATGAATATAAAAGGAGCCAGGTGTGTACCAGGTGAGTACCGGGTGTGTAGCAGGTGTGTACCAGATGTGTGCAAGGTGCGCACCAGGTGTGCACCGGGCCCTTTTCTAAATCTCACCAGTTAAGTGAATGTTTCCACTCTCTTTGCAACATGAACATAAGCCTCATCTTTGAGGTTCTGCTGAGGTCAAGGCCTGGAGATTGTAGCCCCATACAGACCATAATGGTTTGCAAAAGTCTTGGTGTTTAGCGGGCTATCGTGAGATGCCCTGAGCTGAGGTGGTTGTGGTCCCAGTTGTTTGCCCACAACTCAGCACGGAAGGAAGGCGAGGAACAAGGGCTCTAAAAGGACTTTAGTTTGGAGTTCTCCCCATCTGAGAGTGGGGCGCTGGAGCCCTCCTCCTGAGAAGACGTCGCTGCTTGAAACACAATGGCTGAAGGCAGTGGACTGCACTCGGCGCAAGCAGCCGAAGCGGGTTGTTTGGCAGGGGAGATGGTCCAGTCAGCAAAGTCTTAATTACAACCAAGGCAGGAAGTGATTTTTGTTGCCGTTCTCGCTGGCTTTAAAAGCTGTGGGCACTGCAGAGTAGAGGCCCCTGTTGCTCCATCTCTAAGGTGGAGGCCCGCACAGTGGGGGTAATTAGCAGCGCTGCAAGCCCGAGGAGCCAACAGGACTCTGAGATTGGCCCAGTGAGAGGGCTCAGGAGTGCAGTGTCACCAAGCCTGATGAGCCGAGTTCCATCCCTGAGTTCTACACGGGTCCATGACATCTGGGCCCCAGCACGGTCACGCTTCAACATGCTGCTCTTCGCGGCTCAGTGCCGACGACATTTCTTGAGCATCTCCAATTTTTTAATTAACCCCACGGTTTATATCAGTGCTTCTCGACTGTGTAATAATGGATTCCTTGTGAAACATCTCAGGCAGGCCATTAATTGCTTTAAAGTACAATTTAACGCACTGCTTCAAGGCAGGAAGTGAGTAAGATCATAAAGACCTTTATTGCTGAAAACCACACTTAATATTTTTATGGCCCAGTTGGCCTGACAAAGTATTCTCTGTGAGTCATCCCTTCAAAGCGAGGCCCTGGAATTATGAACGACATAACAGAGGCCCATGCCCATTGCAGAAAGGCTCGCGAACTTGAACTGCTCCAGCAAGACCTCTCTAGTACGATGAGATGCATAAGAGAGAGGCTACAAAACGCTCTCGGAAGACATGCGACCAGGTTTATTTACTGTGAATCCTTCAGTCACATACACGCACATTGTGCATACACATACGTGTTCATGTGGGTGCATACGGGGGAGGCCGGGTCTGTCTTGAATGTTCCTCCTCAGGAACTACCCAGTTTGGTTTTTTGAGGCAGGAGTCTCCTCCAGGGGCCTGGGGTTCACTTCCTGTCTTTGCCTCCCCAGCACGAGTTACGCGCCTAGTTTTATACATGGGTGCTGGAGACGGAGCAGAAGCTTTCATGGCGCACGGTAAGCGCTTTCCTGGCAGAAATATCGGCCCACTGATTATATTTCTGATGGCTTAGCTTCTGTGCGTTTTATTAGCAAAGCGAATGATCTGGAAGGTCTGGCTCCTTATAGCTCCCGGGTGCAGACATCTCATGGTTTGCATGGACACCACTGTCAGTGTCTCAGCTTGCTCGTGTGCAGTGAAGCCCCGGCTATTTCACCTACATCTCCTCACCTGTTATTTGAAAGCCGTTTCCTCTTTCCTTTAGATTTCAAAGGAACCAGATTCCTACATGATTTAAGTTATTCACTGAGGGGCTGTAGGTTGGCCAGAGGTTTAGGGTACTTGGTGTTCTTTCAGAAGATCTGAGTTCAGTTCCCGGCACCTATAGAAGAAGGTGGCTCACAGTTGCCTCAAACTGTTACCCTCTTCAGGTGTCTGTAGATTCCCATATGCCATTGGGCACACCCACACACACAGACACATAAATAAAAGCAAACCGAACCTAAAATAGCTCTTTACTGAGCATGTTCTGCACCTCAGAAACCGCTTAGACTTGGGTGGCTAGGTGGGGACAACGAGAGGCCTGACCCAGCGCGAATATAATGGTGCAGGCTGTCTTCATGTTTCACATTCACAGATGAGCCGACCTGCCAACCTTCTGTTGCTCCTCTAGAACCTTCCAAGCTTCCCAAAGCAAGCCCGTTATTAAAGCAACGTGGTGGCCATCTGGTTTTCTTCTACTGTCTACCTTCCTTACATGTGCGTGCCGTTCTGAAGGTGTACACAGCTTCTTGTTTTCCTTCATATTTCCTGAGAGAGAAAAAGTGAAAGGCCACAAACCATCTCAAACGCGCACACTCACAGATGCCTGGAATGGAATTGCCTGTCTTATCTCTCGGTGATTGTGGCTCACGCCTTTAATCCCAGCACTTGGGAGGCAGAGGCAGGCAGGTCTCTGTGAGTTTGAGACCAGCCTGGTCTACAGAGCTAGTTCCAGGACAGGCTCCAAAGCCACAGAGAAACCCTGTCTTGAAAAAAACCAAAAAAAAAAAAAGAGTAGCTTTGAGACATGAGACATGTCTTAGTATCTCAGGCTGGCTTCGTTCTGGGATTACAGGTGTGTGCCACCAAGACTGATGGAGAAAACATTTGATGACAAATGCGGTACTGGCTTTGAGCTGGGTTTGTGCACTCATGCAATAAGCATTTAAGAGTGTGCATACACCTGCAGACATGTTAACTCCACACAAAAGCCCAAGCGGAGGGGCTCACCCGATAGCTGGTGTTAAAGGCCTTGGTAGCTAGGTATGGATGCCATGGTCTCGTGACCAAGGGAGACTTTCAGGAACAACTGTGCTTGTCGCTAGGACCAAACCCTGACAAGAAGCAATGGAGGGGAGGAAGGGTTTCTTCCAGCTTCTGGTTTAAGGAAGGATGCCTTTCATCATGGTGGGTGTCTTAGCTTCCTTCTGTTGCTGTGATAAACACCAAGACCAAAGCAACTTGGGGAGGAAGGGTTATCTGCTGTACACATTCCAACCACAAGTCATCACTGAGGAATGCTGGGCAGGAACTCAAGCAAGGCAGGAACTCGGAGACAAGAACTGGAGACAGGAACTGGAACAGAGACCACAGGGGAACATCATTTACTGCCTTGCTCCCCATAGTTTGTTCACCTACGTTTCTTACACACCCAAGGGTCACGTGCCCAGGAGCGGTGCTACTCAAAGGGAGCTGGCCCTCCCACAGCAATCCTTACACAGGAAATTCCCTCGCGAAGTTGCCTATAGTCCAATCTGATGGAGGCATTTTCTCGATTGACGGTCCCTCTTCCCAGATGACCCTAGCTTGTGTCTAGTTGACTAAAAACTGGCCAGCACAGTGGATAAGACATGGTGTCAGGATGGAGCAGCTGGTTATGGTCAGGAAGCAGAGAGCAGTCGGGAAGCGGGGGGCCAAGCCATAAAACTTCAGGATTCAGCCCCCCCGCCCCCCAGAGGCTCACTTCCTCAGCAAGGCTCCACCTCCTAAAGGATCCACACCTTCCCAAGCAGCACTAGAGGCTGGAGACCAAGTTCAAACACACGAGCCCGTGGGGACATTTCACACTCAAACTGCACAAGCAGTAGCTTAGTGACGAACACCAACAGAGTTCACCAGCACTGCCCAGTGCGTCCACTGGGGGCTTCAATGTTCTCATGCGCTCAGTGCCAGGCTGACTTGTGTGGAATTTTCTCCCAGCACTGTGCAGGGCACAGATGAATGATCCGCTGTAGTTCTTCTTGTAGGCTCCTCTCACTCGGTACCCACTTGAGGGTCCTTACCATCCAGCCACAAAAGCTTGTCTGTGTACCCCTGAGCACAGCCAGCAATGGCGTGTCTGTTATCTGTAGAATATTTGGGTGTGGGTTTGGCGGTCAGACTCCCCTGAATTCAAAGGCTCCTGAGAACTGGGACTTGACCGCAGGTTATTAAAAACACACACATGCCACACACCCCCCGTAGCACATATACACACTCACTCCATTGGCTAGAATAATGAAAAGATATTGTAAATAAGTCAGTGTTGACAGTGATTGCCCCTAGGGGTGGGAGGATGGCAAGTCACATCTGGGCACTGCCCCAATTTCTCCCCAGGTCATGTAGACAGGAATTTCCCAAGAAACCTCTCCCACTCATTTGAACCTCTGATGGCCTCTTTCAGGAGTCCCTTGTATTTGAATTCAGCTCGGGTAGGTGACCCCCACACTCCCAGTAGTGTGTCAGGAGAGTCTTTCTTCTGCCTGGACTGGGGCTGCTGGGGAGGGTGGCTGATTGCACTGCAGCCTGTCATCCCTGAGCTCGGTATAGGACCAGACATGTTTGGTCTGCCTCCCTGCCTCTGCCCCAGTGGCAGCTGCTCACAGAGCTGGTGGGCTGGTCACAGCGAGAGTCCTGATCGCAAGTCCTCGCTTGACTGCAGGCCAAGTGTTCCAGACAGCAGCCCTTTCACAGCTGGGGAAACCCCAGCCTGACCTGTTGGGCATGCCACACGGCCACATGTGGCCACCCTCGTGTCAACAGAACTGATAACCAAATGGGGCTGCTTGGCTCGCTCTCCCCAGCGGCCTTGCCAGCCCGCTACCCTCCAAGTCCCAGTTAATAGGCAATGGTGCTCTAACCAGAAGGCAGGAGTTGAGGGTTTGTTTACCACATAGTTAAGGAGCAAATACAACTTAATCACAAGGAAAACAGCTTTTATGAGAACCATGGTGAGCCGGCAGCCTTATTAAAGTGTTCAGAAGGCTGGAACCTAGGCTTCCCTCCGATCTTGAACCTGCCGTAGGAGAGGCGGGCAGGGACAGGTGGAGTTGGCCTGCGATTTTGATTGTTTTGTTTGTTTGTTTATTTGTATCTGCCAGGGTAAGTGGACTTCTGCCAAAGCCCCATTGTGCTCACGTGATCCTGCTGGGTAGGACTGCGGGTGAGTGTGTAGAGAAACTCTAGGAGTGGCTGGTGTCTACCCGTGAAAGACCCCTGTGTACACCCTTCAGAAAGGACAAAGCCAAGGGCATGCATGGACTTTGGCAACTTTGGGAGGCAGCACAGGTTAAGTGTAAAGTAGCTCTTGAGTCCAGGTGAGATTATGGCTGAGAGGAGACCATATCTGAGCTGAAGCCCAGTGATGTCTCATACAGCAAAAATTCAGTAGAAGGACGTGCTGGTACGCACAGGTAATCCCAGCATTCAGGAGGCCGAGGTGGGAGAATCAAGGGTTCAAGGTCACCTTTGTCCTAAAATAAAACCAAACAACTAAAAAAAGCAACAATAACAACAACAAAACCCCAAGAAGGATTCCCCAAGGTTGGGCAGTGACCCCTCAGAGACCTAGTTTACCAAGAGGCTTTTGGGCTGAAAATTGCGAGTGGGCATTGTACTGGGAATATTTGATTTTTTAAAAGGTAGGTATATATTTTATTCAACACATTTTAAGATGTTGGATATCTATAAATAGAAATTAAGCCCATCCCTTAGATTTAGAATTGAATCCATGAAAATGTAATATAAATGCTCAGAAGGGAACATGGCTGGGAGAGCTTGGCAACACTGTGGCTGTCCCAGCATCCTTGGCAACACTGTGGCTTTCCTGGAATCCATCTCCTCCTATCATGACCTCACCTTTACTCATCTAGTCTCCTACTTATGGATTACCACAGTTAGTTTTGGTTATCAGTTTGCCTGACTGAGAGACACATACCTAGAAAACTGGTCATGTCCACTCTTCATGTATTCACAGGGGCCTTTTCAGAGGTGGTTGGCGTGTGAGTCAATGACCAAGGGGAAGAGATCTAGTAGGAATGTGGATGGAAACATGACATAGGCTGAGGCCCCAAGTGGAGCAACCAACTGGGCTGGGAGGCAGGGAAGGGGAAGGCCCTCAGCAGGCATACTTGCTCTTCCCCCGCCCTCAGCAGGCATACTTGCTCTTCCCCCGCCCTCAGCAGGCATACTTGCTCTTCCCCATGGACTTCAGAGTCTTTAGCATCTGAGAGTGGACTGGTACCAGCCACAGACACATCTTTCTCCAGCTGCTGAGAATCATCAGGGTGGTCTAGGTTGATGTGGGAAGGTCATATGTCAATCTGTTGATTTCACTGGTTAATAAAGAAACTGCCTTGGCCCATTTGATAGGCCAGCCCTTAGGTGGGTGGAGTAGACAGAACATAATGCTGGGAAGAAGGGAAGTGATCCAGACACCATGCCTCTCCTCTCTGGTCAGATGCGATGGAGCAAGCTACGAGGTCAGACATGCTGAATCTTTCCTGGTAAGACACCATCTCGTGGTGCTACACAGATTACTAAATATGGGTTGGGCAAGATATGAGAGTTAGCCAAGAAGAGGCTAGATATAATGGGCCAGGCAGTGTTTAAAAGAATACAACTTGTGTGTTGTTATTTCAGGGCATAAGCTAGCCAGGCAGCCAGGAGCCGGGCGGCAGGAACGCTGCCCGCCACTCCTTCTAAACTAGGTGAGGAAAGAAGGATAGTACTTAAATACTTGACAAGAAGCAATTAAGGTAGGAAAGTTTGTTTTAGCTTACAGGTTGCGGGTGCAGTCTGTCTTGGTGGGGAAGGCACGGTTGCCGGTGTGGGAGGCAGCTGGCTGGTCACATTGTGTTCATGATGGATGAGAATCAGGCTATGGATAGGACATGGGTCTGTGGCTGTAAGACCTTGAAACCTGCTCCCAGTGACCCTCTTTCTTCCAGCGAGGGTTTATATCCTTTCCAAACAGTGCCCCCAGACCAAGTGTTCAAACATGTGAGCCTGTAACAGAGAATCTTACTGTTTTTCCCATTAAAATATATTTTATTTTTAATGATGTGTATGCATGTGTCTGTGTGTGGGTCACGAGTGCTGTGCTCACAGCAGCCAGAAGAGGATTTAGACCTCTAGGGATAACAGGCTGAAGCATGATTAATAAAAGCTCAGAGAGAGAAATTGGGGTTCAACCTGAAGACCCAAAAAGCAAAGCAGCCAGCTACAGTCTCTTCCCTTGATCTCAGTCCAAAATGGCGATCATGCCTCCAGGAATCCTCAGAATGAGACTGTGAGTGAGAACTCTCTCCTCCTGTTTTATAATCCTCTCTAGTTCTGGGATTAAAGGCGTGCACCACTACCACCTGGTTTCTATGGCAACTAGTGTGGCTACTGGGATTAAAGGTATGTGTTACCACTGCCTGGCTGTAAGGTTGATCCGTGTGGCTGTTTTACTCTCCTGATTCCCAGGCAAGCTTTATTTGTTAAAATACAATTGAGATGCCATCAAACAGGCATTGTAAGCCACCTGATGTGGGTGCTGGGAACTGAACTCTGGGCCATTGCAAGGGCAGCCAGCACTCTTAATTGCTGAGCTGTCTCCTTAGCTCTTTCCCTAAATTCTTGAGTGTGGATTAGACAATATAGTTGACCTGGCAGAAGAGGTATTTTCAAACCCAAGAAAAAAAGCGTCTCAAGAAAAAAAAATCACAGAGAAAAGACAGAGATATTTTGAGAGGAGACCATCTTTGCAGAAAATCTCTCATGTAGCCTCGAATATTGTATAAGGAACACTTTTATTCTTTGACATGGGGGACCCCTTGAAAGACTCGGGGTGAGAAATTATAAAGTGAAATGCTTGTTTTAGGAAACATAATCTAAGCTGTTGGGCATGATCTAAGGTATAGGGTAGGTTGTTATTAGTGACTTCTGTTTAACATACTTTATGCTTATTAAAGATTTATTTTTATTTATGTTTATGTGTGTGTTGTGTTTGCACTATGGGTGTGCAGGTACTCTCAGAGGCCAGCTAGATTTACAGGCAGCTGTGAGCTTCCTGATGTAGGTACTGGAAACCAAACTCCTTCAGAAGAGCGGCAAGTGTTTGTAATCACTGAGCCATCTCTTGAATTCCCCCTTTGTTTTGAGTAATTCCTTTCCTAGACAATTGTTTCTTATTTTTAATTTTTTTTCTGTTATAGCCCACACCTTTCCTCCTCAAATCCTTATTTCCTATTCTTTGAAAGATCTGGAGAAGTTACTGGAATTTCTATCTGATTCATTCCAGGTTTACTGAGAGCTGGATTTGAGTCTCCACAGAAGCTCCTGACCTTCAGTGACAGCACAGCCGGGGAGGTGGCTGCCTAGATACTGCAGGGCAGTGATAGGAATTCCTACCAGATGCGTGAATGCTTCGTTGTTAATCCCAAGGCCTCCAATAATGTTGGGATAGTCTACAATAGCAGGGATGGGACTGTGATTCAGTTATCATGTAATGTGTTTTAAGGGTTTGCTTATCTTATTTTTATGTATACTCGTGTGCTTGTGTGAGTTCCTGAGCCCCATGGCTACAGGTGTCCCAGAGGCCAGAAGAGGGCATCCGAGCTCAAGGACCTGAAGTTACAGGCAGTTGAGAGCTACCATGTGGGTGCTGGTAACAGAATCCAGCTCTCCCACAAGAGTAGTGACCTCTGAGCCACCTCTCCATACCTAATTAATGTATTTATTTTGGGCTAAAGTCAACATTACTTTTGACTTTTTATACCTAACTACTCTTGTAGGCAGAACTTTCTGTCCCACTCAGTCCCATAGCCATTCAGTCCCAAATAAACATACAGAGACTTATATTAATTATAAACTGGTTGGACTATTGTTCAGGCTTATTATTAACTACCTCTTGTAACTAAATCAACCCATAATTCTTATCTATGTTTAGCCACGTGGCTTGGTACCTTTTCTCAGTAAGGCATTCTCCATCATCTTCTTCTGCATCATCTGAAGACTGTGTGTCTGTCTTTCTTCTTCCCAGAATTCTCCTAGTCTGGTTGCCTGGCTCCATACTTCCTGCTTGGCTACTGGCCAATCACCATCTTATTAGACCAATATGGGTGATAAATCTTTACAGCACACAACAGCATTATCCCATGGCAGACTCTGGTGGTATCACCTCTGGATTCAATAATTTCCTTCTGGAGGAATCAGGGAGAGGTGGGAGACTCATGAAGCTCCGCTGATAGAAGCATTAAACAGTTGCTAGGAGAGCGGGGTCCTTAGGTGGAGTTACTTACAAGCTGTGCAAAGATAAGCAGGAAACTCAGGGACACAGCTCTCATGAGCCCCTCATGCTACTGTGGTGTCTCAGTTAGGGTTTACTATAGCTGTGAAGAGAAACCACGACCACAGCAGCTCTTACAAAGAAAACATTTAATTGGGGTGGCTTGCTTACAGATTTAGAGGTTCAGTCCATTATCATCATGGAGGGGAGCATGGTGAGGAGCAGACAGACATGACAGTGGAGCTGAGAGTCCTATGTCTTGACTCAGAGGGAACAGGAAGTCAACTGAGGGCCACAGAGTGAAGCTTGGGAAAAGAGACCTCAAAGTCCGCCCCCACAGCGACACCCTTCCTCCAATGAGGCAACACCTTCTGATAGTGCCACTCCCTTTAGAGGCCATTTTCTTTCAAACCACCACAGTGACTTTTTCCTAATGTAGCCACCCAAGACTCCCATATGCCTCTAAGTAACCACCTACCATCCATGGTCCTCTGAGAAGCTCAGTAAACTCACTGGTTCACCAAGGTAGGCTTGGTTGGTCTGTGGTTGGTTCCCCATTTATGGTAAACAGACATTTGTCCATTTCTTCCAGGGGAAAAGAATCACACGACACTGGTTGATCGCGTGAGGGGTCACCATACGTCCCAGGGGAATTAGCATAGGGGATTTCACGCTTGAACTAAAAGCTGTGAGGAAACATAGCTCGAGTATAAGCGGTGTGTACGGATTTTATTCCTGTTGCTCTGACCAAAAGCTACTAGGGGAGTTGGGGGAGAGAATTTATTGGGCTTACACTTCCATGGTCATAGTCCATCACCAAGGGAAGTCAGGGAAGGAACTCAAGAAAGAACCTGAAAGAAGGAACCGTGGAAGAGTGCTGCTTGCTGGCTTGTTCACAGGTTTGTGCTAACTAGCTTTCTTGCTCATTTCTTATACAATCCCAGGACCATTTGCCCAGGGAATGGTAACACCCACAGTGCACTGGCTCTTCTTACATCACTTAGCAATCAAGACAATTTCCCACAGACACGTCCACAGGCCAATATGATTTGGACAGTCCCTTAACTGAGTCTTCCTGCTCAGATGAGTCTAAGCTGTGTCAAGTTAATAGTTAAAGCTAATTAGGATAGCTCTCATGAGAAATACAGAATTGACTGATTATATTGTGATTTGTAATAAATCATCTGAGACAAAGCATGCAAGGAATACTGCTGTCGTAGAATAAGACCAAGAACCTGAGAACCTCAAGAACCACAGGATTGGAAGATTGCTGGTAGAGGCTCCGATCAGCTTGATGGAAAATGTGAATGTCATGTTCTTGAATTACTGGCCTAGAACCCACAGGCTGAAATCCAGGGAGTTTTTATGTGTTTGTTGAATAGTGACTGCAAATCAAACAGTTTTATAAGGCACATTGCCAAATTACAGCATTAGTTGAAGTTGAAACTTTAGAAGGTTCCTTATTTGATAAACAGGTGTTTCTGATTATTGAGAACAGTAGGATCCAGGAACTGAAAGGGAAATCAGGAGAGATTAAATGTCTAACCTCAACTAAATTCCATTTGTTAGCTACGGTAGGTCAAATAATACTCCGAAGTTGCCTGTGCCCTAATTCCTGGAACCTGAAGGGACTTTGGTAATGTGACTAAGGTTGAGGACCTTGAGGTGGGGAGAGAATGCACTCAATTACGCAGGAGGCCCAGTTTGACCCTGTGGGTTCTTAAAGAGAAAATGCCACTTTAGAGGAAAGTTAGAGACGACATACTGTTGGCCCTGAAGATGGAGGACATAGTTACAGACAAGGAATGGACCTGGTCCTCTAGAAGTTGGAAGAGGCAAGGGAGACCCTTTCCCCAAGAGCTCCTGACAAAGGACCTAAGAAATTTGGCATAAACCCTTCCTTCCTTCCTTCCTTCCTTCCTTCCTTCCTTCCTTCCTTCCCTCCCTCCCTCCCTCCCTCCCTCCCTCCTTCCTTCCCTCCCTCCCTCTCTCCCTCCCTCTCTCTCTGTCTTTTGAATTTTTCTCTATGTAACAGATCTGGCTGTCCTAGGACTTGCTTTGTAGACCAGACTGGCCTCGAACACACAGAGATCTACTTACCTCTGCCTCTCAAGTGCTGGAATTAAAGGCATGCACCACCACCACCCTACTATAAATCATGATTTCTTGACCATGTAAATTCTCCTTTGTGAAACAGGCTCAGACAAGCTCCAGTGTTCTGACAGGGACCAATGCCTCAGCATGGGCAGTCTGCAGTGGTCTGAATCACACTGTATGAAGTGACATTACTCTCAGAGAGAAGCATCTAAAAGCTGTCCATCCTCAAATGGAGGCTTTAAAGGCAGGAATCAGTTTGAATAGGTCCTGAAGACATGTAGGAATAGCAATCAGTAGGGCTTCACTTTTATTATGGTTTGCTCCTGTCCCATGACAACCACTCTCGGTCTTCGTCTGTGATCTCCCATGGAGTCTCCAGGTGTCAGTCAGGTGACTCTGGAAGAAATGTTTTACATCTGGTTTTGGGTGACTTTGTCAGTATGCTGGCATCGGGCAGAAGTACAGTGTTGTGGCATTGCAGCTCCCTGAAATTTTGAATGAGAGTGGATAAGAGAAATTCCAACACCTTCCTTGGGGGCAGAGAGGTGAAGGGTGTTTTTCATCAGTTTGTTTGGAAAGACAGATGGTTTAAGGGAATAGTCATCCAAATCCTGAGGGCCCAGGATCCAGCCGGTGATCAAGACCAGATGGAATGATAAATATCTTTACCTGGACCAAGGTATAGAGAGGGAAGTGGAAATACAGACTAACCATCAGAGCACACAGTAGATTTCGTTACCCTGCAAGACATTGTAGAAGTCAGATAGACACCTCTGGGCAATCAAGTCTTACGAAAACTAAGTGGTCACCAGGTATTTTCCTGCCAAGAGATCAGTACCTTACCTGTCCTTCCTGAGACTTGGCCATGCTCTATGAGAGTGTCCTTCCTGAGACTTGGCCATGTTCTATGAGAGTGTTCTTCCCAAGACTTGGCCATGCTCTATGAGAGTGTCCTTCCCGAGACTTGGCCATGCTCTATGAGAGTGTCCTTCTTGAGACTTGGCCATGCTCTATGAGAGTGTCCTTCCTGAGACTTGGCCATGTTCTATGAGAGTGTCCTTCCCAAGACTTGGCCATGTTCTATGAGAGTGTTTTTTCCCAAGACTTGGCCATGCTCTATGAGAGTGTTTTTCCCAAGACTTGGCCATGCTCTATGAGAGTGTCCTTCTTGAGACTTGGCCATTCTCTATGAGAGTGTCCTTCCCAAGACTTGGCCATGTTCTATGAGAGTGTCTTTCCCAAGACTTGGCCATGCTCTATGGGAGTCCTTCCCGAGACTTGGCCATGCTCTATGAGAGTGTCCTTCTTGAGACTTGGCCATGTTCTATGAGAGTGTCTTTCCCCAGACTTAGCCAAGCTCTATGACAGTGTCCTTCCCGAGACTTGGCCATGCTCTATGAGAGCGTCCTTCTCGAGACTTGGCCAAGCTCTATGACAGTGTCCTTCCTGAGACTTGACCATGCCCTATCTATGGACGCTCACAGGACAGCAAGAGAAGTTGTGATGAGCTTGCTGGAGAGCGTGCAATCTGATAAGGGACAAAATAAAGTGATAACCTGGAGCTTCAGGAACAGGGGAAACTAAGGCCCTGTGAGCTGTGACTCAGGGTGCCTGCTGTGTTCTAACCAGTATGGAAGTGTTTCTTTATTCAGGCTTACTGGTGTGTAATGGTTGAGAAGCAGCTCTGGAGAAGATTGTGACTGGAACCCTTCGAAAAGAGCCAAGGTGTCTATTATGATGAGGAAAATCTCTTTGCAAACAGAGGAACCCAATGGTTAGAGTTGGGGCCATGTCAACTTCCTTTTTTATCTCCCCTGCTGCTAGTCGGATGGTCTCATGAACTAAACTATCAGGGAGGCAGTGATGGAGGCTGTGGGTTAATCATGAATTCAACCAAATGGTCTTTCCTTCTCAGGCAGACCTGGCTGGGTCTTATGGCTGCTGAGGTTACCAGCAGTAGAAACTAGTAGCTTTGAGATTGAGATGAGAGCTGCTAACCGAGAATTATATTTGATCCTGAAGTTGCTCAGGGCTCTCGCTTGTTGTGAAAATTACTTTAACTATGTAAAGATGTGTTACATTTGTTTATGCTGAATTTGTTTAATTATGAAAAGATGTGTTGCTGTTTCACCTTGCCTGCCTAAGGCACCTGATTGGTCTAATAAACTAAACGGCCGGTAGCTAGGTGGGGGAGGCATGGGCAAGGCTGGCGGGCAGAGAGAATAAGTAGGAGGAGAAATCTAGGCTCAAGAGAAGAAAGGGATGAAGGGGAAAAGAACGAAGGAGAAAGAGAGGGACAAGCCCAGGGCAGGGCAGGCAGCTTCTAGCCAGCAGATGTGGAGAAGCAGAGAGAGTAAGATATACAGAAGGAAAGAAAAGTCAAAAGCCCCAAGGCAAACGTAGATGAAGAGAAACAGGTTAAATGAAGTTAAAAGAGTGAACCAGAAACGAGCCTAAGCTTGGCAGGCATTTATCACTAACAAGAAGTCTCCTTGTCATGATTTGGGAGTTGGTAAATGACTCAGAAGAAAAGGCCTGATGCACTTGCCTGGTGCACTAAGATTTCAAGCAGGCCAGCTGTGTCTATTGGCTACTGTGGTGTGAGGAGATTCTGTTCTGGTGAGAGCTGGGTCTGACGTGGAACTATTAGATCCTGGGAGTGAACCTAGTGCCTTGCTTGTGTCTTTTGCTCAGGGTCTGATAGTTCTGTGGAAAATCCAAGTAAGTGTAGCGTCCACTGAGAGTCACTGCATGTTATTGCTAAATAAGAACCTACAGATATGGCTCAAACAGAACCCCAAATAGAAGGGATCATGCCTGTAATTCCAGTCCTTGGGAGGCTAAGGTAGGAGGCTTGCCATGAGTTCAAGGCTAGGCTGGGCTACCGAGACAAGATCTCAATAAAACAAAACAACAAAGAAAAGAACATTGAATCAAAGCGGAGACAGAGCCCATGGTGGAGCTCGGCATTGGCGTGAACAAACTTGTCAGGAGTCCTGTTCAGCTGCTAAGAACTGAGGCTGGGGAGGTTAGAGCTCTGACTGCTCCTGCAGAGGACCCAGGTTCAATTCCCAGCACTTGCATGGTGGCTTATAGACATCTGTAATCCCAGCTTCAGGGAACCTGACATCCTTTTCTGAACTCAGTTACTGCATTTCCCATCTTGCACAGACATGCAAGCGAAACCCTCACGCACAACGCAAGATGGAATACAAGGGTGAACTTCACTTTGAAGGCAAAGAAAATTCAGCAAAAGGTTTTAGCAAATGATAATTAAGATAAAGTGAAATCTTCAAGATCATTTTCTTTGTGTCCACAGACAACAGTCTAGAGAAAGAAGAAAAAGGAGCTGGCAGGGCAGGGGGCGGGTGCTGCAACCATCAGGTGACCGCTGACATGGCGGAGAATCTGGAGACAGATGGAGACAGTACAGCAGGGGCCAAATGGCCTCATTGGGAGCAAGGTTCCCTGGACATTTCTGACTGGAGTGTGTAGATGAATGTTTCTGTCACTGACTGAGTTGGTGGAGACGAGAGGTAGAAACCGATTTGAGAGAAACAGTGTTTAAGGTGTGCTGAGCAGGTGATGCTCTCCCGCCGAGCAGAAATGGTGTCTGTGAAGCTCTGGGAAACAGGAATCTTTTTGAGTCAAGGATTCAACTAAGTGGTCTATGTTGGAAAAAAAAAAGGTGATTTGGAAGTTGTCAGGAAGCTGAGTAGAGAACAAGTTGAGTGTGGTGTCTCATACTTGTAATCTTAGCACTTCAGAGACTGAGGCAGGAGGATGGCTGCCAGTTTGAAGTCAGCCTGGACTGTATGGTGAGCTTCAGCTCAGCCTGGTCTACAGAGTGAGGGCAAGTCTCAAAACAAGTGACCAGAACAACGATGGCAGAATAAACCAACCAACCAACCACCAAGCAAGCAGAAATCATTGTCGAGAAGAATGAAAAAATGAGAAACTCCTTACAGGACTTTTCTGGTAAGCTTTTCCAACTTGACATAAGCCAGAGTCACCTGGGAAGAGGACCATCAATTGAGGAATGCCCTCCATCAGATTAGCCCAGAGGTAAGTCTGTGCGAGCATCTTTCTGGGTTAGTGACTGATGTGAGAAGGCCTAGCCCACGGTGGTGTTGCCACTCCTGGGCTGGTGGTCTTGGGAGGTCTGAGAAAGGTGGCTGAATGTGAGCCTAGCGAACAGGCCAGTAAGCAGGGTTTCTACACGGTGTCTGCTTCAGGCCCTGTCTTGACTTCCCTTCATGATAGTTAGCTGTAAGATGAAATGAATCCTATAGTTCCTATGTTGCATTTGGCTATGATGTTTTTCATAGCACTAGAAGGCACACTAGTCTGGGTTTGTTCTGAGACAGGACACACTTCCTGGTTAGACTTCGCTGCGGACTTCTGGGTGCTCTGCGGCCCTTCTACACATACTTGCCTCTCAGCGCATCTCCTCGACACTCTCTGGTACAGCACATGGCATTCATAGAGGCAGAGACTGTGCGCCTCCCTGTGTGTGCGTGGGAGGAGGCTAGGAGAACCAGAGCTAGAATCTCCTGAGCACGCTAGAGCTCCACGGATGAATTCTGTCCTTCCCAGGACTGACGTGTGACCCAACTTGTTCATCCTCACCCCCAGCTCCTCCCAGTCCCTCCCAAATGAACAACCCAGATGGTTGCCTTGGAATCTCCTTCGAGGTGAATCTACATTAAGCCAGCTTTCTTGTTCATCCATTTGAAATGTACAAACTGCTTCTATCTTTTCTCTGATTCAGAAGACACCAAGGGCTAGAGACACCTGCAGAAAAAGTCCCTTCTCTGTGCCTGGAGTCAGGTGTAACAATAAGTGTATTTTGTATTTACTAATCTTCCCTTTGCAGGACTTCAAAGAGCTCCCCCTGGGTATGTGCAGGGCCGGCATCTAACAGAGAAGTCAATTATATGAACTGTAAATTACATGAGATGAAGCTTCAAGGCCATTCTGTTTCTAGCTCCTCAGTGGCCTCGCCCTGCTCTCTGAGCTTCTGAGCACAGGTCCCTCTCGCCAACCATTCCTGTTCTCTCCGGTCTTCTTCCCATAGTTGCTCATCCTTAATCTCTCGGTTGAAGGGATAGTGAGTCCTATATTCATACGGCATTGTTTCCCCATTGATGGAGGTGGGTCTTATATCCATCTGTTGATTTCATTGGTTAGATTAAGAAACTGCCTTGGCCCTGATAGGACAGAAAATTAAGTAGGCGGAGTAGACAGAACAGAATGCTGGGAGAAAGAAGCCGAGTCAGTCAGTCACCACGATTCTCCCACTCCAGACAGACGCAGGTTAAGATCTTTCCTGGTAAGGCACCTTGTGGTGTTACAGAGATTATTAGAAATGGGTTAGATCAATATGTAAGAGCTAGCCAATAAGAGGCTGGAACTAATGGGTTAGGCAGTGATTAAAAGAATACAGTTCCCGTGTAATTATTTCGGGTAAAGCTAGCCGTGTGGAGCTGGTCGGCGGGAAGCGGCCTGCTGCTCCTCACTACACCCCATAAATGTTAGCACTTTTAAAGGTTCACAAGAGCAGAGAAATCCCCCAAATGAAAGCCAGTAGTAACAAACCTTCTGTTGTATGAGGACTTTGGTCAAAGTCTCAGGCCCTTTGTTCTTCCGTATGACTTCCGGTTGACGGTGCTGGACTTTCAAGAGGGGGAATGGAGAAGGTTTGGGAAGCACCTGCCAGTCCTGTGTCAGAGACATTTAAAAAGCAAACCCAGGGAGCTGGAGAAAAGAGTCAGTAAAGAGCCTATCGTGCAAGCATGAGGACCCTGGTTCTGATCCCAGTGCCCACTGCATGAGTCAGCTTGGAGACCATTCTCCATAATCCTGGTGGGTGGGGAGACAGACAGGCGGCTCCTCAAGCTCCCTGACCAGCTAGCTGGTGAGCTCGGGGCTTGATGGGGGACCTTGTCTCAAAGAGTGAGATGAAGGGGGATAGAAGAAGACACCCAGCGTTGGTGTGTCTTCTGACACACACACACACACACACACGGGGGATGGGGGATAGAATCTGATTTGTTGGAATTTTGTGCAACACATTCCCAACATTTGATTACCCAGTGAGTCAAATGTATGTATTTCAATTAGGCTTCATAGAGAAGAGTGGTCCCATCCTTGTCTGCTCAAGTGTATCTCATGACCCTCTATGGGTATCTGAAACCGGAAGTTAGCATCAAATGCAATGTAGCCTGCCTTCCTTCCTTCCTTCCTTCCTTCCTTCCTTCCTTCCTTCCTTCCTCTCTCTCTTTGTCTATTTATTTATTGAGACAGGGTATCTCTCTCTCTCTTTCTTTCTCTCTCTCTCTCTCTCATCTATCTATCTATCTATCTATCTATCTATCTATCTATCTATCTATCTACGTATCTATCTCTGGTGTATCACTGTGTAGATCAGGCTGACCTTGGAACTCACAGAGATCCAACTGACAGATGATTTTGTTTTCTAAATTCATACCCAAATGATGTGCCTTTTCCACGTTAATTAGGCATTAAATGTGCACCATGGCTGTGCCTTTGGCAGTCTGAGGTATGATGGCAAAACTACCATGAATCTCTTTTTCTTCGCAGATTTGTTAAGTCATCTGTCTGTCCATCTTACTCAAGAGCTTTTACCTTTTCCACTAAGCGAGGCCCTGCCCAACTTACCCCAAGCATGTCTGAACTGCCTACCACTCTCCCTGTGCTCCGGGGCCATGATCACTAGTACATGGGTACCACCACAGCTGGTCTGCTCACCAAGGCGGCCACTGGGAGACTAAAGGCAGGCAGGACCTCATCACAGATGCTGCTGAACACCCACGAACTGTTTACCTCTGGAATGTTCTATCTAATGTCTTTGGACTGTGGCTGACCACTGAGGCTGGGGAGGGTGTGGTCAGGAAGAAGTGCTGCATGGACCGTGTGCACACGGCAGGGTAGCGTGCGCAGGCTGGGGATGGTGCATGTCTTCACAAAGCTTTTGAACGTGATTTTCACTTCAGGTCTTAGCTGAGGAATTATGATATCTCATTTTTAAATGGGCCCCAAAGTCTGTCTGTAAGATGTAGGGCTTGGGGTCTGCTGGAAGTGAGGATGCTCTACCTGGAATAAGGGAGACACTCTGCTTCCTCTTAGGAGGGCTTCCAATGGCATGTCTGGCCCTGGATTTTGAAGTTCTGTTCCTTTAAAAGGAATCAAGTATTGGACATGTGTGTGTGGTTAAGTCTAAACTCAGAAGAGAAGAATGTAAAAAGCACAAAAGCTCAAAGACCCTTCCTTCTGCAGCTTCTTTTTAAAGGTAGCGGGCAGAGGTAGGCACATTCTCCTCAAATGTCTCCATTAAAAATATACTACCAAAGGATGGCATTGAGACAGCAGGGGTGACATGTGTTTGTAATCCCAGCGCTTCGGAGACAGGGTGAGAGCGTCAGAAGTTCAAGCTCATCTTCAGCTACAGAGTGAGTCTGAGACTAGCCTAGGTGACCTGAGCTTGTCTCAGTAGAGGAAAGAGGCCAAGGAGATGGCTTAGCGGGTAATGTGCTTGCCACGGAAGGCAAGGACATACACCTGATGTTGTCTTACACACGTGAGCATAGCACATGCGTGCGTGTGCACACGTGCACGTACACACACACACACACACGCGCACACACACACACACGCACACACACACACACACACAGAAGATGGTGTGATAGTGCAGGCCTTAATTCCATCTCCCAAGAGGCAGAGACAGGCAGATCTTTGTGAGTTCAAGACAGCCCTGGTCTCCATAGAGAATTCTAAGCCAGACAGGGCTACATAGAGAGACCCTGTCTCAAAAACAAACAAACAAGCACACAACAAACAACAGAAAGATAAACAGAAGGCAAGAGGGATTCTGACTGAAGTACAGCAAGACTGACTGTCTCCTCACCCTCTGCACATGCGCAGTATTGAGAGTGTAGACACAGACGATTGTGCCTGCAGCTTGGTTCACACAAGCAGCTCACTTCAAACCCACGTGGGAATTCCCCTGCCTAGGGAAGCTGTCTGTTCAGGGCTCGGGGAACCTTGGTGTTCAAGGAAACGGCTCAGACCTGGAACAAATACCTGGTTTGTCTTGTCCAGGGCCCCCAAATATTCCCAGCTGGAGATTCATTAGCAAAGTGTTTAAAGACCCGCAAAGCGGTCACCCCGTGCCAGGGCTTTCTCTACCCTCAGACCTTCCTCAACCAAACCGAATCAAATCCTAAGGAAAAAAAAGTACCCCCCCACCCTAGTGACCATAATGACTATTTCCATAAAGACATCCAGATGTTTAATTTTTTTTTCCAAAAGAAATTTTAACAAAACCAAAACAAAAGTAACTGAGGAAGGATCATTTTTCCATTGACTTTTAACCTAAGTGCGGCTGGTTGGGTCAGCTGAAACCACAGATACAGTTCCCTGACCGCACATCCTCTGTCTCGGGGCCCCTTCTCTGACACAGGTGCCTTCTGCTCCACACTGCTGCTTGCTGGGCACTCACGGCCTCGGCACTGACTTGCAAGGAGTTTCGAAGGGCTGTTGAATCGCCAGACTTTCTCTCCAGCCCCTGGGCCTGGTCATGTGTCCAAGCAGCTTCCATCGGTGCTTTCCTGTCAGCGAGGAAATCCCCTCAGCCGATGCCTGCAGACGGGAAAGCAGCGTCAGAGGGAATGGGTAACAGACAGGCGTGGAGCCATTCCTTTTGTGAGAGCGAAGGACCCGACCGTTCTGGGCAGACGGAGAACTCACTAGCTTTACTGACTAGAGCGGGAAGCAGGCGTTTAAAATAGCGCCAGCCGGTCATAAAGCCATGCTAGGCCTTGTTTATTCCTCTCTGAAATCCTCAAAGCCCGAGTTTGGGAGGAGTGCCTCCTCTAGAAGTTTCTAAATATCTTCTGATCCTTACTAAGACAACGTTCTATGGAGACAGTGGAGGCGACAGGCCCCTCTGCGAGCAGGGGATGCTTGAACGCCTACCTGGGCCTCCCCACCTTGGTCACGCACCACTGAAGTGAGGTCCCTGTGTGTGTCCATCCCATGGCTTGTTTGGTTAATGCACTGGCTCGTAACTAAAATGCCATTTAACCACCAGTTTGTTTTGCTGGTGTTTGGTTTATACATAAACATGAGTGGGGAAGGACCAACATTTTTTTTTAAGTACAAATTTTATTTTTATTATGGCTGCTTTGCTTTTTGTTTCAAAGGGATGGCAGGGGACCACAGCTGTACTCAGCCCAGCTGGAAGGCCCCGGATTTTGAACTTCAGTTTCTTAAAAAGGGGCTGTGTGTTGGACATTCAAGCGGTGTTAACCATCTCTATTGTATTTTTCCTGAAGCTCCCTGTGGAGGAGAATCCAAGACCACCTCCAGCTCAGACAGTTGGGGAAGGTGGGGCTGAGGTAGCTGCAGGAGGAGCAGAGTCGTGTCTCAGTCCATTTCATGGGATTGCAATAGAACACCCTGGGCTGAGCAAGTTATAAACAATAGAAATGTACTCAGCTCGCGGCAACAGAGGACAGCGGTCAGGACTCAGTTCCCTTGTTTGCTGCTCTCTTGGTTCCAGGGGTTGAACTCAGGTTGTTGGCCCTGGTGTCCAGTGCCTTTACCTGCCGAGTCACCTTACTGTCCTCGGAAATGATATTTTCTTTCATTTGGTTCTTTTTTGGTACAGCTATTCGTTGATGGGTCTTCTTGGTGTCATGGTGTGAAGGAAGGCAGCATTGCTCAGGTCTCTTTCCCTATAAAGCCCCTAATCTCATCATGGGGGCCTCTCCTCTAGATACTATTAAACTGTCAGTGGGGATTTGGGGGTTCAGTGTCTAGCCCATCAACTTTTGTGGGGCTCCTGCAGATCCTGCCAGAGCACCACCTGCTGGATTATAATGCTCTACTATCCAGGGCTCCCTGGAATGTTGTGCGTGCTTCCCCCGGCTTCGCCATGCCGCATGCGCCCAATCTCTGAGACAAGCGACTCTGTCCAGGCTGGACTGGCTCTTCATGTTACATCTGTCAACGCAGAGTGGAACATCCCGAAATTCCGGTGCACATAAAACAAGCACAAGATAATGTCAATGATTTTTAGGTCTTAGGAAAAAAACTAAGAACATATTACTTCCTGAGAACATTTTATCTGTTTTATAAAGATGAGATGCAAAAATCTAGCAAAGGTAAAGTCCCCCATGTGGACCTGGAACCAAATGTAAGCCGTCTCTCCTTGAAGAGGAGCTCCCACGGTGCCGTTCCATCTTCTAAGGGAGTGGAGCAAACGTTAGTTTTTCCTAGCTGGGAAGCGTATGAGCCAGCATAGTGACCAGCGTGGGATTATATTCATAAGGGTATAGTAGCAGTATACATGCCTTGGTGGTAGCCCACAGTTCTCTACGCGACAAGAGGGGAATCATGCCTGGAGCTGGAAACACAGCCAACTTCCAAAGTGGCTACGTGGTCCCAAGACCCAACAGATGCATCTCAAACACAGCTCCTGTACCTGAGGCTCAGGGACCATAGGGGAGAGAGGTGTGGGAAGTCTGTAAAGATACAAGAGGAACAGGAACTCTGATGTGAGGTTTGTGTCTCAGAAATGCCAGGAAAGCTATACCCATGAAGTCTCGTCCATACAGCCACCTAAGCAAGACCTGAACAATGATGACACTGGTGGACACGCTCACAGGGAAGGGAAACATCTCATGAAGCCTCAGCTCAACGCAAAGAACTATGGGCAACTAAGGAATGCTGGAAACAGGAAACATAGCCTTCCCCAGGGAAGAGCCTCCAAATGGTTTTCCAATATCAAGTGGTCAGCCCTGAAGTCATATACATGAAAGTAACATTATACAGACTGAATAGGTTGTATTTCTGTATTACACACACACACACACACACACACACCTATTAAAGAAATTAAAGTAATATATATATAAATTAAAGGATATATAAATATATTAAAGTCCATATATATCTATATGTGTGTGTGTGTCGTGAATTTAAGAAAGAGCCAGGGTTGGAGAGAGGAAGGAGAATGACGAAATGATGTAATTATATTTTAACTGCAAAAAAAAAAGCTTTTTTAAAAATGTGAGGTGTGTTTAAGAGGCATTGAATTCTTTTCCTTAGTTTGTGTTTATTTAAATAATACATACTATATTTAAATTACTTACACATTTAAGTTATATATAAATATAAACATATATTTAACACACACACATATATTCAAGATCACTTGAAGCCCTGGCTGGCTGGAAACTCCCTATGCTCACGTCTGCCCTTAGATTTACAGAGAATCTCCTCCCTTTGCGTCTTCTGGAGTTGAGGATGTGCCCCACCAGGCTGGTTTAAAATGCTTGCATCATTTTTATCTTGTGGGTTCACAGCCGTGTTCTTTGCACTTGACAGACAAGTGCTGTATCATGGTTGCAACTCCATCGTTTATGCCACCCTTCACGAAACTAAACTCCAGAGTGCTCTGGGGTGAAGGTGGTCGTTCTGCAGCAAAACTAAACTCCAGAGTGCTCTGGGGTGAAGGTGGGCATTCTGCAGCAAAACTAAACTCCAGAGTGCTCTGGGGTGAAGGTGGTCATTCTGCAGCAAAACTGAAATCCAGAGTGCTCTGGGGTGAAGGTGGTCGTTCTGCAGCAAAACTAAACTCCAGAGTGCTCTGGGGTGAAGGTGGTCATTCTGCAACAAAACTAAACTCCAGAGTGCTCTGGGGTGAAGGTGGTCATTCTGCAGCAAAACTGAAATCCAGAGTGCTCCGGGGTGAAGGTGGTCATTCTGCAGCAAAACTCGGTCTGTGAGGATTTACTTGATGCCGATGAAATGATTAGAACTTTTTGGAAGATTAGTTTTTCCTAAATGACTTTTATTGTTTCTTCTAAGAAAACAGGAACTCTAGTTTCCTCTGGTCCAAGGGCAGCCATTTCTTCTTCTTTCTCCTCCCTTTCCCCTTTCTGCTCTCCTTCCCCCCTTTCATGCTCCCTGCTTTTTCTTGAAATATTAAATTTAAATATACTATTTTAAGATTGATACTTAAAAGCATAAAATTACATATTTTAGGGTAATGGGTGATGTTTCAAGTCTAGGATGTTTCTTTTTTTTAAATTTCTTTCAACTTTATTTTCGCGTGTGCACATATGATATGTGTGTGAGTGTGCTGTCCCACATGGAACTCGGGAAACAACCTTCTGGAGTCGTTCTCCCTGTCTCCCTTTATGTGGGTTCCAGGATTGAATGCAGGTCTTCAAGCTTGCTGGGTAAGTGCCCTGCCCACTGAGTTACCTCTCTGGCTCCTAGTCCAGGCTTTCTCTTGATTATAGGTTCTCTTCATGAATTAAGGAAGGGTTTTAATCCCAGGTGTGACATTTTCTGAAGAAGGCAAGACTGAGGAAGGCTTTCCTAGTGGGTTCCCCATTTGAAGGGAGAAACCTACGTGCACAGGAATAATTTGAAAACCACAGAGTTTAGACTGGAACAGCTCTAAAATAGAATAGGCAACTGAACTAAGAAGTACCATGAGCTGGTGAGGTGGCAATGGTAGAAGCATTTCATGGGGTGGTAGTGGTTTTGGGTGTGGTCCTATGGGGTGCAGCTCAGCGCCTCAATTTGATGCGAGGACTTTAAAAGTTATTTCTAGGAAAGCAGATCAGAAACTTGATGAGGTAAGAGTAAGAGAATGAGAAGAGTGATCAGGATAGAAAGATTGGGGCAAGGAAGAGGGGATCCCTTGGAAGAAAAGCAGGTCACGGGAGGCAGTCTTCCGGTAGACTGGCCAGGTTTCCTATTAACATGAGGGGCGGGTCCCTTGTTTGACCCAGCCGCTCGGCTAGCTTACACCTGAAATAACCACACAGAAACTGTATTCATTAAATCACTGCTTGATCCATTAGCTCTAGTTCCTTATTGGCTAATTCTTCCATCCTAATTTAACCCACTTTTATTAATCTGTGTATCACCACGTGACTGTGGCTTACCAGCAAGATTCTAACCAGCATCCATCTCAGGCAGAAGATCCATGGTGTCTCCCACTCTGCCCTTCTTCCCAGCACTCATTTCTGTCTTCCCCACCTACCTGGTAAGGACACCACCAAAGTTCTGAGTGTGTGATCTAGACTTGCCGACTCCAGGCAGTTTGCAATGCTCAGCGGAGAGCTCATACGTCTGGGTTTTTGTTTCTCCTCATTTTCTCCTCCTGCAGCCTCTGACAACTGCCATCCTATTCTGGATCTGCTAGTTTTACTGATTTTTTAAAAGGCATTTTATTTTTATTTATGTGTATAGTGTTTGCCTGCACGTATTTATGGTATGTGCTCTATGCTCATGCAATACCCTCAGAGGCCAGAAGAGGGCATCGAATCTCCTGGAACTACATTTACTGGTGGTTGCGAGCTGCCATGTGGGAGCTGGGAACCAAATCTGGGGCCTCTGCAAGAGCAGCTCATGTTTTTAACTGCTGAGCCATCTCTCCAGGCCTCATTTGA
Organism: Microtus pennsylvanicus; assembly: GCF_037038515.1. Lineage (NCBI taxonomy): Eukaryota > Metazoa > Chordata > Mammalia > Rodentia > Cricetidae > Microtus > Microtus pennsylvanicus. The sequence goes on along the minus strand of NC_134586.1, from coordinate 2,844,941 downwards.
CCTTTATAGACAGTTTTCTCTCCATGGCAGATTGTGAACTCTGTCAAGCTATGAGACACATCATGGTAATCCATATAGCATTTTGCTAACCACCAGCAGCTGACTAAACCTCGAAGGTGGAGCTTGGAGGTGCTGACTCATGGATACATTTGTGAGTTTTTACATGTGCAGAAATATTTTCTGATATGAACATATTAATTTTGAATTATTTTACCTACCAGTAGCATTGATAGGAATCTAATTCTGACTGTAATATGCACATTTTACCTTAGTTTTACTTTATTACTCAGATTACTTTATTGTTAGTTTAAATTTGAATGTCTCTACTGTTTTCAGATTAGAAAAAATTATGACCATTATAAAAAAACTTCCCACTAAAAGTGTGTTATTTGGAGCATCTTCACTATTATTTTAAACAGCAGGTAATTACAGACTGGGCCGACCCGCACAGCAGTTATATGGCAGGCTTTGGATAGGGATAGGAAGCAGCCTCGCCTGTGGACCAGGACTGGCTTTGCCCGGTCTTTGATGCACTGCTGCCTCTGCAGGACTAGAACAGAGTGGAACTTGGGATGGGGACAGGGGGACAGTCTTACCATCTTTACAGAGTGACCACCTGGGGGATCTGCAGTGGCAACGGGAAAGAATGATGGGATGTGGCAAGGTTTACTTAGAGGAAATGACCCGCTGCTGGCGGCTGGATGTGGCTGGCACAGTAGACAAGTGTGTGAATACACGGTTGAGTGAATGATTTTATACCTTGGTTTTGCACGGCCCAGTGTGACTTCAAACTCACCCTCCAGCCGAGGATGACTTGAACTTCTGATCCACTCTCTCTACCTCTTGGTGGCATCACAGGTGAGGGCCACCCTGACTGGATTTATGTCATGCCAGGGTTGCAGCCCAGGGCTCTGTGCATTCTGAACACCCGGCCAACTGAGCTACATCTTTAGCCTGACCGCCATGCTGGGGGATAGTTCTGTGTACCTGGGATGCGGTGTGTGTACATCTAGATGCGTGTGGTGGTTTTTAAAAGTTATTTTATGTGTATGGGTGTTTTGCCTGTGTGTGTGTGTGTGTGTGTGTGTGTGTGTGTACACCACATGTGTGTCTGTTACCCAGTGGGGCCTGAAGAGAACATCAGCTCCCCAGGACTTGAGTTACAGATAGTTATGAGTCACAGTTTGGGTACTGAGAATCGAACCCAGGTTCTCTGGCAGAGCAGCCAGTGCTCTTAACTGCTGAGCCATCTCTGCAGCTCTGGGGAGTTTATCTGTTAAGAGGCAAGTTAGAATTCACAGTGAATTCTTGTTTAAAAATGACTCTGGAGGGTTCTGGCATGCAACTGTCATTAGGTACACACACATACACACACGCACACACACACACACATGCACACGCACACACACACACACACACGCACACACACACACACACGCACACACACAGAGAGAATATGTTTTCAGGATTCTTCAGAACATCACGAAGTTAGGGGCTGCATTTGTTTCCCGAATTTACCACAGAAGGCTTTCTTTCTGTCTCTGCTCGGTCTGAGCATCCACACTGTCTACTGCACTTCCTATAGAATCCCAGAGGACTTGTTAGAGAGAAGACATCGAAGAGAGTCCTCTGGAAGCAGCTGGGAGTCCCTCTCCAGCTCGGTGATTTAAGATTCTATTGCTGCATCTGTTTGCTTTACTTGAAGCCAATTTGTGTTGGTCAGAGAAACCTAAGGACAGCATGGGAGGAAACGCTGCAAAGGCAGAGGAAGGAAGGCTCTGGGCTAGGTCATGGGGATAATAACTGAGGAAAAGAGAAGTTCCTCTGCCTCTGGGGTAAAGACAAGGTAGAAGTGCAGAGGCCAGAAGGTAGAGGTGGGAGAGATCTTGAACAGGTTGAGCTGGGTTCAAGCCTCTGCCACATCCGAATACTGCCCAGTTCCTTCAGTGTCGGCTGTGATGGAACTGCAGGACAGAGTGGTGTGGCCTGAGGCTGCCAGTCTCCAGGAAGCTTCTCGCCAGCGGGTGGGGGTGGGATGATGGGAGCCACACTCACCGGATGCTGATCTCCAGTGCGTGGGTGAAGGCCGCGTAACAGAGGGATTTTGCTCAGCTGAATCCGTCTCTCTCCATCCTGTTATCATCCTTTGGGCGTTTTGTAGAGGGCAGATTTCTGCCGGAAAATAAGTTTTATGTTACTTGGTTTATTGATTTATTTTGGGATTCCCAGTTATTAAATGACTTCCTCTTCCTCTTTGGTCAATGTCAAGGTGAACGTGTAAGCTCGAGTCTGTCTCGTCATTCCCCAGGGAGTCCAGCTGACATCTGGGAGAGTCCAGGGCAATGCGTTGATGAAGACAATGAGGAAGTTGTTTCCCAGTGGAGAGGGCTTTGGAGAGCAGATGGGGCCAAGAGACAGAGATAGAAGGCAGACAGACCCGGGGTGGAGGCAGGACAATGAATGGATTGCAGAGGAACTGATCTCAAATGGCTCATCTACGTGACCACTTGTTTCTGCTTGTGAGCTAGCGGGGATTTCACTTGTTCCAATCAAATTGGCTTCTATAATTACGTCCTCAGTCATCTGGGTGAGAGCGAGGCGCTGACCTTTCAAGTTTGTGCTTTATTCAGAAAGGGATCTGTTTGAGAAGATGGTGGATTCATAACTCTAGGCCTGGCTTTCCCTGCTATCTTTAAAGGCTGTCAATCATTCCAAAGTTTAGTACCACCCCTCCGGTCAGACGGGGAGTGCCATCTCCCCGAGATCCAAGGCACTGGTGCGTGTCTGCTTGACATCACCTGTATTCTCCCTCCACCCCTTCCTCTGCAGCTGTGCACACGCTGGGGTCTTCATTCCTCTGCAGCTGTGCACACGCTGGGGTCTTCCTTCCTCTGCAGCTGTGCCCACGCTGGGGTCTTCCTTCCTCTGCAGCTGTGCACACGCTGGGGTCTTCCTTCCTCTGCAGCTGTGCACACGCTGGGGTCTTCCTTCCTCTGCAGCTGTGCCCACGCTGGGGTCTTCCTTCCTCTGCAGCTGTGCACACGCTGGGGTCTTCCTTCCTCTGCAGCTGTGCACACGCTGGGGTCTTCATTCCTCTGCAGCTGTGCACACGCTGGGGTCTTCATTCCTCTGCAGCTGTGCACATGCTGGGGTCTTCATTCCTCTGCAGCTCTGCACACGCTGGGGTCTTCCTTCCTCTGCAGCTGTGCACACGCTGGGGTCTTCCTTCCTCTGCAGCTCTGCACACGCTGCACACACTGCACACGCTGGGGTCTTCATTCCTCTGCAGCTGTGCACACGCTGGGGTCTTCATTCCTCTACAGCTCTGCACACGCTGCACACGCTGGGGTCTTCATTCCTCTACAGCTCTGCACACGCTGCACACGCTGGGGTCTTCCTTCCTCTGCAGCTGTGCACACGCTGGGGTCTTCCTTCCTCTGCAGCTGTGCACACGCTGGGGTCTTCCTTCCTCTGCAGCTATGCACACGCTGGGGTCTTCATTCCTCTGCAGCTGTGCCCACGCTGGGGTCTTCCTTCCTCTGCAGCTGTGCACACGCTGGGGTCTTCCTTCCTCTGCAGCTGTGCACACGCTGGGGTCTTCATTCCTCTGCAGCTGTGCACACGCTGGGGTCTTCCTTCCTCTGCAGCTGTGCACACGCTGGGGTCTTCCTTCCTCTGCAGCTGTGCACACGCTGGGGTCTTCATTCCTCTGCAGCTGTGCACACGCTGGGGTCTTCCTTCCTCTGCAGCTGTGCCCACGCTGGGGTCTTCCTTCCTCTGCAGCTGTGCACACGCTGGGGTCTTCATTCCTCTGCAGCTGTGCACACGCTGGGGTCTTCATTCCTCTGCAGCTGTGCACATGCTGGGGTCTTCATTCCTCTGCAGCTCTGCACACGCTGGGGTCTTCCTTCCTCTGCAGCTGTGCACACGCTGGGGTCTTCCTTCCTCTGCAGCTCTGCACACGCTGCACATGCTGGGGTCTTCATTCCTCTGCAGCTGTGCACACGCTGGGGTCTTCATTCCTCTACAGCTCTGCACACGCTGCACACGCTGGGGTCTTCCTTCCTCTGCAGTTCTGCACACGCTGCACACGCTGGGGTCTTCATTCCTCTGCAGCTGTGCACACGCTGGGGTCTTCATTCCTCTACAGCTCTGCACACGCTGCACACGCTGGGGTCTTCATTCCTCTACAGCTCTGCACACGCTGCACACGCTGGGGTCTTCCTTCCTCTGCAGCTGTGCACACGCTGGGGTCTTCCTTCCTCTGCAGCTGTGCACACGCTGGGGTCTTCCTTCTCTGCAGCTGTGCACACGCTGGGGTTTCCTTCCTCTGCAGCTGTGCCCACGCTGGGGTCTTCCTTCCTCTGCAGCTGTGCACACGCTGGGGTCTTCCTTCCTCTGCAGCTGTGCACACGCTGGGGTCTTCCTTCCTCTGCAGCTGTGCACACGCTGGGGTCTTCCTTCCTCTGCAGCTGTGCACACGCTGGGGTCTTCATTTCTCTGCAGCTGTGCACACAGGCTGCCCACGCTGGGATCTTTCATTTCTCTGGGATGGGGGCTAACAGGGCAAGGCACCCTTTCGTATATATACAGTAGTCCTCTCATAACGCAAGGCACAAATGCTACAGAATATTCTTATGCTACAGAATCTAAAGGTGTCCTGCTCTCTTCTCTGTCCCCTGCCATCTCCCATGCAGCAGTAACATGTCTGTACTATGTACACATGGGCACCTGTCATCCTGAATTTACCTGATGGTCAGCATGGTCTTTTGTGTGTACACGTGCTCCATGTGAAAAGGCAAGAGTGACAGGGCTGCTGTCCCCAATTACCATATTTATCTATCTATCTATCTATCTATCTATCTATCTATCTATCTATCTATCTATCTATCTATCTATCTATCTATCTATCTATCTATCTTACCTTTCTGAGACAGGGTCATGTACTGAACCTGAAGCTTGCTGATTCAGCTAGGTTGACTGGCCAGCAACCCTCCTGGAGTCTCTACCTCTAATTCCCCTGCTCCGGGATTAAAGGCTTGTCACAGTGTATCATCTTTTCTTTGAAAGTTTGTATCAATCATGACCACATCTACTCCTCATTACCGTCCTCAAACGCCCCGCTGGGCCCGCCACATCTCCCTCTCAACTTCACTCCTACTTTTATATTTATTGGCTCCGGGGTCTAATTATGGCCGCTCACGTGCACCTGAGTCTGGGGTCATCCACAGGGCATTGGGACCCACCAGTAGCCTGGCTCCTAAGGAAAATTCTTTTTCCCAGCAACCATCAACTGCCAAGAGCTCCTCAGTTAGGGTTGAAGTCTGTGGGAACTGAGAATGCAGGCCATTGCCCACATTTGTCTGACGGTTGGAGTAGCTGTGGGACTAACTGGGGCATCTGGCACCTTCAGACACAGGAGGAGGTCGCCCAGCTCCTTTGAGAGTGAAGCAAACCGGTGCCGTCCTGAAAGTGGTCAGGTCATCTAATGTGGTTCTGCTCCTTCTGTTTTAACTATGAGGTCACCTGGGGAAGAGAGGGACATAAGCAAACTGTGACTTAAGTCATCCCCCACCCCCACATAGGAAAAGAATGCTAACGAAGCTTCTGTTACCTCCCCCTCAGTTTATGTAGATATAAAAGCTGTTTGAAAAATAAATGTGGGCATTTTCGGGATCTGAATAATCCCCGAAACTCCCTCCTATACTGTTGTGTGAATTGTGTCTTCGTCCCCCCACTCCACTGCACCTCTATGCTGGTAAGAAATGATTTACATTGGGGCTGGTCCCCGACAGGGGTCCTGGGAGCCTGGGAGCCTTATCTGTGCTGGAATTTTAGTTGGCTTGCTATTGCTCAATCTTGTGTAGGTGACCATGTGGCTATGAGTTCATGTATGCAGCAGCTATGTCCATATCCCCAAGGCAGGATATCAGGGCTTTCCTCCCCATCATCCAGCTCTGACACTGATGTGGGAGGTCCTTCTATCTATGTGCTGCTTTACTGGACAATGAATGAAGCTGTTTTGGCCAATGGCTTAACAGAGTAAACCTAGGCGGGAAATCCAGAGATATATAGAGTAGGCAGAGTCAGACAGTCACCATAGAACTGCTGAAGGAGAAAGACCTGGAAACTTTCCGATAAGCCACAGCCTCGTGGCAATACACAGATTAATAGAAATGGGTTAATTCAAGGTGTAAGAGCTAGCTAGAAATATGCCTGAGTCACTGGCTGAACAGTGTTGTAATTAATATAGCTTTCTGTGTGATTCAGGTCTGAGTGGCAGTCTCTGTTTTACATGACATTCTTTTGTCCCATCTTCCTTGGGAAGGGAGCGAGTTTGATACAAATATCCTGGCCACAGTGAGTGGTCACAGTTGTTATTCTCAGCACTTTGAACAGCGAAGCAGCTCTGCATTAGCCTACCGCAGTGAGACGATCCTCTGACCAATCTTGGGAGCAGTGCAAATTTAAAGCTACAAACAACTATTTAGAAGGTAGTTCAGCAACATTAATATCTAGAAAACCAGCATCAATATGATCTCCTTTAGGGCCTGTGACTTCCACGGCCTTGGATTTTGACCATGTTTACAGTACCAGGCATGAATTCCCTCCCATGAGTAGTAGGTCACTCAAGAAACAGCCTTGCCATCACCACATCAGTGGGTGCATCCTGCCTAACATGTTGGTTCTGTAGATATGGCGCCCCGCATTGAATAAGACTCCTGATGTCTTTTCTCTGCCAGTAGCCTCCTTAGTGCCTTCCAGCTAGCCATCAGGGAGTTTCCTGGCCAGTGAAAGTGAAGACTGGTTTATCTGTGTCCTGTAGGCAGTTTGTGGAGTCTTCAGCAACAGGTTCTTACCATACAGTTTTGGTCGAGACCAAGAGCAAGGATAATAGCTTGTATTGTTTTGGAAGTCTCTCTGACAATAGCTGTTTTACATGGTTCTAGGGATCAAACTCAGGTTCTATCTGAGTCTACCCCCAGCCCCTAGCATAATTTTTTATTTATTTATTTTAACAGTAAGTGTGTTTTGAGGCATAAAGCTATACACATCGGAGCACACGTATGTAACAGCAAGCAGCTCTTCCAAGGATGAATAAAAAATGTAAATCTTGGGGTTGGAAGGCTGGCTCAACCATTAAGAATACTTGGGGTTCTTGTAGAGGACCCTGGTTTGGAGCCCAGCATCCACCTGGCTGCTGGAAACTGTGATTCCAGTTCCAGGGCATCTGACACTTGCTTCCAGCCTCCATGGATACCATGCACGCATGCTCAAACCCGGGAAAGAAGAATAAATGAAATTCAGGAAGGCTTTCCTGAGGCTTGTGAGGTTCAGGAACTAGAACAGGGAAAAGATAAAAAGAAGCTGAAGATATGAAGATTTCCACCCTTCCCGTTATAGAAAGTTAGCAAAGGAGACACGTTTAGTGTCTCTTCTCTGCCACGTGGCTAAGCTCAACCTCCGATCTTTTACAAGCAAGTGTCTCCTAGACAAAACAAGAAAACCCACTTTTCATGGTTTGTTCATTATTTTTACACTGGAAATATTAAAACTCTGGTTTAAACTACTTAAACACATTTGGAATTGGGATTCTTGGAAGAAACAGTCAGGATACCCACACACAGTCAGCAAAGAAGGCGGAACATTCAGTACTGGGGAGGAAAAAGTAGAGGATGGACGAGGCTGTGAGGGATGGGAGCCTGGCTGGGCAGTGTGTTCTCCTGAGAGAGTTCATCTGGGTGGTGTGTTCTCCTGAGAGAGTTCTTCTGGGTGGTGTGTTCTCCTGAGAGTTCATCTGGGTGGTGTGTTCTCCTGAGAGTTCATCTGGGTGGTGTGTTCTCCTGAGAGTTCATCTGGGTGGTGTGTTCTCCTGAGAGTTCATCTGGGTGGTGTGTTCTCCTGAGAGTTCATCTGGGTGGTGTGTTCTCCTGAGAGTTCATCTGGGTGGTGTGTTCTCCTGAGAGTTCATCTGGGTGGTGTGTTCTCCTGAGAGTTCATCTGGGTGGTGTGTTCTCCTGAGAGTTCATCTGGGTGGTGTGTTCTCCTGAGAGAGTTCATCTGGGTGGTGTGTTCTCCTGAGAGAGTTCATCTGGGTGGTGTGCTCTCCTGAGAGAGTTCATCTCGATTGTGGGCTCTCTTGAGACATTGCAGACTCACTTGCAGCACAGAGAGAAGAACCAGTCTCATCTTTATGAGAAAAGTAAAGAAATTTGATGAGGAAGACACTTCAAGAGGAAGATGGGGAAATGTGACTGACAAACTTCCAGTTTAGGTGGAACTGTCTTTGAAATTTCCTGCTTTGTGGAAAAGCCTGCTGAATTACAGGCCTGTAGGCTGAAGATGGATGCCCCAATGGTACAGAAGAACTTTGGGTGACTGTCCAGGCAGCAAGATGTCTCTATCAGTTTTAGAGTTTTGGAGGTTGCTTACAATGTACTTCCTGCTTACTTAGGTAATATCATATCCTTCTGGAGTCTTTGATGGAGTTGAAAATAGATAGTTATAGTTTTACTTAGTTATGATAAAAGATAAAGTAGATCTAAATATTGTAACTGTAATCCTTGTTGATAACTCTTTTGTTTTTATGTAATTTTACTATGTTTAAGTTAAAACCTTCCTTTTTATTTAAACAGAAAAGGGGAGATGATGTGGGATTCCCCTTTGTGTGCTGTGATTACCATTAATGAGTAAAGAAACTGCTTTGGACCTATAGCAGGGCAGAACTTAGGTAGTCAGGGAAAGCTGTATGCTGGTAGGAGGAAGGCAGAGTTGGAGAGACACCATGGAGCCACCGGTGGAGATAAATGTGTTGAAACTTTGCTGGTAGGCCATGACCTCATGGTGATATATAGATTAATAGAAATGGGTTAAATTAATATGTAAGAGCTGGCCAATAAGAAGCTAGAGCTAGTGTGCCAAGCAGTGATTTAATTAATACAGTTTCTGTGTGATTATTTTGGGTCTAAGCCAGGAACCCACAAGCAGCCCTCCACACTACAGGGATTTCTAGCGAAGGCTGGTGACTGATTTTTTTTTAATTCAAAAATGTTATTATCAGTTTTTATGACAGGCTCTCACTGTGAAGCTCAGGCTGGCGTGGGCATTGTAAACTTCCTGCCTCACCTTCTCGCGTGCTGTGGGGACAGGCAAAGGTCACAATGGTCAGCCAGTTTTTCTAACTAATATCATTCTTGGGCCCTGTTTGCCACCATGTACAGCTCATCTACCTGATATATTCTTTCTGTCCTTCTCTCTGCCCTACTTTCTGTGCCCCATATATTGTTTAAGTTTCTGCTACTGGTACAACCTGGGTAGGTGCAGGGGACACAGTTATGAATGAACAGAAACACACTTTAGAAACTTGAAGTCTGCTCTCTTGGATTTGGTTTTTACATCTGTCAGTCCTTACAGATATTTCACAAATGCCTGCTACGTAGAATTCTAATTCTTTTGGGACTAATCCTGTCTTGTGTAGGTAGATTTTTTTTCTGTCCTGCCTGCCAGTTCCAAAATAACTGCACCAAGATTTCTTACTGATTATGAAAGCTTGGCCGATAGCTTAGGCTTGTTTCTAACTAGCTCTTATAACTTAACCAGTTTCTGTTAATTCACTTTCTGCCTCATGGCTTTATTACATCTACTCTGCCTGTGTTTTTCCTGCTTTCTCTGAGTCTGGCTGGCAACTCCTTATGACTCCACCCTTCTTCTTCCCAGCATTCTCTCTGCCCCCCATATTCTGCCTAGTTATTGGCCGTTTAGCTTTGTATTAAACCAATCACAGTGAAATATCTTCACACAGAGTAAAGGGATATTCCACAACAGTCTTATGTAGAGGATATGGCCAAAATAAATATTATGTAACACAGTAAATATTATAATAATGTCAATCAATCTCATCATTTTTCAACTTGAGCTGCGAGGAATCTCATACAGTATTAGGTACTGTCTTGTCAATTGAATAGGTATTTTATTTAGGATATAAATGTATATTCTAATAGATTTTCCTTTCAGCTGACACGGTCTGAGTGGTTTCCAAGTGTGGACTGAGGGAGCACGCTCACGTGTCTTTATCTTTAGGTTGCTGTTTCCAGGGGGTGTGTTCTGAGAAGAGTCCCCCCCATCCTGCAGGAAAGAAAGCACAGTTTTTGCGCCAACACCCTGTCTATTTTAAATGACTGGAGTGGGGGAAACACTGTGTCCAAGACTGTAATTTTCCATACGACACCATCGTGTTACAGTTACCATCCTGTGTGGAGCATTCTTGTGGTTCCGACTGGGAATCCTGCAGGGACGTTATTCTGAGACCCGTGAGAATGGGGACTCAGTTTGACAGACAAGCTGAGCATTTGAGGGAAGCCCCTCCCACTGAGTGCTTCCATAGGACTTCTCAGGGAGCCGGGTATTGGGGGGTAGTGGATGCTGAGGACTAAGGGTGGGCCGTGGATTCCATTCCAGATAAAATCCCACGCTGTGGTAAGGTCAGACATCCAGACTTCCATGCGATTAGTTTCTTGGAAAGATCATTTTGAATCTCCTATTTTGTCTTTTGGTATATGGTGTAAGTGTCTCCTTTCAAAATTAAAATTTGATATCTTGGGACTACTACCAATTATGAGTTTTGATAAAAGTAGAAGTGGTTTTCTGAGCAGCAGTTTTTCAGATGGAGTTGGGTCCCTGTGAAAATTTACTTTCTGAATCCCAGCTGAGTGCTTTGATTATGGAGGTAACGATCTATTTAAAGCACACATACAGGGTCTGGGCTATAGCTCACTTGGTAGAATTTATGTCTTCCATGCTTGTAGCCCTGGTTCAAGGCCCAGCACTGCATAAACTGAAAGGGGTAGCACATAGCATCTACCTCCAATCCTAGCATTCAGGAGAATGGGAAGTTCAAGGTCATCCTTAGCTGTATAGTAAGTGGTGGATGCCTAGGATAACTGGGATAAGTAAGACATGATATCTCACACACACACACACACACACACACACACACACACACACACACACTGTGGTAATTTGAATGAGGTATCTTCCATAGTCCCACATTTGAAGAACTGGTCCTCAGTTGATAACCCTGTTTGAGGAGGCTTATGGGGTATGGTGCTGTTGGACGTTTGGCTGGAGGTGGGTTTTGAACATTTAAAGGTTTCTGCTATTTGAGGTGGTTCCCTCTGCTTCCTGTTTGCAGTTGGAGATATGACTTATCATCTGTTCCTGTCTGTCACCATGTCTGTCACCTGCTGCCACAATTCCCTACCATGATGGATTCTTATTCTTCTGAAACCATACCCAAGTAAACTGTTTCTTCTGTAGCTTCTGTAAGTCAAGGTATTTTATCACAGTAATAGAAAAGTAACACACACACACGCACACACACACACACAAATACATACATACATATACACACAGAGACACAGACACACATAGATACACACAAAGGTATAGTATACAGACTACACAGAGACACACAGATACATAGATACACACACAGACATACATATACAGATGACACACAAATACACATAGACACATACACATGTAGATATACAGACACATACACATATATAGATATGCACAGACACACACATAGATACACATAGACACACACAGACATACACACAGAACACATACAGACATACACACACAGACACACACATAGACATACACACAAATAGACACACAGACACACACAGTTTTATTTCTCTAAACAACCTGACTTGGTTTTATTTTATTTTTAAACAGAGTCTCTATGAATGAAAAGAATGAACGGAGGTCTGCTCTGAGGGATGGCTGAGGGGAAGGCTAATTGTAGATATGGGGGAGGGAACAGTCAGAGACATCTGGAAGGGTCCAGACTGAACCAGGCCAGCAGACTGAGCCAGGAGAGGAGGGGAGTGGGGAGTGAGAGAGAAGATGAGAGGAGCAAAGAGAATACCTGGGAACCCAGAGGGCAAGAGAGTCTGTGGGAACCAAGTGGGCATGTAGACAAAATGGCTGGGTTTATAGGAAAAGAGAAGCTGGGGGTAGGGAAGCAAAGTTCAGGGGCTGGCGAGGTTTAGGGTAGGAGGTGGGGTGGGGAGGTGGAAAGGGTGGAGAAGTGGGGAGGGTGGGGAAGTGGGGAGGGTGGGGGAGTGGGGAGGGTGGGGGGGCTGTGCCAGCCAGGAGGACTCTGTCACAGGTGAGTAGGGAAACACGGGTAGCCAGAGCACCCTAGGCAGCCACTTGTCCTGAGGTCTGACGAGCCTTGGTCCTCCTGCCTGGCTCTCAAGGCCGCATTTCGACCTCCTGTACCATTGTGTCTGACTGACTTTATTTTCAACATTTCCATCCATGACAAAGAATACGTATTCTGTAGAAGTATGTTTAAAAAGACGTAAACTGTAATGATACAAACAAAAACAACAACAAAAGCAAAGAGCAAAAAGCATCATCATCATCATCAACAACAACAAGCTCTGGACCTGTTCTGCTCAGGTAACCGGTTCCATTAACTCAGAGCTGCTTTGCTCTGCCTTCTTTGAATATCAACTTCTGGAAACACCTTCCAGTTTGGCACTTTCTCCTCTGAGGTCGGGACATTAGTAAAGAAAGCACAACAATCCTAGAAGGCTGTTCAGGCAGCTGGGTGTGGAGACGCACACTGCAATCCCAGCACTCAGAAGGTGAGGCAGGAGGGTCCAGAGTTCCAGGTCCTCCACATAGGGAGCTTGAGGCCAGCCTGGGATACATGAGAACCTCTGGCACCCAAACAGCAGTAGCAACAGCAAACCGAGTCTGGTTATTGCCTAAGTACATATATTTTCTTATTTTCTTCTGTGAGCAACATTTTCACAGCTTGAAGACATTTCCTGAACACTTCTCACATCAGTCAGAGCTGAATTAATTGGCTCCAATGACCGAAAAACACAGGCATGAAGCCTCACTCCCATCAGCCATGTGCCTTTTGGCCACACCTTCTTCAAGCTCAGCATCTCCTCTTATCCCCGCTTCTCTTTCTCGTTCCTCTTTCGTTCTCTCTTACAATTCAGCTGCAGAGAGCCCGGCAGGGCCAGGCGTGGCCTTCCCACAGCCTGCTGAAGGCTGAGAAGATGATCAGCCTGGTCCCAAGGGCAGGGTGTGGAGAGGCTCCCTGGTTTCTCTGGCAGTCACTGGGAGCAGTGTTGACAGGCTTGGGAGAAAGCCGAGGTGGGACTGCAGAGCCAGCAGGAGGACCTCGACGACAGAGAGAGGGAGCCTGTGCAGCGGAGAAGAGCAGCCTCCCCGGCTCTGGGTTAAACGCTGGCATCAACTCTTAGGAAAATAGCTCTGAATAGCAAAAACCCGCTCTCTGTACCAGGGAGGCAGCCCTCGCTCCTAGATGAAGCCTTGCAAAAAAGAGAATTCCGTTATCTTTGCTTCGTCCCAGGCTAGCCTCTTGCCACGTAGCTGAGGATGACCCCATTTCATCTCAGACGCTGGACAGAAAGCCCAGGGGAACCAGGGACTGATGGGGGGGGGTGGTGCGACCCTCTAGCTTCCTGGATGTCACAGACACTGAAAAACGTTTCCAAAGCTATCGATAGATCCAGGAAAGAAGCTGCTACGTGAAGAGGTAAAGAGCTTACAAAGTTGGACAACTGGTGCTCGGGGCTTTACGGTTCAGTTTGCGTGAGTTAGTCCAGACAGCAAGCGCCTGCGTGGGCAGTGCAGCTGTGATCCAGCATCTGGGAGGATGAGGCAAGAGGATTGAGTTCCCGGCCAGCTGGGCTATGTAGTCACAGACTTGGCCCCCTGGCTCCAACCCCACAGGAAAAAAAGAGCCATCAAGTCAAAAAAGCAACAGACAAGAATAACACAGGGCCACAGCAAACCACAAAAGCAAACGAGGACCGCAACAATGGTCCCCGAGACCTAATTGGATACTGCAGGGGTAAGAAGGCCCCGCCCTTCAGGCTTGACACCGCACTAATGAAAGAGTTTGTTGGCATCTTCTTGTTTCTACAAGAAAGAAAGCGGCTCCCAGGATAGCCCTAAGCAGAAACAAGCTAGGAGACTGCCCTGTGATGGTGCCATCGCCTAGAACCAGAACCATCAGGGAAGAGAAGAGACCAGAGCGGACATTTGATGGAAATACTGTGTTTCTCTGCTGGCCTCTCAGGGTCATACACCATAGTTTGTCTGACATGTAGATCCCAAAATAATTTGCCTATCCCAACCGGAAGATCGTCATGTTAAGCCAAATAAACTGAACTCTGGACGCTGCATGTTTTCCGCCGTAGGCAGAGCTCTTGTGTGTGTGTGTGTGTGTGTGTGTGTGTGTGTGTGTGTGTGTGTGTGGTGGGATGTGTGATATGAAGGAAATGAGGACTGCTTGGGGGAGGGAGGGATCCCCAAGACTGGGCAGAGCAATGGAGAGCGGAGAGAAGGAGAGGCATGAACAAGGACAAAGCAGAATCTAAGAAACTACCACAATGAAACCCACTACTTTGCATGTAGTAATCCTGATAAAAAGGCCTAGGCAGTTTGGATGCTCACCTTACTAGACCTGGATGGAGGTGGGTGGTCCTTGGACTTCCCACAGGGCAGGGAACCCTGACTGCTCTTTGGGCTGACGAGGGAGGGGGACTTGATTGGGGGAGGGGGAGGGAAATGGGAGGCGGTGGCAGGGAAGAGACAGAAATCTTTAATAAATAAATAAATAAATAAATAAATAAATAAATAAATAAATAAAGGCATGCCCCAGAGACACTTGCTTGGCCCTGTTTCCACAGTGTGCCTTGTTTTGCCCTCTCTATTCCTCCTTCCAGGTCCTCCGCCTAGAAGACAGGTCCTCACAGAAACCAGACAGAGGCAGATGGGACTGCCTGTGAAATCTTGGACAGATTCCTCTAGGCTTCTGATTCCTTTCCATTGGGTAGACCTGCGTTCCTTACTATCTGGATGGTGTAATTGTGTATGGTTGGTCAGAAACAAGTGACAGAATTCGACAAAAATTATCATTCAACTAAAAAAACAAACAAACGGATGAACGAAACCAGGGGACTAACCATTGAAGGCCATTGTTCTCCAGTGGGCATTGTTCTCTCCAGTGGGCATTGTTCTCCAGTGGGCATTGGTCCCCAGTGGGCATTGTTCTCCAGTGGGCATTGTTCTCCAGTGGGCATTGTTCTCCAGTGGGCATTGTTCTCCAGTGGGCATTGGTCTCCAGTGGGCATTGGTCTCCAGTTGGCATCGTTTGGTCTCCTGTGGGCATTGTTCTCCAGTGGGCATTGTTCTCCAGTGGGCATTGTTCTCCAGTTGGCATTGTTTGGTCTCCAGTGGGCATTGGTCTCCAGTTGGCATTGTTTGGTCTCCAGTGGGCATTGGTCTCCAGAGGGCCAGGACATGACACTTTGCTGCACGGATGTCCCGAGCCATTGAGGACCAGCAAGGACAGTTTGTGGGAAGATCTATGGTCACAAAGGAATTTGCTTCCTATCTTATGGACTTTTCTGGAAATAGATTTTCTTTAGGGAAAAATATGAGCCTGTATTAATGCAGTGGAACTCTTGATTCCTTGATTTCAGCTCAGTCTAAAGGTCCAACTTAAAACCTGTGCTGGGTGGGACAAAGTTTATGGTGACAGTTTGGCCAAGACGTTATGAAATAATGGAAGAAAAAAAATACTACTTCATAACAGGGAATTGGCCCATGGATTTCTGGTTCACCCTCAGAAAATGGGAAAAGTCAGGGACACTAGAGAATGATCTTTGGAAAGTGTGTGGGGGACACTGCTGTGAACACATTAATACTTCTTGTAATTCCCCAGCTTGATGCAAAGATTCAAAAGATGTCATAATAAAGCCGATGAAAATTGTATGCATCAAAGACAGACTTCAGTGCCTGGAAGCGTTGATGTGGCCTTAGAGCCTAGGACAGTTTCATGAAATCACTGAACCACCTTCTGGGAAAGAGTCTCCTCTCTCTGGGAGGCTTTATAACGCGCCTTGTGGGTTTTGATGAAGTTAGATCAAGCTAATCATTTTAGTTCACTTCCTGAATCAGGGCAACAAAAGAGAATGGGCAATTATTCAAGTTTTCTCCGTGAAAAGCATTCCCTCCACCCCCCGTGCTTCTGGGCTCTGTTTATCACAAACAACTTGATCAGTTTCATTAATTAAACCTAAGCCCCCGATATTAAAAACTTCAGCATCCCTGTAGAAGCACTCCACTCTGAATTAGTAAGGATTTAATTACAGTGGACTCCCGGGTTGAGAAACTGAGCTCTCTTTCCTGGCTTTTGTACAATTAGGTGCCTCTCAAACTCAGGGAGCCCCTAATTTTCTCTAAGTGAAAGCAGTTGATGAACTTAAAACCAATTCTACCCTTAGGGTTCTTTTGTCTTTCTTTCTTTTTTAATGAAAGCCTTATAATTAAAAGTAAAAGTTCATACAAACTTAAAAGACTTCTATCTCCCCTTCTTTTTTTGCTCCCCACACCCCCGTGGATATATTTCACTCCAACAAAAGCTGGAAAGTTTTGTCACTACTGATGTTGGGTGTGGCAGCTTCAGAGCCCCCAGTGTGGAGCTGGCTGGCAGAGTAGGGGACCGGAGTCTGTCTGTGACCTGGATGCTCAGAGCTTGTCTGGGAGCCAGCAAATCAGAACCTCTTGGGGTCTCTCCAGAAAAGTAAAGCTTCAGGTCCGTCCAGACTCACAGACACCCACGGCTGTGCATGAGATCCAGAGGTTGAAAGGAGAGTAGAGCCCTAGAGACTGGTTCGTTGGGGAGATGTAAAGGTTAAAGTGGTAATAAATCGAACCTGTCTTCAGTGTTAGAGCAGTTTGTACATTAAAGAGCTGTTGGCTTTGTTTCTCGCATCGTAAAATCCAGACAATCAGTGCTGCCGGAACAGAAGTTTGAAGCTCACGCCTGCCTGCAGGCGATCAGCAGAGACAGCTACGGCTGGGGCTCCACCCTTCTGATGAGTCCAGAACTCAACATTTTACTCCCCCCCCCCCCCCCCAGGAAACCTACGCTCTTAACAGGAGTGTAATCCTAAAAGTGGTGCCCACTAAATATTTTTGGAAGAGTGGGTGACTACATTAAGGTAGGAATTGTAGCAGGCTTTAGAATCTGGAGTGTGTTAGGGACCTCCCCCTTGTCTCTGGGAGCACCTGAGAGGCCCAGTTTATACTCCGCCTCCCTCTCTTCTGCTGTACTGTGAGCTCTCTGGGGGTTTCCCCAGTATTGTATATAAACGGGCCTCTTCTGTTGTTTGACAGTGTGTGTTTTATTTTGGGGTATGTGTGGGGCATGTTATGTGCTTTCTAAGGCGTGGGTGCCCAAGAATATGTCAGCTGTCTTCCTCACTCTCTGCCTCATTGCCTGGAGACAGGGTCTCTCACAGAATTGAAAGCTTGTCACTTAGCTAGGCTGGCTGCTCAGTGAGCTCTCAGAATCCTCCTGTCTCCACTTTCCCATGCTGGAGCTACAAGCGATGCAACCGTGCCCAGTCACAGCTGGGGTCTGTATTGATGTCTATGGCCCGCAGTGCCACTTAGGGCTATGCGGACATCAGAGGCCTGGGCCACCAACTAGGGCCAGGTTAGTATCTGATCCTCTGCTGGGGCCATGCAAACCTGAGTAGCCTGTGCTGCTACTCAGGGCCATCGTGTCTTCTGCACCCGGGCTACTGCCAGGGGCCAGGTTTGTGTCCATGGCTCTGTCTCAGCTGCAGGCTGTGTTGATGTCCACGGCTTCCATCACCACCAGAAGCAGTGAGGACGGGCCTCACAGAGTTGGCCCCGCCCTTCACTGGCTACAGCACTAGGGAGAACTGGCCCTGCCCCTCACTAGCTGAACCACCCTAGAGAGTGGGCCCAGGACTTCCCCAGGGCCGCACAGAAAGAGCTAAACCCACTGTCTGTCACTGGATGGGTGAGGGAAAGGTACCTCCCCCCCTTTGTCCCTTGCCCATAGCCCCCACCACCCATTGCAGGTGGGAAAAGCTGGTCCAGGGGTCGCAAGAGCGGGAGAGCTGATCCTGCTCCTCACCTGCTGCAGCGTTTAGCTTGGGCAGCACCGGAGAGCTGACCCCACTGTAGGAGGCGCAGGCTGAAGGCAAACGGGAGACCTGGCCCCACCCTCCATCTGCATATGGTGGAGTGGACAAGGGAGAGATGACCTACCCCTCCCTGCTCCTCACTGCTCGTGACAGGTGGGAGAGCGGGCCGAGGTCGTGACAGTGGGAGAATTGACCGTGGGCCCCACCAGCTGCAGCACCCAGGAAAGCAGGCTCAGCACCTCGACTGGGCAAGAGAGGAGATCTGACCCCGTTGGTGGGGTCGTGAGAGCAGGACTGACCCCCCCCCCACTGCCATGTGGAGGCGTGGGTGAGGAAAAAAAATGCCTTCCTTCCCGAGAACTAGCTCTTGGAGCCAGGAGCCAGGGAGAGCTGGCCGTTCCCCTCACCAAGTGCAGCGATTTGGATGGAGAGCGGGACCTTCACCTGTACCCTGCACTTCACCTGGGCAGAACAGGGAGCTGACCCTGGTGGTGTGAGTGTGGGTGAGGGGGACCCAAGGACATGAGGGACATGAGAGCAGAACCGGTCCCGCTCCTTGCTGCCTGTCACATCGGGTGCTGGAGAGCCCCCCCTTGTGACAATTAGGGAAGACTGGCGGCTGACCAACCCAGCTGCTGTTGGGGGCTGTGGACCCCAGACTCTGAATTTCCTGTAAACAACTTGTTATGCTTGCAGCTGCTCTGAGCAAAAAAAAAAAAAAAAAACAAAAAAAAAAACAAAAAAAAAAACAAAACCCCAAAAAACTTGTTTTCCTGTGTTTGCAGCTGCTCTGAGTGGTTTCTGGTGGGTTTGGCTGGGGCGTAGCTGTCAGTTAAGCGTCCCTATATAAGCTGCCCTGGATCACAATAAGGGGGCCTTCTTGTTTCAAGGATGATCCGCGTCCCTGTGTCTCTGTGTACGTACCGTTTAAATCTCCAGGTGCTTGCCCGAGGCTCGCAAACTGTCCCTTAGTGCAGGTCCCGCACTATGGGCGTAGTATCGTCAAGTAGTGTGGACGGTACAAGCTACCAGTCAGGCCCAGGACCGGGACTATGAGCTCATCCCAAAACCCACTTCAACTATGAACTGCTGGAGCATACGAAGGGGCTGGACCTGCAGATCCAAAGCTACCGGATCTCCACAAAAGGCAACAATGGTATATCCAAGAGGAATCCAGTGAGGGCCCAGTATCGGTGGTGTAGCAGAAGACAAAGACCTCCAACCTGACCAATGAGTCTTTGCAATGAATACTTAAAGATCTATGGACTAAAAGAGGTGAGCCGTGTGACTCATTGGACCACACTACAGCTTCCACATGCGGAGATTTTTTTAAAAAAATTGTTTTTTGTTGTTTTGTTTTTAAATTTTGTTTTGGGAAGCTGTAGTTTTTATTAAAATCTCAATCATTTGATTTTACCAAAAAAGCCTTGGGAGCCAGATGCTGGGGTGGAAAGCCTGTTAGCTCAGAGAGGCAGAGCAAGAGCTCAGATGACCTTCCTCTTTGACTGACATCCTAGAAACTTCTCACCTTCTCCGCCATCTCAAAAAAGCCTCCTCAGACTGAACGTCCCTCCCTTCTACTTCCTGTGCATCTCTCTCTCCATCTGCCTGACTCCCTCTTACTCTGTACATTTTTTTCTTAATCCTATGTTCACTTCCTGTCAACGGGTTGCTTGTTCCTCTTGGCCTATAGTTGACTCTGTTTAATCCTGTTCACAATATTCAAGCAGAAAGCTCTTGGATTAAAGGTGTGTGCTAGGGCTGAGCCACACCAGGGTTCATGGTGTGATTAAATATCTTGCCGTGGTGGGGGGAGGTTGCAAGGGCAGAGGGCAGAAGCGAGGGGACAGGGAGATGAGTGGGATCGGGATGCACGATGAAATCCACAGAGTTAATAAAAAGTTAATTAAAAAAGCTCATTCTTTGCCGCAGGCCTCCCTGTCCATCTGTCCACTGAACAATAGCTGTCCAGCTTCTCAGTATGTAGCACAGGCTAGCCTCCAGTTCATTGCGCTCTGTCTGACCTTAAACCCATGCCCTTCTTCCTAAGCCAAGTGTTGGCAGAGAACAATGGCTTACTTCAGGGTAGTTCTCATTGGGCTAAAAATGGGTAAAAATGTTGACTGTTTTTCATGGAATCTGTATTTTTTTCATTTGAAAACCATCCAGTTTATCCTGCCATTTATTGACTGGGTTATTGGCGCTTCGAGTGCTTAATGTTTTGAGTTGTTCATATTTTGTGGACCTGAGTCCCTGTGCCGGTAAGTTTCCGTGAACTCAACACAAGCCTGAACTTACCTGGGGAGAAGAGAGAACTCATGTTTGAGGGACTGCCTAGGTCGGACCTGGCCATGGGCATGTCTGTGGGGCATTTCCTTGATTGTTAGTTGATGTAGGAGGGGTCAGCCGGCTGCAGGTGGAGGCATCTCTGGGAAGGTGGACCTGGATTCTGTCAGGAAGTTAACTGAGCAAACAAGGCGTCTTCTGTTTCACAGGCTGCTGCTTCTCTCTAGAAAGTGTTTAGTCTGCTAGGTAGGAGCTCTTTATTCTCATTCTTCATGTTTGGTGGTATTTCCTGAGCTAGGGCCATCTTCTCGGAAAGGCCTCTCTGTGGTGTCTTGAGGCTTTCTCCTACTCTTTCCTCTATGTTTGCAAGCCTCCCACGAAGCTTCTGGTCCATTTGGGGCTGATTTTTGTAGAGTGAGCGCTGTGGATCCACCATGTGTGTATAGCCAGAAACATTTGTTCAACAGTTTTTTTTTTAAACATAATTTTCCAGCTCCTGTGTGAAAAATAATGACTGTCACTGTATGTATTCATTATTGATGAAAAAAAAGAGACAGCTTTTTGTACTTTGATTTTGTGTCCCTTTGCTGAAAGAGTTTCCAAGACCTCAGAGTTTCGTGTATGTGTGTGAGTGTGTGTCTGTGCGTGTGTTGTGGGGGCAAGGGGGTCTTTAGAGTATCTCCAGTGTAGGATGACACCCACAAACAGGTGCAATTGACTTCTTCATTTTATGCTTATTCCCCTTTTATTCCATCTTCTTTCTTACGGCTCTGGTTTCGGATTCAATCGTGTATGACTAGGTATAAAGACAGTGGACACTGACGTCCTGCTATTGATGTTGGGTGAAAGGCTTTTGGTGCTCCTTATTCTGTGATCTGTTGCTGTGTCCCACACACCCTTGATCAGGCTGAGTTATGGTTCCTCTTTTCCTGGTTCTTCAGGGCCTTTATCATGAGGGGCTGGTAGGTTTGTGAAGGCCCTTTCTGTTCCTGTGGAGATGATCATTGGTTTGGAGTTGATTCTCTTTGTATGTGGCATTATGTTTGTTGATGTGTATTATGTTCAACCAAACTTAACTTTCTGGAGTGAAAGCCACTTTATCTCAACCTGTAATATTTTGCTTTAGTTAAAATGTTACTTTTCTTCCCATTTTTATTTCATGTGTTTGGGTGTTTTGATTGCATGTAGGTGCAGTGCCCACAGAGGAAGTCAGAAATCCCGGGACTATAGTTACAGACAGCTCTGAGTCACCATGTGGATGCTGGGAATCACATCCAGGTCCTCTGGAAGAGAAGCCAGTGCTTTTAACCACTGAGTCACCTCTCCGGCCCACCCCCATGAGTTGGTGATATTTTTTAATGTGGAATTTTATTTGATTTGTGTCTATGTTAATTAAGAAAATTGGTGTCCAGTTCTCTGTCGTATACTTACTTGGTTTTGGTGTGAAAAGGTAATATTGAGTTCAGAATGAGTGTGGAAGCTTTCCATTCCTTTCTGTGTCATGGGATGGTCTGAGGAGTGTGGATGTTGGCTCCTCTTTAAGGGTGTGGTAGAATTCAGGAGTGAATCTGTCCAGCCAGTAGCTTTTCTTCTTTTGGAAATTTTAAACTTACTGTATCAAACTTACTGCTTGATACCAATTTGATTTGTTTTAAAAATACCCTTTTAATTCAATCTTTGTAAATTAGTCATTTCTTGTAGTTTTTTACTTTATGTTTTTGGAATCTGAGTTTTAAAAAAAAATCCCTTATTTTCTATCTTAGTAACGTCTGTTTTAATCTTGCCTATTCTGCCACTATTTTTAGTAGTTTTTTCTCTGTTTGGCTTTTTAGGTTGACTCTGGGTTTGTCCATCTTGTTTGTCTTTTAGAAGGACCAGTTTCTTATTGTGTTGTTTCTTTCCTTTTGTTAGTTACTGTTCTGAGATTTACTGTTTACTTCTTTTTAAAAATATATTTATTCATTTATTTATTTATTTATTTATTTATTTATTTATTTATTATGTATACAATATTCTGAATACATGTATGCCTACAGGCCAGAAGAGGGCACCAGACCTCATTACAGATAGTTGTGAGCCACCATGTGGTTGCTGGGAATTGAACTCAGGACCTTTGGAAGAACAGGCAGTGCTCTTAACCACTGAGCCATCTCTCCAGCCCCTACTGTTTATTTCTTTAACTGATTTTGGGATTGATTTATTCTTTTTTTCTAAGACTCTGGGGTGCATCATTAAGTTATTTGTAACTGATTTTTTAAATGTGGGTATTCATAACGATATATTATTTCTTAGAGCTGCCTTTGAGGAATCTCAAAGGTTTCAGTAAGTTTTATCTTCATTTTTATTTGATTCTGTGATATTTTTCAATTTCCACCCTGATTTCTTCAATGATGCATTAAAAATGGACTGTTGTGTGTGAATTTTCTCTTGCCAGTGCTCTTTAGTTTTCTTTCACTAAGGTGTGACAGGTACAAGAAATTGTTGCTTCTTTGGAATCTTAAAAAGCTTTTACAGTTTAAAGTATGGTTTGTTTTGGAGACAGTTCCAATGATTTCCAAAGCCGTTGGGTGGGAAAAACGGAGTAGATTCCTGTGAAATCAGTTTGATCTGTGCTGCCCTGTAACCTGAAGTCTCCTGGCTGATGTTTTGTCTTGTCTAGGTGATCACCTGCTGATGCGAATCAGGGTGTGTGTGATGCCACCCACTATTGTTAGTGCTCGGTCTGCCCATCAGTTTTTACACCCAGCAGTGTTTTTATTAGTCGGATACATCAGTATTTTATGCAAATGTATTTATGCTCATCATATAGTCTTGATGGATACTTTATTATGTGTAATGATCTTCTTTATGACTTCTGATTAATTTGGGTTTTGAAATTGGCTTTGTCTGACGGAAATACTGATCCTCCTGCTTCCTTCCAGATTCCATCTGGTTGAAATACCGTGTTTGTCCCTTTTACTTTGAATCTGTGATTTTGTCAGTTGTGAATTTCTTGCAGATAGTAAGTGGTTGGATCTTGCCTCATATTTAGTGTGTGTGTGTGTGTGTGTGTGTGTGTGTGTGTGTGTATGAGTGTGGGGGGCATTTGTGCCAATGCAAGGTGTAGTAGCATGTGGAGGTTAGAGAACACTGGGGTTGGTCCTCTGTTCCTGCTATGTGGGTACCTGGGATTAAGTTCAAGCCATCAATCCTGACAGCTGAGTTATCACCTATTAGAGTGTTCTACTTAAAGGTCATATCAAAAGCTTGTAGTTGTTACCACTTTCTCCATCTGAGGAGATTTCTGTTTTCTGGAGTTAAAGTTTATTTCTTTTCTAATTCTCAATATTCTTCTACTGAGAATTATTTTAAAATGCTGGCTCTCTGTGCCATCCTGCCAGGACAAACTCTGACTCTTTCAGGCAGGCAGTCTGACTGAGTGTGGTCTGTGAGCAGAATGCTGCAGCTTGCTTGCTGGCAGGGACCTTGAAATGCCATACAGTTGTGGCAATAAAAATGGCTAGAGCCGGTACCTCTGCCATGAGGCTGGAAAGCTAAGGAATGGGCTGGATCTAGCCGTCAAAGCCATGGCTTTAATCCCCTCCTTAGACTCACATAATTAAAAAAAAAGAGATATATACAGTAAAGAGAGATTCAAAGAGAAAAAACCTCTAAATGGTTTACAGTGTGTTTATAAATATATGCAGGCTTGAAAAAAAGTTAAAGTTCTTAAAAAAGAAAGAAAGAGAGTAGTTGGGTGTGGTGGTACACACCTTTAATCCCAACACTTGGGAAGCAGAGGTAGAATGACCTCTGAGACTTCAAGGTGTGTCAGGACAAACCTTTAATCCTAATGCCTGGGAGACAGAGACAGATGGAGCTCTGAGAGGTCAAGGACAGCCTGGTCTACAGAGTTATTCTAGGACAAAGATATACGGAGAACCTGTCTCAAAAAATAAAAGTAAAAATAAATGAAATAGAGGTTAAAATAAAGCTGCACAAACATGGAAAATACACAGAGAATCTTGATACTGTATGCTATTATGCTCTCTTTGAATTGTTTGAATGCTGAGGGAGGAGCAATAGCTGCTAAAAAATATTTGTTTATAAATGCTGCTGAACTAATCCAACATAGATATTTTGAAAATACCTTGACTTCAAAATTTGGATTTAAGGGTATGATGCTTTGGAAAAGTCCTTCTTTTGTTTTCACAGAGGACGAGACCCTGTGGATCGATTCTATCCCAATATGGTATGATGGACCACGCCCTCATGAAAGGTTGCTGTGAATACCCTCAAAAAATTACTTCACTCAACTGCCGACTGAGATGACCCTGGCACACAGGTTACACCATGAAAGATCTAATTAACAGTGCCCTATACAGCAGGAAGCAGTTTGGAGAGAAATAACTATGTCAATATTCCCAAAAATTGTTTATAATTTTTTTACATTTAAAAGGGGATATGATATAGATATGAATAATTTGCATTGATATGGATTTTGCTTTAGGGTTTACATTTAAGGTCAATTTTATTATATATATGTATATTTCTGATCTTGATTAAGGTATTGTGATTGTGTAGTTCATTTAAAAATGTAATGTATAATTAGACAATATAGGTTGTTAATGGATAATCATCAATAATAGTCAAGCTTATAGTCATGTTAGTTAGATTTTCTGGATATATAGAGATGTATTTCAGTTAAATAGGCATTCTTTATATCTTTCAAAGACTACAGAATATGACATTTAATGTTTTAATAAGTTAGGATTTTTCATGACAACGAGACACATCTGCTCCTGGCAGCACCAATCTACTTCAAGAGGAAGATGGGCATCGAAGAGGCTCCTCATGGAGTTGGTTACCCATTTGGGCAAGTTTTATATATTTTTTAAAAATACTTCAAGATCCCAGGCAGTAGTAGGCAGCAGAAATTCTGGAGGTCCCAAATGGTGGTAGCGGGCCATGTGGTGGCAGACAGTGGGCCCTGCGAGCAGCCAGTCCCAGGCAGAGATGGCTTCTGTCCCCAAGCAGTGGCTGGTTCCAGGCAGGGAGACACATGGCAGGCGGGCAGGAGACAGAGACATGGATAGACACGGCATGCAGAATGAGGTTGAATATTTATTTAGGGGGTTATGAAGGGGAAGGGAGAAGGTGGGCAGAGAGAGAGAGAGAGAGAGAGAGAGAGAGAAAAGGAGAAAGAGACAGAGAAGGGGGAAGCAGAGAAGTGGGGAGAGAGGCAGAATGGAAGCTGCCTCTCTGAGAGGAAGATGGGAAAGAGAGCGAGATCAGGTAGGAAGTTGAAGATCAGTCTGCCTCAGCGGATGGGGGAGGGGAGTGGGTGTGGCTTGTCTTTTAAAGAGACAGAAAACCATAACAGCAAGAAACTGCTCTTGCCTGGACTGTTGCATAAACTGGACACTGAGAACCTGCAGAGAGAGGACTGCTGAACTTGCCTAAAGGTGAGATGATCTTTTGGGGTTCCTGATTCATGAAAGAGTCTGTGAGATATTCTACAGGACACAGCAGAGAATGACTGAACTGTTTTTGAATTTTCCTGCTTCATGGAAATGTCTGCTGGATACTATGGGTCTGTAGGCCAAAGATGGATGCCCCAATGGTACAAAAGAACTTTGGGTGACTGTCCAGATAGTGAGATGTCTCTGTCATTTCTAGAGTTTTGTAAGTTGCTTACTTCTTGTTTACTTAGGTAATATTATATCCTTCTGGTGTCTTTGATGGAGTTGAAGAATAGATAGATAGTTATAGTTGTTTTCCTTTGTTATGATAAAAGATAAAATAGATATAAATATTGTAACTGTAATTCTTGCTTGATAACTGTTTTGTTATATGTAATTTTACTATGTTAAAGTTAAAAGCCTTTCTTTTTTGTTTAAACAGAAAAAGGGGAAATGATGTAGGTGGGTTTTTCTATTTATCTGTTGTTTCATTGGTTAATTAATAAAGAAAACTGCTTGGCCTGATAGGTCAGAACATAGGTAGGTGGGGAAGACAGAACAGAATTCTGAAAGAAAGAAAGCTGAGTCAGGCAGACGCTATAGCTCTCCTCTCCAAGATGGATGCAGGTTAAGATCTTCCCAGTAAGCCACCACCTCGTGGTGCTACACACATTAATAGAAATGGGTTAATCAAGATGTGAGAGTTAGCCAGTAAGAGGCAGAAACTAATGGGCCAAGCAGTGTTTAAAAGAATACAGTTTCCATGTAATTATTTTGGTAAAGCTAGCTGGCTGGCGGGATGCAGCCCGCCACTCCATCTACAGAATACAATTTATGTGTTGTTATTTCCGGGGCTAAGCTAGCTATGTGGTAACCGGGTGGGATGAAAAGCAGGCCCAGCCTGCCATTCCACACAAATTATTTTCTGAGGCTTTCTGTCTCTGTGTTTATTTATTTATTCCCTTTCTGTGTACAATATTCATTTATTTTCTGCAATATTGGTTTAATAGTTGTGGGTTTATGCTATCATGGAGGATCTTTATTTTCTTTTTGATTTTAAAGGATATGTATGTATGTATTGATATAGTAATCTCAGTTGCCATTTCTCTCAAGGATTTCAGTACTCCAGGCTGTATATCTGGCTTTTAGCACCATTACTATTCTGGTAGATGTGCCTATATAAGTACCTGCCTCTTCTCCTGTGCAAGTTTCAGTTTGTCCTTTCCTCATCCTGTACCTTTTAATGACAATACAATGTGGAAAGGGGTTTTCCTAGTCATGTCTTTCTGGGGTTCTAAATTCTCCTTATGCTTAGATGTCTGTGTCTTTTCTAGATTTGCGGAAATTTCTGCTCTAAGTTCTTTGACTCTCAAGATTCACCTTAGCTGGCCTGGAACTTGCAATCCTCCTGCCTCAGTCTTCTGAGTGTTGAGATTATAGACATGTGCCACCACACCAGATGCTGGCTTGGTCTCTGAACCATGTCCCAGAAGTTTTGAATATGATATTATTGACTGCTGTCTTTTTTTGTTGCTAGCTGTAATCATTGACAGTTTGGCAGGATTTAGAACTATATTGAAAACGCACTCTGGGTGTGTCTGAAGCATATTTCCAGGACTGTTCAGCAGACCAGAGAAGAGTCACCCAGAGTGTGAGTGCCAGGGGTCCTGGAACAAGTAAGACTGAGAAAGTGCGCTGAACACCAGTGTTATTTCTCTTTGATGCAGATACACCATGACCACTCCCTCATGATGCCGACACCCCAACCTCCCTGCCACAATGGACTAGAGCCTCAAAATTGTGAGTCAGATTAAACCCTCTTCTAAGTCTTTTCCTTCAGGGATTATGTCACAGCGGTGAGACATGTATTCAGATGATATATTATCTCATGGCAATAACTCATCAACTTCATTTATCCCCTGATATTATTTTTTCAGATCATTTGATCTATTGCTGATGCTTTTTATTGAGTTTTATATTTGACTTAGTTTTTATTTCCAAGGGTCCTTTAAAAAAAAAAAACAAACTTTTGTCCTTGTTGACTTTCTCACCCAAGTTTCCAAGTTTTGTTTTTTTTTTTTTTTTTTTTTTTTTTTTAGAACATCTGAATTTTTTAATCCTTCTTTACAGGTTACCTAGACTACTTTTGATTAAGAAAACTGTAGAAAAGTAACTGCCACAAGTTTCAAGGTTTTACACGAAAGACTTGAACTGGCTTCTTTATTTCATCTGTTAGCTTGTATCTACTTTGATACTATTGATCATTTAAAAACCACTTTGCATCCGAACCACTTTAATGTCTTTGGGTTCTGTTCTTGACAAGTTCTGAACTCCTAGGGGAAGTCATGCTGCGTTATGTTCTCATTTCTCACGAGTCTGTGCGTGACTTGTGTGAGAGGGTTATCAGTTCCAGCTTCATGTGGAGTCTTGGTGATCAGCCTTCCCTGAGAATTAATCCACAGTACTGTAGCGCCGTAACAGCGGCACCAGCGCCTAACAGCGGCACCAGCGCCTATCAGCAGCGCCACCGGAAGATACCACTATGATAATTAGCTCTGTCAACTTTTTTGTGATCTTTTGTATCCAGGGAGTTATACAAAAGAAGGCTGCGATGCAAACACCCCCCTTCTGCAGCTCTGGAAACCATGCTACTTTTACAAATCCAAACGTGAGACCAAGCGCGTGCTTGCTTGTGCCTCTTGGGCTGTCAGCCTAAGCCCAGAGTTGTAGCGCCCCGGGGGACCCTTTCTCCCGCGAGCGGCATCACTGTGCCTGTCTGCGTTGGATTTGCCATCATGGTGGCATTTTGCTTTCCAGATTATTCTCTTCCTCCTTCCGCCTCGGAAACCAGAACTAGGGCGTTGTCCTAGGCAATTGCTCTTGCCCTACGTTTCGTCTCCAGCCACTTTGTTTTATTTAGATTTTGATTTATGCGATTTGTAGCGTGTATGTCTGTGTACCACATACATGCCTGGTGTCCACGGAGGTCAGAAGAAGGGTCAGATCCTCTGGGAGTGCAGTCATAGATGGTTGTGAGCTGCCATGAAGGTGCTGGAAATCAAACCTGGGTTCCTTGTAACAGCAGCTGCTTCTAACTGTTGAGTTGTCTCTCTAAACCGTCAGCCCTTTACTTCTATTTTGAGACTCAAAAAAAAAAGTCTTGCTTAGTTGCCCAGGCTGGTTTCGAGTTGTTAGGTAGCACAACTAGTTAGGTAACTCACAGTTCTCCTGCCTCAGCTTCCTAAGCACCTAGGATTACAGGTATGCACTACTACAGTTGGGTTTGACCACCGTGACTCACTGCCTGGACTGTGATGTGTGCCCTCAGATTCTGTCCTAGGTTCCTGGCTTGACCCTGCTTCTTTCAGGCTGTCTTAAGAAAGCTGCCACAGTTCTTTAAAGGAGCTGCAGAGGTGGACAGACTCATTCCTGGGAGTTCCTTATAGCAGACATTTTTCAAAACCAGGGAGGTAATGAATGACGACCGATGACACAATTTGGATTCTCGAGGGAGCAGACTTGGAGGCAGAGTAGTGCTGAGAATTTTTATTGACTGTGCCCTTGGGATGTGTCTTGGTAATGGAAGCAGAACTGGACAGAGGGAATAGCTGATTGTAGTCTAGAGCCAGCAGCCCCAGCCAACCATCTTAGGAAGCTCTAGTTTAAAATGGCTTAGTAAGAATGATCAGACTTTTATCCCCCTGCCTCAGTCGCGGAGTGTGGCCTGTTACCGGAGTATTAGGCCTGACTATGGTGTGGGTCTGAGGCAGTTGTTAGGGAGCGGCGGGCCTGCTTTTCATCCCGCCCGGCTCCCGCACGGCTAGCTTTACACCAGAAATAACAACACACAAATTGTATTCTCTTAAATACTGCTTGGCCCATTAGCTCTAGCCCTTACAGGCTAATTCTCATATCTTGCCTAACCCATTTTTAGTAATCTGTGTAGCATCAGTCTTACCGGGAAAGATTCAGCATGTCTGACCTGGCGGCTTGCTTCATTGTGTCTGCCTGGGAGAGGGGAGCATGGTCTCTGAGCTCACTTCCTCTTCCTCCCAGCATTCTGTTCTGTTTATTCCTCCCACCTATGTTTTAACCTATGAGGCCAAGCAATTTCTTTATTACTTAACCAATGACCTTCCTCCATCAGGCAGTTCCTTAGCAGTTGCTAGAAAGAAGCTGTTGGCAGACAGTAGTAAAACATGAAGACTTTCCTTGAAGAAGGCCCTCCATGGTGAACCTATGTTTTCCGCGTTCCTGAATAACCCAGTTCCGCATTGTCTAGGTTTACAGAGAGCAGAGTTGACACAGGCTGTGGGAATTTAGAGAAGGCATCCAGAGAAAGGATCTTTAGGATCCAGACAATTTTAAAGACTTAACTGACAGTCTTATACTTTTTAAAAATTTGACTAAGTCTGGTAGAATTCAACTTCTGCAAGGATTCAAGGACAAGAAATTTTTTGTTTTTGTTTTTGTTCTAGAAAATCTGCCTGTAGCAACATTTAGGCAAATGCTTCAGTAGCCCAGAGTGTTAGACTATCAAGCACTGAAAACTGGATGTTAGTCAGAAACATGGTGAGTTTAGGAGACATCTATCATCTGCCCTCTTAGAAATTACCTTGAAATGGCCATGTGGAAATTTTGCATCTAAATGGACCTGCCAAGATGATTTAGGAGCAGAATGTACCCTTAAATAAGTTAATCTGAGAGTGGAATTTCTAGAAACATTTATCTTAGGTCTTAGACATGACTGAGGACAAAGGAAAACAAATTTTCTTTTGTTGCAAGACTGAAAAACATCTCAAAATCTCCTTTTGTTCTTCATGGATTTAATATTTGGGGGAGAAAAGATAAATAGAGAAACGTATAATGTACAAAGAATACACAGGAAACATCAAATGTACAAGGTCTATAGTATGGAGCAGTCTTTCTTAATGCTTCTGGCTGATAATTCTAGAAGGGTTTTTGCATGTAAATTGTATATACACATACCTGTGCCCTGATGGACCCATGCTATATGTACATACCTGTGTCCTGATGAACCAACCCATAGTGTGTGTGTGTGTGTGTGTGTGTGTGTGTGTGTGTGTGTGTATATATATATATATATATATATATATATATATATATATATTCCTTGTCCTGATGGACCCATGGTATATGCACATACCTGTATCCTGATGGACCCATGGTATATGCACATACATGTATGTTGATGGACCCATGGTATATGTACATACCTGTGTGCTGATGAACCCATGGTATATGTACATACCTGTGTGCTGATGGGCCCATGGTAAGCTGAAAGCATCTGAGATGGTTAACACCAGATTGCTTGATGGAGAAGCCTTGTTAGCCAATTATCTTTAAGAGTAGGTCCAAGATAAGGCATGGCTTTCTGGGACCCAGAGAAAACAGGTGCACAGACTAGGTGTGGTCTCTTTGTGTGATTTCTGTGGGGCACAGCTGAGCTTGGACTTTTTGTTCTTGTTTCATGAGTTTTCCCCTTATAATAAATAAAAATACAATTGTTTTATCCTTTAGCTAGCCTGGTTATTTCCCAAAGCGAGCTTACTGCTACAGTTGGCACCCAACATGGGGCTACAGTTTCCGGTGGCTCTGGCCAGCCATGGTAGGCTCCAAGCCACCGTTCATTTTGGGTATAGAATTCCTGCATTCATATTTCCTCATTTAACACCTCAGAGCCATGCAGTCAAGGAGGGCCAACGCGCCTGAAGACTTGGAGCTGCATTTGAATCAGATAACACAATGTCATCCATTTCATGGTAGATTATAGACCTAGGAAATTGCTTATGTATTATTTCCAATGGCTAGCTGACAAAGTATTGGCACAGGTGGAGGCTATCGAGCATCCCCTGTGGAATAATAGTCTCTTCATATCTCCTAGTAGGCTGAGAATTATTATAAGTAGGCACTGTGAACGCAAAGTTTCTCCATAGTCAGGTGTTAAAAAAATCCTTCAATGATTAAGTAAAATTCTGTTGTGATATTGTTCTATTTGATCAATTCCAAATAGTGTATATGTGTGTCTGTGTGTATCTCTTCTGCGTGTGAGCGTGTGTGTGCATGTGTGTATCTCTTCTGTGTATGACCATGTGTGTGTGTATTTCTTCTGTGTGTGAGCATGTATGTGTATCTCTTCTGTGCGTGTGTGTATCGCTTTTGTGTGTGAGCATGCATGTGTATGTGTGTATCTCTGTGTTACTGAGACCTGAACCCAGCACACACTACCATTGACCTGTATCTCCAGCCTGATGCTGAATCATTTAAACCCATCTGTTTGCTAGAACTTGCAATCCATTTTTTTTTAAAGAAAGAGAGAAGGAATTGGTATTAGCATTAGACATCTTATTGGGCTAGTTTTGAAAAGAAGTAAGGTAGCAGGAAAAATAAAACACTTGAGAAAACTCTAAGATAACAGGACAATATTCAAGAACACATTCAAGTATTCTGTGTTATTGATATTGTAAATTTTATAAAGTTTGGCCATGTTCTTTAAAAGCCAAGGCGTTTGTGTGCCTGGCATGTTTGAAAAGACCTGTTGGTGCTGTTAGGGTCCTAGAGGCAAGCTGGGGAATGGATAAACCCAGAGTAAATCTCAAAGCCATACTTATAAACCTCTAACCCTTCATTTGCTATAAAAACATTACAACCTGGGCTTGGGAGATGACTCAGTGGCTGAGTGTTTAATGTGCAAGTCTGAGGACTGGTAGGAATTCAGACCCTCAGCACTGTGGTAAATGCCAGGTGGGCATGGGCACACACACACACACACACACACACACACACACACACACACGGAAGAAGAAAAGAAAAGGCATTTTTGAGGTATTCCAGAATCACAGAATTTCATGCTCTAGTTTCAGAAAACATCCAACTTGATTTCTTCATTTTGCATGAAGTGGGACTTTGGCTCAGAGGTGGAAAGGCTTTCTCAAAACCGACCGTAATGAAGGCTGAAATCTGCTTCTCCGCTGTGCTGGGTCTACTGTCCCCAGGGTGCTCTGAACTGTCAGTAAGATGGGAAGGCAGAGGAAAGAACAGTTGGGGTGAAATCCCATTCCTGTGAAATATTAATTTCCCCAGCTGCTTATTTCTAACAGAAAAGCTTTGCTTTTGAAAAAATTCTTGAGATCCCAGCAGACTTTTATAATGGTTTGTTGCCACTGGCTTATTATTGGGACAAACACATCCCATGCTCAAACATCACAGAGAAATATAGAGGCTGGAGAGACAGCTTAGTCGTAAAGAGCATTGGATGTTCTTGCAGAGGGCCTGGGTTCAATTCCCAGCACCAACATGGTGGCTCACAACTGCCTGTCACTCCAATTTCAGGGGCTCTGATTTCTTCTTCTGACCTCCGTAGGCACCAAGTACATAATATACATGCAGGCAAAAAACTCACACATAGATGGAATAAATCCAATAAAAAATTAAAAATAAATTAATTAAAAGTTTGTTGACAGAGATTTCTGTTCTACCAGGTCACACATCTGTTTAGTGCCAAATAAACACACAGAGGTCTACGTTAATTATAAACTGACTGGCCCATTAGCTCAGGCTTCTTATTAACTCTTATAACTTATATTAGTCCATAATTCTTGTCTGTGTTAGCCTCGTGGCTTGGTACCTTTTTTCGCAGGCAGTCACATCTTGCTTCCTCTGCATCTGGGTCACAACTGCAGACTGACTCTTTCCTCCTTTCAGAATTCTCCTGTTCTCATTGCCCGGCCTCTACTTCCTGCCTGGCTACTGGCCAATCATCATTTTATTAAACAAGTACAAGAAACAGATCTTTACAGGGTAAAACCATTGTCCCACAGCAAAAGTCTGTCTTTAAAGGCACTCTATCCAGGTGTGGTTTTCCACAGCTGTAATCCCAGGACTCTGAGGCAAGTGGACGGCTGCAAGTGTGAGACCCGCAGTAGCCTGGGCTACAGAGTGTATTTCAGGCTAGCCTGGGCTACCACATAAATCACCATCTCAGCAAACCCATGCCACAATCCGCCTAGAGAATTTGTGCTTCTACTGAGCATGTGCAGAGCCCTCTCATCTTTATTCCTCAAGCTGTGGGGTGGGCAATGATTTCCATAGTGATGTGTTCTATTCTTAGTATAAGCTTAGTATAAGTCAGTGGTTTAAAGCACTTGGGAGACTGTGCAAAGGTCACCTTGGTATGTGAGAGGCTGAAGCAGGCTCTAACATCGGGATCCCCAGGGTACTCTACACCAGTGCCTGAAGTTCTCCAGGGCTGGCTGTACTTGGT
This sequence comes from Microtus pennsylvanicus, assembly GCF_037038515.1. Classification (NCBI taxonomy): domain Eukaryota; kingdom Metazoa; phylum Chordata; class Mammalia; order Rodentia; family Cricetidae; genus Microtus; species Microtus pennsylvanicus. Next base: position 2,810,901 of record NC_134586.1, on the reverse strand, counting down.
TGAGTTATTAGTATGATTCTTTATTTTACCTTTAGTGTTTTCTGAGGAAGCACAGTAGAAGAACGTCAAGGTTCCAATGGGAGGCTACAAAGGCTAAAAATCAAAGTACTTACCTTCTGTTTCCTCCTTGTGCCTTCATGAAAATTCCAGGCCACAGTGTTGGAAATGATTTAAAAATAGCAGAACAGGGAAGCGCCTTGATAACCTAGGTATGATAGGCATTGTGCTGTTGGACATTTAAAAATCATCTCTAGGGCCTGGAGGGAGGTTCAGAGGTCAAGAACATTGACGGTCTTGTGGAGGACTTGAGTTCATTTCCCAGCACCCACATGGTTGCTCACCACCTTCTGGCTCTTGCTCCAGGGGATCCTCTGCCTCTTTCTGTCTCTGAATGCTCCTGTAAGCAGTGATGCATACAGGCACACACACTTGCTCATAAAATAACAACCTTTTAAAAACACAAAGCCTGAAGGAGTTGGAGTTGCGATCCCATTGATATTTATTTGTGGGAGTTCATGGACAAGATCCTGGTATCTGACAATAGATGGTATGAGCTAACGTTTATTTTACTTTTCTCTCCCTAGTGTTTGGGTGAGTCTTCCCCATAGTTGCAGATTTTCAGCTCTGGTGGTAGAAAGCAGTGATGAGCTAGGTTTCTCTTCCCAAGTCTCAGTACGCTCCACCCAAAGCTACATTCTATGTAATATAATTTTTAAAACCATTTAAAATCATAGCCTAACATTCATGCAGAATTAAATACATCTCAAAGCGAGTATTGCTTTCTTTGTTTGGATTTTTTGCTGGGTCAAGTCCCTAGATGCACCATATAATATAAAGTTGGCTGCTACTCGAACCCCAACTCCCATCCCCAGCTTATCCTCTTAGATGGTGAATTTGTGTGTGTATGTGAGAAATCCTCTCCAGTGTAGACTCAAAAGCTGGCAGCAGCCCCTTCATGTTATCACCAAGGGAGAGGAAAGAGCTGCACGGGTTGGATTCCAGCCAGTCAGATGTTTGGGACTATGATGGCTCTTCATCCTTGCGTATTGTGGATCAAGAGGCAGAAAACATCCCAGGTTTTGTCAGCATTGCTAGGTGTGTGCTGTGTGTGTGTAGTATGTGTGTGTGGTGTGTATGTGTGTGTGGGGTGTGTGGGGTATGTATGATGTGTATGTGTAGTGTGTGTGTGGTGTGTATGTGTGTGGTGTATGTGTGTGGTGTATATGTATGGTGTATGTATGTGTAGTGTGTGTGTGTAGTGTGGTGTGTGTATGTATGTGGTGTGTTTATTGTGTGTGTAGTGTGTATGTGTGCAGGGTGTGTATGTGGGGCTTGTGTGTTTTGGAGCAGGAGGGGAATTCTTTGTCTGCCTCCTCGCACAACCCCATCTACAAGCTTGCTCTCTTGTTCCAGACAGTTTTTTCCAGACTCTGTGTTTTCTGCTGTGGATCTTGCTGTGATTTGAATTTTGTTTCCCAAATTTGTGTGCCAGGCATTCAATCTCTAGAGTTGAGCACTAATTGTATTCTCAGGCCAGGTCTTTCTGAGTTCTGTCTTCAAGAATGAATTACTTTATTGGTAGGTTAATGTATGTCCCAGTTAGCTTTGTCAATTTGACACATCCGAGAATTATCAGAGAGGAAAGCTTTGACTGAGGAATTGATTATATTAGATTGGCCTGTGGACATATCTGGGGATTATCTTAACTATTAATTGATATAGGAGTACCCACTGTGGGTAGCATCACTCCCTGGGTCGCTGTATAAGAAATTCAGCTAAACATGAACCCGTGAATTATCCAGAGAGAGGGACAGCCAGCAGTGGTCCTCCATGGTTCTTGCCTCCAGGTTCTTTCTTCTGAGTTCTTTCTCCAACTTCCATCAGTGATGGATTGTGACATTAATATATAAGCCAAATAAGCTCTTTTCTCTCCATGTTGCTTATGGTCATGATGTTTTATCAAACAACAGAATGAATCTAGGACAATGGGTTATAGAGAGAGTGGTTTTGTTTTCATGGTGAACTCTTTGACAGGCTTCTTCTAGTTCACCATATCATGCCATATACATATATGTGCACACACATACATGCACACACTCATGAAACACAGCATGCATACATACCCACACACAATATGCACACATACGCACACATATATACATACACACACACTCACATATATATGCATGCATACATACATCTATATCATAGGATGTTTACAGAGGTTTCTGTTCTGCCAGGTCCCACGGCCTTTTAGTCCCAAAGAAGCACACAGAAGCTTACATTAGTTATAAACTGATTGGCCTATTAGCTCAGGATTATTAATAACTCTTATAACTTAAATTAACCCATAATTCTTGTCTCTGTTAGCCATGTGGCTCAGTACCTTTTATCAGAGAGGCATTTTCATCTTGCTTCCTCTGCGTCTGGGTGACGACTGTAGACTGAGCCTTTCCTCTTCCCAGAATTCTCCTGTTCTGGTTGTCTCACCTATACTTCTTGCCTAGCTAGTAGCCAATCAGCATTTTATTAAAGTAATACAAATGACAAATCTTTACAGGGTACAAGAACATTGTCCCACAGCAATAGGATGCATATATGAGCCTACCAGAATACAGAACTGTGATAAATAAGTTTCATTTCTGTATAAATTACCCAGCTTCAGGCTTTCTGATACCAATAGAAGACAAACTAAGACAGAATTTACTTTCAGATTAAGACTTAGACTTAAATTATGGGATGGCTTAATGTCTATAAATAATTGTCTGTCATATATATTCTAGAAAAGATAGGAAATACATAAAGAAACCAGAATCTGATTCGCGGGGTAATTGATTAAACAATTAAAAAGTGTCTTGGATACCTATTTTATAATAACACAGTCTTAGGCACTGTTGTGTGGCCCTATTTCTTGTGAGACATGAACAAACATCTACTCACCCCAGACAGGGAGCCAATCACAGACCAAAATATGGATACCAACAAAACCTAAATTGGGGAACCAAAAGGTTCCTCACTGTAATAGGTTGCTTACGGGAACAGAAATGCCTCAAAGACAGCTACGTCCCCGAAAACCCACCCTGCAAGCTGGAAGCATGGGGGACATTGCACAGGCTGCAGGCAACTTGTCTCGTCTCTACTTTCTCCAGGACGTTTGATCTGAGCTGCTTGTAAGCAGATTGAGTGACTCTCAGCACTTACTACTTATTAATGCTTGGGGAAGGAGCAGCCTAGAAAATCTGGTCAGTTTCAGGTACTTCCCAAAGCTATTTTGAGTTGCTTCCTTTTCCCCCTAAGTAGGATGGAATGTTCACCTCCCCTGAGAACACCTTGCTGTTTCACCTCCCTTTTAACATCCTGTGTCTTTGAGGAAAAGACGTTTCCTGAGATGGAAGGATTCAACTCTGGAGGTAAAGGCCGCACAACCCACGTCTAGTAAATCGAGCTTGTTTCTTTAATATTATGCCCCCCACCTCCATATTTATAGTATGAGGTTTGCCCTTTCAGCCTTCCTCATCCTGGTTTGAGCCAGGCTGGGGGAAGCTTTCTTTTTCCAGTTTCCATGGTTGGACTAAGTAAATGCTGTCCAGAGGCCAGAGGAAGAACGGGACTGTGGACCATCGCACAGCCTCTTCCTAGCTGGGAGTGCAGTTTCTGTTAGACAAGAGATTCACAGTCTTCCCTCAGTGGCCCCTCTAATCTGAAGCGTGTGTTACTGGTGCCGCCATGGCCAGTCTGGAGGTGCTACACCATCCTTGAAGCTACCGCACCCCAATGCCTTGGTAAAGGTCCCTTCCAACTGCCCCACTTCTTCCCAAATGCCCGACTCACGGTTGGCCGCCTGAACACAGGTCACGGAGTGGCCATTAAGGCATTCACACACATTGCTTGATTTGATGATTTTCTGACCCTACGTTAACTGTGACAAGTGGAGAAACTGCATTTTGGAAGGACTCGGATTTTCCCTGAGGCCTTACGGGGAGTAAAGGGCAGAATCAGGCCCTAAGCATTCCCAACCGTGTTAAATGATCCAGGACCCTCTATCCCTTTCTGTGGGCCACACACATCTAGGGGAGGGCTGCCCAGCCTCTGGATCCTTTGCAGACCGTGCCTCAGTAGCTTTTCTCTGCTGACTCCACTAAGCAGCTTCCTTTGTCAGTTACCAGAAGCTCTGAATATGTAAACCCTGGGATGTAGTTAGAGCCAAGATCCCAAGCCTTAGGATGAGCTTCATCACAGGGGAGGGTGGTCGACATAAGGGCTTCTCTCTCCTCAGTCACCTTCCGCATCAGCAGAGGCAAATGCCGAAATGATCCGTGGTGACTGCAAGGGTGGAGTGCAGACGCTAGATTGGCTCCCAGCGGCCTGCATTTCATGTGGCTGGGGTGACGTGGGTTTTAGCGTGGAGGTGCTGTTTATGTCTGTCATGCCCCTGGGCATAGCAGCCAAGGGTGGTCGTGCCACAGCCATGACATCACCGCCATCCCTCGCAGAGAACCTCCAGGGTGCTCTTTGCATATTTGTTCAATGATTTTTTTTCTAAGCTTGCTACTGGAGTTTTTAAGGTCAAAGCCTTAACAAGCTCGGCTTAGCCACCCATCCTCAATAGGCCAATTAAAGAGACAAATCACAAGGAAAGGCAGGGAAAGGGGATTTGTTCAAGGTGGCCACACTGGGAAGAGGATCAAAGTGTCTTCTGACTGCCCTCCTTCCCCACGCTCACATAAATTTATTTTTTAAATTTACTTATTGGGTTTGGTTAGCAAAGACCAGATTAAAGATTTTTTCAGGGCATTTAACAAAAGCATATTTTAAAAAAATTAGTTACTCTTTATATGTGAAACATTAGGTGTCATTCTTTATTGGTAAGATTTGTTTGACAATACAGCCTTTTTTTCCTGTCACATACAGGGCAAGTTTACCCAATTCTAAATGGTACTGTTGATTGTGTTGAATCTTTTGTGATTCCTGTTATTGAAAAATATTGGAAAAAATTACATGAAGATATCTGACAAACATATTATGTACATCATTTTGTAATTATCACAACCTTAATAAAAATGACATATTTATAGCTTGCATAGTCAAGAACATTCCTAGGAAAAAACATAATAATAATCTAATAATTTTAATGTATATTGCTTAGAGATACTTTATTTGACATAAAGAATTTTATCTCTTTTTATTTTATTTGACTATTTAAAGTAATTATAAGTTCTTTCTAAAATCTTTCGGGCAAGTCTATCAAAATCTATGTAGTTAATATAAAATTCTGTACTATAACAAAACTTTTATGGCTAAATGTATTCTCATTTTGAAAGATTTAGGATGTAGGTTCAAGGGAAATACTGGAGTTATTGGAGATAAGAAATGTATTAGAAAAGTTATAATGTCATGAGAAGACAGACAGGTGGACAGACAGAAAATAGCATGTCAGGGGAGAAGAGTTAGGGCTAAAGAGGCAGGAGTTGAGGGAGCCCTCTCTTCTTAAGCTATCTGAGGCAGAAGGGGTTTATAATATGTGTTTGTAACCAAGCTTTCCTTTCCCTAGGCTGGAGGCAGAAAAAAAGGGGAAGCAAGATAAATAGCCACCAATACCCCCTTTGGTTGTTCAGTGCCAAGTGGTCAGTCAGCTCTGACAGCACACATACAAGTAACATTCTATGGACTCAACAGGTTATTCTTGGGAATGCATATGCATATAAAATACATATGGACATGTAATAATAATTCATGAAAAAAGAGGTCATGAATTTCAATGGGAGTGGGGAAGGGAATATGGGAGAGTTTGGAGGGAGGAAAGAGAAGGGAGAAATGTTGTGATTAAAATGCAATTTCAAGACTAAACAAAAAAGAAATACCTGACTATTAAAATACTATCCAGTAGTTATAAATACCAGATTGATAATACCTGGTTTTCTGGGTATCTAATAGCCATACTTGGAGGCTATTCTAATGTGGTCAAAGGGACTGAAAAAAAGGATGTTTCCCCCTTTATCCTCCAAGGTCAATGAGGGTCTTGGTTACTGTGGGCCATCTCTAGCAAGGTTCTGTATCTGTGGAAAGTCACCCTTTCTTTTGCTCCCTGAGGCCAGGGAGACCACACTGGGTTCTAACCAGTGTCCAGTGTGCAGAGAGGAGGACCAACACAGAGCGAAGCTTTGCTCAGTGCTTCCAGGGGAAGCACAGCCAGGCCAAGCAAGGCTTCATTTATCCTCATGCTGGTAGCCAACTGGTTAAAGAAAGTCTAGAGGAACCCGGGATTCCTCACAAGCCCAAGTGACCCCTGAGAACCAGAACCTCAGCTGATCCCGACAGTACAAAAACAACAATTAGCTCTAGTTACGCACATGGTCTTAAACACTCATCAGGAAAGTATAATCAGTTTCAAAATGCTATCAAAATGTTTGATAGTTCAAGGGACTGCAGTCCTCAGATTATACCTAACTTTGTAAATATTCTTATTAGAATAACCATTTCTCACTAATGATTTTCTTCTCAATTTTATAAATACACAATCATACACACACACACACACACACACTGTAACAGGGCAAGACAGCACAGAGGTTCCTCCATCTTGTATTCTTACTGAGACCATTTCAAGTTTGACCAGAATTTGATCTCCTTGATGGAGAATCCCATGGCAAATTACCCATCACACTATTCTAGGAATTAGAGTTCAAGATGCCCCAGCTAATCACTTATCTTAGCTTCTGTTAAACTGCTTGCTTGTGCAAACCTCCCCTTGAGCTGCAGAGTGAGATAAGAGGGTGTGGTTTTTGCCTTTAAAGGCCCCTGTGGTCTAAATTCTCAGCCCTACACTTAGGTTCCAAACACTTGAGTGCATACAGCCCCAGGGGCTGGAATGAAGACTTTCAATTAACTATAATCTGTGTCTGAGTGGCCATCTCTGGTGGGCTCCCATGACAATACCCAATGTATAGGACAAGACCATCCTTGGATTACCTCAGTACAGCAGGGTCTATCTGAAGCTGAGAAAAAAGGGCCTATCTTCTTAAATACCAAGGCAAAATCTAAAAGCTTTATTTGCCAACCATGGAATGTTATCTCTTTTTGGAAGAGGACTTCTCACAGCTGTGATGGGTCTCCCCATCATACCCACCCACGTTCCCTGATCAGAGGAGATCGCCAGATACTCTGCCATCTAACTCACAGGTTAGAAAATGACCCAGGATACTCAAGTGACAGCCTTGGAACATTGCAAGACACCCCATAAAAATGCCCCTCCCCCAAGACTCTATTTTGATGATGGTGATGGTGGTGATGGTGATGATGATGGTGATGATGATGATGGTGATGATGATGGTGATGATGATGATGGTGATGATGATGATGATGGTGGTGGTGGTGATGATGGTGGTGATGATGATGATGATGATAGTGGTGATGATGATGATGATGGTGATGATGGTGATGATGGTGATGATGATAGTGATGGTGGTGATGATGGTGGTGAAGATGGTGATGATGATGATGATGGTGGTGGTGGTGACGGTGAAGATGATGATGGTGAAGAGGGTGATGGTGAGTTACAGTGCTGGGTATTGAACCCAGGGCCTTGGGCATGCCAAGCTAGCCATCCAACACTTTCTTTCTTAGTCCCTTCTCATGGCTGTTTGCTGTATTACAGGCCTACAGGCGTGAATTCACACACCAATCACAGTAGGAGGTAACTTCTAAATAAAACCAGCATTAGGCCTCTGACTGTGCAGGCAGTGATTTTCCATGCCTGCAGTACCTTCCCTCTGCTGCTCTGCCCTGAGGACTCTGTAGGTTGGATTTCTAAGGTTCATATTGGAAGTGGCTCTTCTGGGTTTTTCCCTTGGCAGTTTCAAAGGCAGGAAGGAATTTCTCACCTCCACAGTTCTCCTCTGCTGCAGGTAAAGAATTTAACAGCTGTGGGCAGGATAACTCGGTCAGTCAGAAGGGGTCTGATCTAGCTCAAGTTAAGCTGATTCACTTTCCATGTTTTAAGGTGGTAATTTTTTAATCTAATCTAAAAAGCATGTGTGTGTGTGTGGGGGGGGGTGCGTATCTCACAGGTATGCAGGGGCTCAGGGAGACCAGAAGAGGGCATGGGATCTTCTGGGGCTATAGTTGTGAGCTGCCCAACATGAATGTTGAGGAGTAAGTCCTTTAGAGGAGAATCCAGCACCTGGAACAGCTAAGCTGTCTTCATCCTTAAGACGCTTGTTTTTACTAATGTAGCTTAAGAAACAGTCAATGATAAAAAGATTTTTATCCCAGGGCACCTGAGTGAATATCACCTATACAGATGGAGGTTGGTAAGTGGCACATTCAAATAATTTAGAAGTGTCTCTTTTTAAATATATTGTGGTAAAGGAGACATCCAGAGGGCGGTGATCTATTTAGTTTAGATGTCATGGGAGGAGTTGGGGACCTTGGGTTCCCAAAGGGAGGGTAGCAACATTAAGAAGACCCCAATGAAGACAGAAACTGGGCTTCACAGCCCAAGCCTGAGGTCATTTTTGGTTTCTCCCCTTTTGTGCTTTCTGGTTCAATGCCAGCTCTGACGTATCTGAGAAATTGGACTTTTTCCTCATAGCTACCGCACTAACACAGACCCCACCATTGCTGAAATATCTGAGAAATTGGGCTTTTCCCTCACAGCCACCACACTAACACAGACCCCACCACTGCTGAAATAGCACAGAAATTGGACTTTTTCCTCACAACCACCACACTAACACAGACCCCACCATTGCTGAAATATCTGAGAAATTGGACTTTTCCCTCACAGCCACCACAGTAACACAGACCCCACCACTGCTGAAATAGCAGAGAAATTGGACTTTTCCCTCACAGCCACCACACTAACACAGGCCTCACCATGGCTTGGCTTTTGTTAGCTGTGGCCCAGTACACGAAATGATCAGCTGTCATGGACATGCCATTGTAGTTGGCATTTTCCTTGGGCCACCAACTCAAATAAACACATGGAGACTTGTTATTAATCATGAATGCTCAGTCTTGGCTTCTGCTTGTTCCACTAGTTCTCATAACTTATATCAACCTGTTTCTCTAGATCTACGTTTTGCCTCAGGCCTTTTTGCTTGTCTTTCATTCTGTATGTCCTACCTCCCTGCTTCATCCATGTCTGTCTCTCTGGCCCCTGTGTCCTCTTTTTCTTCTTTCTCAAACCTAAATCCTCCTCTTCCTTACTCTCCTATACTCTGCCTTTATTCCCTCCCTTGCTATTGGTCATTCAGCTTGTCATTAGGCCAATCATTTGCCTTGGGCAGGCAAGGTGAAACAGCTACATAGCTTTACACAGTTAAACAAATATCCCGCGACATTCTATGTTGCTATTAATGAATACCATGTCTCATGCACAACAGAAGTCCACTGCTCCTGGTTCTGAGAGGTCTGACAGCAAGGGCTCATGGTTTTGAAAAATGTCAGATCTGGCTCAACCTGTTCATCTGTTCCTGAGAAGGGGAGTGTGGATTTAAGAAAGAAATAGACAAGAGGCAGAAGATAGAGTTGGGAAGGCATCCAGTGAACACTGTAACAAAATGTTCTGAGTTTATTCCTCACGGTCCTTATATACCCAATCAAAAGGGATGGCACAAGATTTCCATGATACAAATAAACAAGCAAATGTAATCACCTCCTTACATCTCAAAACCACCTAGTAACCGTGTCCTAAGTCAAACATCCTGTTGTCTGGCCTTTGAGGAGCAAAGCATCCAGTATCCACACCTTTGGTCAAACGTCCTGTTATTCATCCTTGAGGATCAGGAATAGGTTTGAACTCTCAGAACTTTAGCCAAGATGGAACAGATCCAAAACTGTGAACCCTCACAGAAAAGGACCCATTTCCTGCCATTGGAAGTCATATTTTCACCTCCTGCTCTTTCTCATGTAGACGAGTTCTCTGTTTTATAAGGGTCTTTTATCTATCTGAGACTCAGTCATCTCCCAGAGGTTCCACCTGCTAACATCGGAATCTTGGGGATTAGGTTTCTCCAATGATAGAGTGTAGACAGAAGAGAAAAGCAGTCTGGGAAAAAAAGGGCAAATAAACTTAGAGGAGTCAGGGGAAGAGAAGAAAGGAGATGTCTCTGGTGCCAAGGGCACAGACCTGGAAGCCCCGTGCCCAGAGCACTGGCAGTGGAAAGGCTGTAGTTTAATTGAGGGCATCACTGGTCTCTGAGAGGCAGAGCCTAAGATGTTAATGTTCTTATGTTTGAGCTTGAGCGAGAATAGGAGAGGTAGGCCTTGGATAAAGGGGAGGGACAAAGGGAAGCTTTTCTGCTCTAGGATAAAGGAGATAGAATTGCTGTCACCCACCCTGATGTGATGGTATATGCCTGTAGCACTCAGGAGGCTGGGGCATGGACATTCACAACTATTCATACATTTGAGGATGAATAGTAAGACCCTGTCTCAACCAGCACCCTCCAAACCTACACCTACCATTACAGGCTGGGTATGGTGGCACACACCTGCAATCCTAGCACTTGGCAGGTAAAGCGAGAAGATCAGAAGTTCAAGGTCATCAGCTACATTGCTCGTTTGAGACCATCCTGACCTCCATGAAGCTGTCTTAAAACAAAACACAACCCAGATCCCTGCTCCACTGTCATCACCACCGCCCCTGCTAACAAACGTTTCGTGGAAAGTCAAGCTACATTGCCAACATGGTGCTCATCACCTTTGTATAGTGCGTTGTTCTGGAAGCTTTGATCTGACCCTCAAAGTAGCTGTGCACAGTGGGGACGCCTGTTTCCATTTCAACAGGAGGAAAGTTGTTCCCTGAAGTTTTAGAGCTTACTTGTTGAGGTCACTCAAAGAATTGTTTGAGAAGCCAGGAGTTAAACCTGGGGCTAATGAATTCCCAAGTTGGTAAGTAACAACTAACACCTGTGTTCTTCCTAAAACTCTGTTATTCGTCCTATTCAGAATGAGAAAATGTGACATCACAGGAAAAGGGTGAATAAGTCATCAGACAGATACTGGAGGAGATTGGATTAGCAATGCCTGTTGACATCATTTGGGTACTTACCATGCGCCAAGCACAACAATCTTGTGTATATTGTTGTCCCATGCCACCAGTGTGAGAATTGGGCTTTCAGAAGGTCACACACCCACCTTAGTTCCCTGGCTGATAAGGCAGAGGCAGGATTCCCTCAGGCACTCTGATGCTAAAGCTCACATTCTCTTTGAGTCTCAGAGAAAGTTCATAAGATTCTGAAGAACCTGCGGCTCTCTGAGGAAAAAGAAGAGGTATAAATAAGGCATGTGGGTATAAATGCAGCTGAGCTGATGGTGTTGAGTGTAAATCCACGCCTGGTGAATCAAGCGGCCAACTTGTCCACGGGTGGGTGGAGAAGAGAAGGATGGGTCTCTAGGGCTGCAGTCTTACTACTTCCCTTAGACACGGCTTTGCCTCCAGTTCCTTCCCTGACATGACTTAAAGCCCCAGCTAGCAAAGCTGTTGAAAATTAGGGAGTGCAGTTTGTGGAGTCTACAGTGTACTGTAAATGGCTTTTCCCTAGGTCCCTTCCTCCATCTCAGATTGGCCCAATTCTTCTACCAGGACCTTTCCCCTATCCCCTTGTCTGTTCTGTGGGCCATATCTCTTGTCTGCTATCCCCAGAGTACAGCCTACAGTGGCAAATACCGAACTCTAGATGTCTTCCATAATCATGATGAACTAGAAGCCTCATGTCACAAGTTCTAGAGACAGACCTGTAGAATTGGAAGGTTTCAAAAAAAATGCTAAGCAGGATTCCCCTTTGGGTTAGATTCACTTCTTCCAGGTCTTCCAGTGTCCCTTGTCCACCCTCTTTCCTGTTCCTGCTGAAGAAACCACTAGGAAGAGATGTTTTTCCCTTCTCAAAGAGACTCTAATAACATTACCATGGTGACATCGGCTACCTGAAGAAGAATATAAAGTTAATGAAATCCTGATTTCAGATAGCATTTTCTTATTAAGTTTCTCTCTCTTCCCCCTTTTCTTCCCTTCTCCCCTCCCCCCTTCCCTTTTCTCTCTCTCTCTTTCCTTCCCCTCTCTCAGGCATGGCCTCTCTATAGAATCTAGGCTGAGCTCAAACTTTCCATATCCTTACCTCAGCCTCCTAAGTAGTTAGAGTTCTGGGAACCCAGGCCATAGCTTCTTTTCAGTCCTGAATCTGAAATCTGAAAGTCAACCAGTTCTGCTTCCATTTCACTGAGCAGGTGACGCTGGACAACACTCTCTGTCCCTTGGTTTCTGTATTTGTGAAATAAGGATGCAAATCCTCCATTTGAGTGTTATGGTGAGGACCAGTATGCCAGGGATGTTATGTGGGGACCAGTATGCCAGGGATGTTATGTGGGGACCAGTATACCAGGGATGTTATGTGGGAACCAGTATACCAGGTATGTTATGTGAGGACCAGTATACCAGGGATGTTATGCGAGGACCAGTATACCAGGATGTTATGTGAGGACCAGTATACCAGGATGTTATGTGAGGACCAGTATACCAGGGATGTTATGTGAGGACCAGTATACCAGGGATGTTATGCGAGGACCAGTATACCAGGATGTTATGTGAGGACCAGTATACCAGGGATGTTATGCGAGGACCAGTATACCAGGGATGTTATGTGGGGACCAGTATACCAGGATGTTATGTGAGGACCAGTATACCAGGGATGTTATGCGAGGACCAGTATACCAGGGATGTTATGTGGGAACCAGTATACCAGGGATGTTATGTGGGAACCAGTATACCAGGAATGTTATGTGAGGACCAGTATACCAGGATGTTATGTGAGGACCAGTATACCAGGGATGTTATGTGGGAACCAGTATACCAGGGATGTTATGTGAGGACCAGTATACCAGGAATGTTATGTGAGGACCAGTATACCAGGGATGTTATGTGGGAACCAGTATACCAGGGATGCTATGTGAGGACCAGTATACCAGGAATGTTATGTGAGGACCAGTATACCAGGGATGTTATGTGGGAACCAGTATACCAGGGATGTTATGTGAGGACCAGTATACCAGGGATGTTATGTGAGGACCAGTATACCAGGGATGCTATGTGAGGACCAGTATACCAGGGATGTTATGTGAGGACCAGTATACCAGGGATGTCCCCAGGACAAGAGCTCTGTGAGTGGAGGTGTGCTGTGCATCTCTCTCATCACCTCTAAGGGGAACTGCTTCAGAATAAAAATACTAAATGATGTAGCTCAGAAATTTCCATAATTAAACAGTAAGATGAATGTTATTTTTATAGAAAACCATACACATATCTATGCTATAAAACAATGAGAGGATGAACAAGAATTTCCAGCTCTAGAGAATGGGTGGGGATGTAACGGAGAAGGAGGTGTCAGTGAGGAATAGGACTGGCTTGCTCATTTGATCTGGAACTGTGAAACTACCTCACATAGATATAGAACAAAATTAAGTTAATGATAGTAAAGGGCTAAATGAAACAAAATCAATTTGTGTATGGAGTTTGGGCGGCAAATAACTATATCAAATGACTTTAAATAATGACCTGTAGGGTGGGCCCCAGGGGGAAAACACCATGAGCTGAGGTCATACAAACAGCCTTTCTGGTTGTTGTTTCCCAAAGTCCTCTTGATGGTTGGTGTTGGTCACGGAAGACTTGTCTGCGCACCGAGAGACCAAGGGAGTGATTAACTGCATGATAGTATCAATCATGTTGTATTCAGAAATAGTTAAATGAGTTTGTGGGGCCACGGGCAGTGGGACCAGGAGCAATCCCTAGTGAATCATCTGATTTTTTGGAGCCCATTCCTATGAAGAGAAACCTTGCTCAACCCAGATGAGGGGGAGGGCCTTGGTCCTGCCTCAGTGTAGGGATGTGACAAAATTCCTTGACTCCCCATGGGAGGCCTCACCTTCTCTGAGGAGCAGATGGGGCAGTGGGGTGAGAGGAAGGTGGGGGAGCAGGAGGGGAGAGAAGAAGAACTGGGATTAGTATGTAAAAAAAAAAACATAAAAAAGAGAACAGAGAACATTCTAGTCCTTTAAGTATCTACGTGAGGACATTTGTTTGGAAAGAACTTAGTGCTCTCCACTTAAAAGCCCCAGCGAAAGCTGACCTAGCAATGAATGCTCTTCATATCTAGATTGTGGTCTCTAAGCACCATATCTTACCAACTTCTGCTCTTCATAGACCTGCCTGGTGCCGTGAGACAGCCTGGAAGCCCTTGGCCTTCGTTCCCAGACTTTCCTGAGTCACAAGAGTGTCTCCAGCTGTTCACAGCGACCCCTGTCACTCACACCTGAGTTGATGTGACACAATGACCATTGTTGGGCTCTGGATGTCAGATGGGACCGAGTTCCCAGCAGAAACAAAAGGTTTGGAACTCCCATTCCTTTCTCCTTATTAGCTGCCTTGCCATCTCTGTGACAAAGAACCCAAGGTAGTCGTCTCAGACAGACCCACAGTTGTAGTGATGGGGCGAGCAGGCCTGCTTTCATCCTGCCAGGCTGCTGCCCAGCTAGCTTTACACCCAAAATGACAAGACACAAATTGTATTCATTTAAACACTGCCTGGCCCATTAGTTCTAGCCTCTTATTGGCTAATTCTCACATCTTGCTTTAACCCATATTTAGTAATCTGTGTAGCACCACGAGGTAGTGGCTTACCAGGAAGATTCTAACCTGCATCCATCTCGAAGAGGAAAACTATGGTGTCTGACTCACTTCCCTTCTTCCCAGCATTCTGTTCTGTCTACTCCACCCACCTGTGTTCTGACCTATCAGGCCAAGCAGTTTCTTTATTAATTAAACAATGAAAGCAACACATAGAAAGAAGACCTACCTACATTACAGTCAGAGGTTACCATGGCTGCTTGTGTCTTTTCCATTGTCCTTGTGGTATCTTGTTCATCTTTCTAGGGGCCATGGTGAGGAGGCTTGATTACCTCCTGGAAGCCAGGAAATAAAGACCCAGGAAGGGCATGAGTTCCCATTGTGCCTTCCAATGACCTAAGTTCCTCCCAGTGGACCATGGCTCCTAAAGTTTCCACTATTGAGGACTAAGAGACGACCACATGGGCCCTCCAGGGACATCTTAAACCCAAACAGCAGCATCCCTAGTCTTCTGCGGACAGAGGAGGGCAGGGTAGGCTGTTTATTCACCAGGGGTCAGTGGTCTAATTAGTTATTCCACAGAATGTAGTTTTTGTGGTGAGTTGTAAACAAGGATGGAGCTGCTGTCATTGCCTGTGCATTCTGCGTGGGGAGGTGGGGAGAATGCCCAGAGAACATGGTAGTGAAGGATCCCTAGGATCAACACCTTTAGAGGTTGGACAGAGAAATCAGGCAGAGACCCTGCTTACCTTACGGCCTTGCACTCTGACCCCTGGCTCCTAGCCCTTTGCTGTTGACAGATCCCTTGATACTGCTGCCCCAGGGAAAGACTGAAGACCCGGTGACTGGTGACTGATGCCTGGCATCTGCAGCTAACTGGGCTACCCCTCACTTGTAATGGGACAGATGCTCAGTACAATTCAATGCCCCGGCGGATGCTTGAGAAGGGTGAGGAAACTTTGACGATTCTTTACAGCCATGCTTTAAAGTTTTCTGTTAGTGAAATGTGGGGGCATAGACCTGTAATCTCAGCCTTGGTAGGTAGAGATAGGAGGACCAAGACGTCATGGTTATCTCAGGGTACATAATGAGCCAGAGGCTAGCTGGGTACACAAAGTTCTACGTCAGGCCCGCCTTTTAAACCAAACCAAATGGTATTTATCTTTTAGACATAGCGGTCAGAGACACAGATAATTCCTAATGAAGTGGTATCACAGATGTAATTTACCTAAAAAGAATCTGTGTGTGTGTGTGTGGGGGGGAATGTGAGGGAAAAATAAACTGCAGGTTGGTAATTGTTGAGTTTGGTGACGATGTGTGAACTTTGGCATACTACCAAACTTTTCTACACCTTGGATATATTAACTTTTTCCATAATTAGAAAAGTAAAAGATAATACAATTAAAATTTTCCTAATGCATGTCTGTCAGCAGGCAATAGATGGGGTGGATTCCTGGGAATAGGGGGTCACACTGTCTTCAGCTGGCCCTTCCTTTCTGTATAACACTTATTGGGTGGACAGTCGCCTTGCATCTGAACTTCACGGTGAAGGTGGTAAGTCAGCTGTGTTGGAGAGGGAAGAGTTTATGTTGGAGTGAAGAATCAACCAGTTCCCCTGGAAGAAAAATGTTATTAAATATCGGACCAGATCACTGGAGAAGTCTTGGAAGAAAAATGTTATTAAACATAGGCCCAGCTCACTAGGAGAAGTGCAACACAGATGTCACACTGTGTGACAGATGATACACTCTGACACACGCGGTCAAGACACAGCCATCACGCTGCCGCCGTGAGGTTGGACTGTTCATCTTCTCAGTGCAGGTCGGCTTTTCCCCTTTGAAGTGCACCGTGGAAAAAAAGATAGTTTTTTTTTTTGTTCTTGGAAACAAAAGGTTTGCATATCCAGTTTCAGAATCCATACTTGATGAAGACAAGTTAAAAATAACAGAGCATTAGTGTCCACATCTTTTTTTGTTCAAATGAAATTCTTACCCACAGAATGTTTCCTGGATGTGGTCTCTAATGGTTGTCATTTATCTGAATTGAGATATCATGTCACTATAAGACATGGGCCATATGAACCACAACTAGAAGTGGTGTGCGTGTGTGTGTGTGTGTGTGTGTGTGTGTGTGGTGTGTGTGACAGAGAGAGTTGTGCTGAAATCCTTTGTTTTTATAGCTTTAATTAAGCTTGTAATCCACATAGCAATCTCCCTTGTGTGTCCCACATCCATCATTAATAATTGGAAAATCCACAGCACTGTGTGGCATTGTGTCATTCCAGTGGGGACTTGTCTCCGTGAGAAGAATAGAGGAACATCTGTTCGAGGCCCCTCCCCGGGGCCTGATTTGGCTCTCCCTGTCTGTGCTAGATTCCTACCAACATGGGGTGTGGGCCTCAAGTCTTCTAATTAATCTTGCCTTTTGCGTGGCTATGTCTCTTCTCACCTCGCCTTCAAGTCCCTGTCTGAGATGTCAGCCAAGACAAGTTGGGGACCCACTGGGAGGCCAGAGGAAACTTTATAGATACCATGGATTTCCCAAAAAGTTGAATTTAGACATGGCTACGCAGAGTAAAAGTGGAACATTGATGCCCTGCTGAGGCAGCATTGGTGTTCATTGTCTTGCAGATTCCCTGGCTGTCAGTCAGGAAGACATCTGCTCTGTTCATGGAGCAGACAGCTGTTTCTCCCAAATGCACCCCCTTCCCTGAAGCACTTTGCACCCACACCATATCCTTGGGGTGCGCGGTCTTCTGTCCTCTGTACATGTGAGTTCTTCATTCTCCTGTCATTTTCTTTACTCTGTCTCATTCCTTTATCCTTCCTGTATCATGTCACTGTCTCCCAAGGCTAGCCACAAGTATGACGTCGAAGAACGTGCCTTCCCCTCCTGTATCATGTCATGACCTCCCAAGGCTAGCCACAAGTATGACGTCAAAGAACATGCCTTCCCCTCCTGTATCATGTCACGACCTCCCAAGGCTAGCCACAAGTATGACGTTGAAGAACGTGCCTTCCCCTCCTGTATCATGTCACGACCTCCCAAGGCTAGCCACAAGTATGACGTCAAAGAACATGCCTTTTCCCTTCTGTATCATGTCACGACCTCCCAAGGCTAGCCACAAGTATGACGTCAAAGAACATGCCTTCCCCTCCTGTATCATGTCAGGACCTCCCAAGGCTAGCCACAAGTGTGACATCGAAGAACATTCCTTCCCCAGTGCTCCCTTATTTTTGTCCCCTGAGTCTGTTGCTTGTCATCCTGTTAGTTCCATGGCGGCAGCACGTTATCTCCTTTTACTTCTTCCAAAGGGGTTGGATGAATAAAAGTTTCCTTTCTTTTTTACTTCTTTGACACTTTTATACATGTATACCATGTACTTAGCCAGATCCATTCCTTTCTCTTCTCATCTATCTCCCCCAGGACACCATTGCTTCTTCCTCCCAACTCCATGTCCTCCTTACTGTTATACCCTTACCTGTGGCTTCCTCCTTGTGGGTCATGACATCTTAAATCTTCCACCTTAAAAGGGAAATCTGTGCCTAAGTCAAGAAAGTAGAAATATTTTTCCTTTGTAATTTGTTTTCTAGAAACTCAGAACTCCTGTCGACAATAACTGACATACTTACCACAGAAAGAGATTACTGCAGATCCTCAGGGGTCACAGATGTCAAGAAGGGGAAAACACACACTCTTCAGAGAGACACCTCCAGTGACTCAACTCCTCTAGCTGGATTCCCACTTTGCAGTGTGTAGAAGGAGAGAGCTGCTTGTTGGTTCCTGGCTGCACAGCTAGCTTAGACCCAAAATAATCACACAGAAACTGTATTAATTAAATCACTGATTGGCCCATTACTCTAGCTTCTTATTGGCTAACAATAATATTAATTTAACACATTTCTATTAATCTGTATATCGCCACGTGGCTGTCGCTTACCAAGTAAAGTTCCAAATTTCTATCTCTAGCGGCTCCATGGCTTCTCTCTGACTCCACCCTTCTTTCTCCCAGCATTCAGTTTAGTCTTCTCCACCTACCTAAGTTCTACCCTATCAGGTTAAGGCAGTTCTTTATTTATTAACCGATAATAGCAACACATAGACAGAAGGACCTCCCATAGTGTTTATACCACCTCCAAGAATACTTCCAGTCAGGGACCAAGTCTTCATCACGTGATCCTTTTGGGGGACATTTGGTCTCCAAGCCATGATGCTAGCAGACTCAGAACTTTGGGCTATTCATGAGACTTGACTAAACCAGACGGCAAATGCATCAGAATGCAGAGCTGGTCCACTGCAAGTGCCTTTCAGATACCAACTAATTCAATCCTCACAACAGTCGGTAGAGACAGGCAGAGCAGGAAACCAAGGTATGGGGACATCTGAGAGTCAGAGCTAGTACTGTGTAGGACAGTGTCAGAATTCCAGCTGGTAGTGTGGATCAGTGTGTGCTCTGATGGACAGGGCCATATGCACAGTGGGCTCTGTGCTGTGCACGTGTGAATGGGTGCGCTTGCGTGTGGAAGTCAGAAGGTAACTTCAGGTGTGGTTCCTCAGGTGCCATCTACCTGGCTTCTTCAGACAGGTTCTCTCACTGAACATAGAGCCCACTAGTTTAGCTGAACTGACTTTTCAGGAGCACCAGGGACCTGTTTGTCTCCACCTCTCCAACCCTGTAATTGCAAGTATTTGCCACCATATCAACCTTTTACACACATGTGGCAATGGAATTTAGGACTTCACTGTTGAAGGCAAGTGCTTTATTAACTGGTCCCCATCTGGCTCTTTGTAATAAAAAAGTACTTACAGATAGATGTTTTAGATCTTATTAATCTTATGTATGTGAGTTTTGCCTGCATGTATGTCTGTGTACCATGTGCATGCCTGGTGCCCATGGGGGTCCGAAGAGTGTGGTGTGTCAAATGCCCTGGAACTGGAGTCAGGGATGGTTGTGAACCTTCCTGTGG
The DNA here is from genome assembly GCF_037038515.1 of Microtus pennsylvanicus. Taxonomy (NCBI): domain Eukaryota; kingdom Metazoa; phylum Chordata; class Mammalia; order Rodentia; family Cricetidae; genus Microtus; species Microtus pennsylvanicus. The sequence continues at coordinate 2,791,314 of NC_134586.1, read as the reverse complement.
TTCCTCTGCAAGAGAAGCAAGTGCTCTTAACCGCTGAACCACACTTCCAACCCCTCAGCCAAATACAGGACTCTGATAATCTCATCCATGTTGGGGAGATTTTAAGTGGCAATTAATACTCCCACCGCATGGGGGAGCCTGGGGAGCCCGTCCATACCTGTCCCCATTCAGATGTGACAGCCAGGATGCAGAAGTCACTGCCACACAGAAGCCAGCAGCTGGCATCTCGGGAAATTGGATGCCTGGACGTAGTTCCCAAGAAGTTATTCGAAAGCCCTTGACTTTATTTTTAGTTTCCTGTAGATTCCTCCCCGGAGCCCATCTCAGCAGTGTCTCCCTGACACCCCTCCACTTTTCCAGAAAGAGAGACACTGAGCCCTCTCTCCTCCACACTAAAACCTCTTTGTCCGGAACCACACATGTCGATTTTAAACAGAAAATAATATGAAAACACAGAGATGCCTTTATGCGCTTCCCGCAGCCCTCGGTTCCAGCGTACCTGGATTTACGATGTGCTCCGCGCTTCCCACCTTCTCAGCACTGCTCCCCCACATTTGAAGGAGAAATGATCAAGAGATTTGTGCAGGGGTAAATTTATTCTGTCTTGAGCTGGGTGAGGTTCCAATCCGGCACAGCATGGAAACTAGAAACGCTGCGAGCATAGTTTTCTTCTAAGGTGGGCGGGCAGACAAGGGCCAGGCAGAGGGGTCGCTCGCACCTTCTCACAGGGGTCCGCTGCTCACAGCTAGGGGGCTTTTCAGAGTTGGGAAACAGGAGCACAGGGAGATGTCATGACCTTGACAGTTGACTGGGAGACAATGTCATTGTGCCCCCTTAACACCTTCCCTCCCCAGAGTGAGGAGAGTGACATGGGCTTTGGTCATGGAAGAGTCATAAGTCGGGATATTGCGGGAACAGCACACGAGTGTGTGAGAGACATTCAGTCATTTTCCCGAGATCACAGGTTATTCTGTTCCTCAGGAAAATCTGGGGGCAGCCTTCTACATGGTGGTTTGCTGGAGGTCAGGGACATTGTCTTCTGGGTTCCTTGGGTACCTTGCTCTTAAGCATTGTGTGAATGTCTGCTTTCTTCTGTCATGTCAAGAAATGTCCTTATCCAAGGGACTTAGCCCTTTGACCAGAAGAGGCCATTGCAGGTTCTTTGGGGCTCAGTGGACAGGTGAAGAATGGAGCCCTTCAGCTGACATCTGTAGTCATGAAATCCCCCACCACAAACAGGTTTTCAAGCTGTTCTATTAGCATATATCTATTGCGTGTATGGTTTTGTTGTCAGGCATTTGATCCCTTTGCCCTCCCTACCTTGTCTCCTTGGCTCCCAGCCTCTTCCTGAGCAACACTCCTACTTTCATGCCTACAAAACAAAACAAAAACAAAAGAAACCCCTAGGTTTCATGTATGGCAGAAATTTCTGAGTCTGGTTTATTTTGCTTATGATGATGATCTCTGTTTTTTAAAATATATTTTCATGAAAGTGGCACAATTTCATTCTTCTGTATTACCCAACAATACTCTATTTTGTTTGTTTGTACATGTAAATTGCACTACATTTTCTTTTTAAAAATTTGTCATTTTATGTGTATATGTATTTACCATGAATGTATGTTTGTGTACCATGTCCATGCCTGGTGCCTGTAGAGGTTAGAAGAGGGGTTCTATCCCCTAGAAGCTGGAGTTATGGATAGTTGTGAGTCTTCATGTGGATGTTGAAAACAGATGTGTGGACCTGTAGGAACCAACTGGTGTCCTGAGAGAATGAGTGTATGTATTAACATGGGCATGGCCACATCAAGGACCAAAGCCTCAGAACCATGGGTAATGGCAAAGTGTTTTATTTGCTTGTTTGTTTGTTTGTTTTTCTTTTGTCTGGGTGAAGCCCAGAGGGATGGCACAGCCTGCTTCTGGTCTGAGTGTGAATGTTGACAGTGTGTGTAGAAAATGTCACTTTGGTACCCTCTACCCTCACACTGACCTTATAGGGTGCTGTGGCTTCTCCATTGGAGATCCTAGATCAGCTGAACACTGTGTTACTCTGTGTGTGTGTGCGCGCGCGCACCTGTGCCTGTCTATTCTCCCTGCCTTCCCTCACTGCCCCTAGTCTTGGCTTCTTGAGTTCTTTATGTAGTTTTGACATGAGTCCTGTTGGGTGAATGGCTGGGACCCTTTTGTAATATTCTGTCAATCATCTCTTCATTCTGGTGACTGTTTCCTTTGCTATGTAAAGCTTTCAATTTGATGTAATATACTTATCGATTCTGTCATTGTTTCCTGAGCTATTGGAGTTTCATTCAGGAAAATCCTTGTACGTGTGTCCACTTAAAAAATCTCTTCCCTGACTTCTTCAGAAGTTTCAAGCTTTGTATTAAGGTTTTTCATCTGTCTTCAGTTGACTTTTGTGTAGGGTAAGAGATTGTCTTAGGTAGGTTTTCTATTGCTGTGAAGAGACACCATGACCATGACAACTCTTTTTTTTAAAAAAATATTTATTTATTATGTATACAATATTCTGTCTGTGTGTATGTCTGTGGGTTAGAAGAGGGCACCAGACCTCATTACAGATGGTTGTGAGCCACCATGTGGCTGCCGGGAATTGAACTCAGGACTTTGGAAGAGCAGGCAATGCTCTCAACCACTGAGCCATCTCTCCAGCCCCCATGACAACTCTTATAAAGGAAAACATTTAATTGGCTCATTTACAGTTTCAGAAGTTTAGTCCATTATCATCATGGTGGGATATGGTGGTGTGCAGGCAGACATGGTGCTGGGGAAGGAGCTGAGAGTGCATCATCCTGACCCACAAGCAATAAGAGGTGAACTGTGTCACTGGGCGTAACTTGGCATAGGAGACCTCAAAGCTCATCCCCACAGTGACACAGTCCCTCCACCATGGACACACCCACTCCAGCAAAGCCACACCTCCCAATATTTCCACTCCCTATGAACTTATGACAGTCAGTTACATTCAAACCATCACAGAGATAGAAATTCAGTTTTGCATTGGCACAGGAGACCACTTCCTAAATACAACCCCATTAGTACAGACACTGAGATCAACAACTAGTAAATTAGTAAATGTGATCTCCTGAAACACAGAAGCTTCTGTAAAGCAAACAGCATGATCAATAAGACAAAAGGGCAGCCTACAGAATGGGAAAAGATTTTCACCAACCCCACATATGACAGAGGACTGATCTCCAAAATATACAAAGAACTCAAGAAACTTGACATCAAAAGAACAAATAATCCAATACAAAATGTGGTACAAACCTAAACAGAGAACTCTCAACAGATGAATCTCAAATGGCTGAAAGACACTTAAGGAAATGCTTAACATCCTTCAGAGAAATGCAAATCAAAGCAACTCTGAGATTTCATCTTACACCTGTCAGAATGACCAAGATCAAAAACACTGATGACAACTTATGCTGGAGAGCACGCGGGGGTAAAGGGAACACTTCTCCATTGCTGGTGGGAGTGAGAACTTGTACAACCACTTTGGAAATCAGTATGGTGATTTCTCAGAAAATTAGGAAACAACCTTCCTCAAGACCTCACAATACCGTTGTTGGGTATATACCCAAAGAATGCTCAATCACAACGAAGGGCATGTACTCAACTATGTCATAGTGGTATTATTCATAATAATCTGAACCTGAAAACAACCTAGAGGCCCCTCAACTGCTACACAGCAGTAAAAAATAATGACATCTTAAAATTTATGGGCAAATAAATAGATCTAGAGAAAACTATATTGAGAGAAGTAACCTAGACCCAGAAAGACAAATATCATATGTACTCACTCATAAGTGGCTATTAGACATAAAGCAGGGCACAAGAGGACCCTAAGAGAGACATACATGGATCTATATGGGAAAGATAAAAAGACAAGATCTCCTGAATAAATTGGGAGCATGGAGGTCACAGGAGAGGGTGGAAAACGAGGGGAGGAAGGGAGAGGAGCAGAGAAAAGTGTATAGCTCAATAAAACAATAAAAAGCCAAAAACTACAACAAAAATAAAATACCATAGTCACAAAAAGAAATTCAGTTTTATTCTATATACAAATATCCAGTTTTACAATATCATTTATTAAATAGACTACCTTTTCTCCAGATTTACTTTTGGCATCATTGTTAAGAATTGAATGGCTTAAATCCTCGGCATGTGTGTTATATAGCTTGGTTTTTTAGCTTGGTGTTCTTGTAAGTCTCCTAACAGTGGGAATTGGGGTGTCTCCAACCCTTTTACTTGCTCTTGAGACCCCTTTTCTCCTATTGGGTTGCCTCATCTAGCCCTGCTATGAGAGTTTGTGCCTAGTCTTATTGTAACTCGCTATGGCATGTTGAGTTGATGTCCCTGGGATACCTGCTTTTTTTTTTTTTGAAGGGAAATGGAGGAGAAGTGAATATGGAGGAGAGGGGAGGGGAGGGTACTGGGGGGGGGAGTGGAAAGAGGGGAAATTGGTCAGGATGTGATGTATAAGTGAAGAATAAATTTAAAAAGAAAGAAAGAAATGAAGCCAGGCGATGGTGGCGCACACCTTTAATCCCAGCACTCAGGAGGCAGAGGCAGGCGGTTCTCTGTGAGTTCAAGGCCAGCCTGGTCTACAAGAGCTAGTTCCAGGACAGGAACCAAAAAAGCTATGGAGAAACCCTGTCTTGAAAAATCCAAAAAAAAAAAAAAGAAAAAAAAAGAAAAAAGAAAAAGAAGTAAAAGAAATGAAAAGTTTACAATAGAGGAATAAAAAAAATGGGTAGCTTAACTGAGTGGGTTTATTTCCAGACTCTGCTCCATTCCACTGCCTGATTCACATGTGTGTACACGCATGTGTGTGTGTGTGTGCATGTGCGTGAGTGTGTATTGGAACCATGATGGTTTTGCTATGGTGGTCATGTATATAATGTGAAGCCTAGCATTGTGAGCACTCCACCACTGGTATTTGGTACTCAGGATTGATTTGATTATTTAGGGTCTTTGTTTCTATATGAATGTTATGACTCTTTTCTAGTTCTCTCTTGAGTTTTTACTCTCTTGAGAGTGCTGAGGGTAGACACCCTTGTCCTCTGATTTTACAGGACATGCTTCCGGTTTACCCATTTAGTATAACATTGGCTGCAGATTTGCTATGAATAAACCTTAGTATGCTGAAACATTGGCTTTCTGTTACCATTTTCCAGGAATTTCATCATATTGATATTTTTGTGTTTATTATCATCATGTAATATTTGTCACTAATTATTTTTATGCACCGTTCTACCCATAATAATCTCATATATTGAACCATCCTTGCATTTTTAGAACAAAGCCAACTTTGTCATGGTGTTGAGATAGAAAGTGTTGCTGAGTTCAGTTTGCAGGGGTTGTATTGAGGATTTCTATGTCGATTTTCTGTGGTCAGCAGTTTTCCCTTCACTGTGTCCCTAGTCTGGTTTTAGTATCTGGGTACTACAGGTTTCATAGACTGAGTTTGGAAGCATTCCTTCCATTTCTGATTTTTGGACTTTTTTGAGGAGTTTTGGTTATTAATTCTTCCTTACAGACTCAGTAATTTTTAACAGCAAATCCATGTGGTGTTGTTTGTTTTTTGTTTGTTGGGAGATTTTGTTACTGCTTTTCACTGTTTTTTTCCCCCTGATCTCTGTAGGTTGTTCATAGCTTCTCTCATCTTGGTTTAATTTCAGTAGATGATATATGTCTAGAAATATGTACGTTTTATTCAAGATTTTCCAATTTATTGAAATACATCTTCAACATATTTCCTCATTATCGTCCAAATTTCAGTGTTATCATGCACATTCTCCTTTTTGTCAATGATTTTCTCTAATTTGGTCTTCTTCATCTGATGAATTTGGCCAAGGTTTTTCTATTTGTTTACTTTTTGGAAGAATTAGCTTTTCATTTTGTTGAACCCTTATATGTCTGCATTTCATTAATTTCTGTACTAATCTTGTTCTCTTTCCTCTACTGATGTTGAGCTTGGCATTTCCTGGTTTTATAACTTCAGCTCTTCCTTGGCATGGTTCCTGTTTTTCCTTCCTTCCTTGTTCTGTACCAGTTGGGTTTCCTTGCTATTTCAGGAAAAGCTGTGAAGCACTCTCTCTTCAGAAAGGTCTTTGTTCTTGCTTTTACTACAGCCTGGAATTGACTAAGAACCTCACATTTCCAAGTCTTTGTTTACTTTCTCTGTGAGGCAGCAGCCTGTTCTCTGCACTTCCTATCCTGTTCACCCCTTTCCTCCTTACTTCCTGTCTTCTCCACTTCCTGTCTTCTCCACTTCCTGTCTTCTCCACTTCCTGTCTTCTCCACTTCCTGTCTTCTCCACTTCCTGTCTTCTTCATATCCTGTCTTCTCCACTTCCTGTCTTCTCCACTTCCTGTCTTCTCCACTTCCTGTCTTCTTCATATCCTGTCTTCTCCACTTCCTGTCTTCTCCACTTCCTGTCTTCTTCACATCCTGTCTTCTCCACTTCCTGCCTTCTTCATATCCTGTCTTCTCCACTTCCTGTCTTCTCTACTTCCTGTCTTCTCCACTTCCTGTCTTCTTCACATCCTGTCTTCTCCACTTCCTGTCTTCTTCATATCCTGTCTTCTCCACTTCCTATCTTCTCTACTTCCTTTCTTCTCTGCTTCCTGTTCTAGTCACTTCTCCTGTCCTGTCCACTCCATTTACTTTTCTGTTCACTTCCTATGCCCCAGCCTTGCTCTGTGTCTTCATTCTGCTCTACATCTTCAATCCATGCATCCCAAGAGCTGTAGCACGAGCTTATGTATGCATCTAACATACGTGTGCGCTGTGTCCTCACATTAGAACTCCTGGGGGCAGGGGTCATTCTCTGTGTTGTTCATGGATATATCCCAAATTTCTAGTGCAGTGGGTAGATGTTCCCTGTTGCCTTACAGTGTTTGTAGGAACTCAGAACTGTTGAATTGGTTATTGCTCGCCTGTTTGCCAGCACCTTTGATGGGTTGCAGAGGATTTACAGATGTGAGATGCTGACACCTCCTCCTCCAGGTGGCTGCCTTGAGTATCGGACAGCTGAGCACCTAGGGACAATTATGTGCTGCTCCAAGCAGCCAGCTCTATTTATCCCAATACCTCATAAAATTACAATTTTCTAGGCATGCCAGGGTATTAAGGGTCTGAGAACCCGTGTCTTTGTCATGTAGGAATGGGCACAGCAGGCATGCACTCTTCACTTGGTTGGGTGGCATGCCTGTGTCTCCCCCGCTTGCTGTCAGTTTTCCTATGCTCTGTTGGTATAACGCCTTGTCCTTCTCATCTTGACATAAACATTCCCAGGTTCAGACAAGCATTGGTTCAGGAATAATGCCCATTGTTGATCAATGATATATAGTTTTTTTTAATATATGATCATGCTATAAATTATGTATTTTGAAGTATCAAGAACACTACGTTAAGTGAATAAATTAGTGAATATGAAACAGAAAAGTAAGGAAAATGACTCGGAGCTTTGAAATGATTGACAGTTTTGAGAAGATGTACAGATCTGAAAGATCTGGGGGATCCCATCTTGAGTATTTATGCTCTGAAACAGCAGTTTCTTTGAGCAGAAGGAAGTAAGTGGGAATTTGGAGGCTTTTCCTACGAAGACTTCAAAGTATGGATAATAGGTTACCCAAGTATTTCTCTCCTTCCTTATTGTCTAAACCACAGAACTCTTACTGTTATTTTCTCTTATGCTCAGAGACTTCATGGAGCTGGGTCTGTCTGCACTAGGGTGTCTAGGAAACACGGCATTGGGGCAGACATATGCCTTAGATGCTTGGTGAGTGTGCAACAAACCAGAACAATTAAGGACCAAGATGCCAGGATCAAAAAATTAGAATCAAGACTATCAGAGCCCTGGGAAGCCTGGAAGAAGAACTCGGGGCCAGACCAGGCACTTGATGTGGCTGGGAGTGCCCAGGACCTGGCAAGGAGGGTGAAATTGGAGTCAGGAGTTAAAAGAAGCCAGGAAACTCTGGGTTCATGAGGTGAAAGCTAAGTGGAGTAGGGAGAGAGGGTCAGGACGGAGGCAGGAGAGACCTGCAGAAGGGTTGATGTGTGATCAACGCAGTGGCCGTGACCGGATGCCTCCCGTGTGCTGCTGGTCAGGGAAGGCTGCAGCACGAAGCCTGCAGGTGTGAGCAGGAATGGCAGACGTGGAAACAGAGCCAAGGGAGGGTCTGGCACTCATCCCCCTCTCTGAAGGGGTGATGCCATCTTCGGGTCCCCTTTCTAGAGCTTATGCAGATGTTTTGACCTAAAGACTCTGAGACAAACAGACCTGAAAGCCGGGGTGAGGATGTGTGAATTCTGAAGTCCCTTTACCAGCAGGAGTCAGGGCAGAGGCATTAGTGTCTGTCATCTCTGAGGAGTCAGGGAGAGGACGGAAATGTCAGACTGGACATTTGAGGTCTCCCCATCCAGAGCTTCAGCTCCATGTTAGAGGCTTTGACTCCACATAGCCTGCTCTGGCCAGTTCCGGATACATTTACTCTGTTGGCTTCCTCTGTCTGTCCCTGTAACTCGGACTTGGCTCCATGAAGGGTGTTTTCCAGTGGTTCAATTTCCTTGCCTATTTTTTTTCCTCCATAGTTTAGATTTATTTTTTCTTCTGGTTTGATAGCTGTTTCGTTTACTTTGAAGACTGTCCTGTAGAGGCCTTCGAAGAGTTCCTGAATCTGTGCCTTTGTTTGTTTGGGTCTTCTCTAAGTTTGCCACTTCTTTAAAAAAAAGTAACCCTCTGAATTCTCCTCAGACATGTCAGCTCTCTGGGATTCTGGATTTAGGAGAACCCTGAATGCTAGGTGGCAAGGTTAGCCTGCTGGGGACCACGGGCTCATGGGTAGTGGCTGTCATATCTATTTCTATTGTATTTCTAGTCATGTTTCCCACATTTGTTGGAGTAGGTTCATCTTTCAGTTTTGACTTCTTCCTTTCCCAAGTATATCTGGATGTTTGTTTTCTGGGATCAGCAAGCGCTATACCAGGTGAGAACAAGCGGAACACATTAGCCTAGCACGTATGGAAGCTGAAATGTGGACCAGGCACTGTGCCAAGGCCATGCAAGCCCCGACTCAGGTAGTTAGGATGGCTCAAGGAGCCAGGGTTCCTGTCCTGGTTCACTCAGAGAAGCTAACCTCGTCAGGATTGTTCAGACTGCTATCAAGGGAGCTAGGATCCCAGCCTAGGTCTGGCCACTGCCAGTGATTCCCATCTGGCACTGAGAGCATTTAGGGTCCCCACTTTGTCCACTATGAGATGAGAGACTCTCAGAGAGAACTGATTCTGGCTCTCAGAACTGGTGGATGCCTGGACCCATTCCCCCTCCGTTGTTTGCATTCACTGCTGTCTGTCCTGATGAAGCAGGGTGTGATGGACAGTCTGGGCTGCCATGTCTAGAATCAGCTAAGGCACAAGCCATTGGACACCCTGTGAGGATTTTCTTGATCAGATTATTTGAAATGGGAATAAATACCCCACTCGTCAATCTGGGCGGACTGTCTGGTGGCATCCAACATGAGGGGACCTGAGGGCCGACCGCCCACAGGTCTTCAGTCAAAGCCTTTCTTTTTGTCTGCTTCCCCTCACCCACTGGCGGGTTCCTTTATGCTGTTGCTGGGCTTTCCTGTGCTGGTATTAGAACCAGCCTCTCAGGGATTGCAATGCAGATCCAAGACCAGCAGTCATCCTGGTATCCTGGTCCTCAGCACCAGATTGGAACAGCTGAGGCATCCAGCCTCGCAGCCTGAGAAACTTCTAGATTCTCATCTGCGCCAGCATGAGGACATGAGGTAGCCATTATTGGATTAACAGACTACATCCTGCAGCCAGTTTACGATCTCCATGTATTCTTTCTCTCTGTTTGGTTCCTTCGGAGAACCCTGACTAACATGTAGGGCTTATCTTTGTCATCCCTGCGGTCGCTCCAGATGCCTGGCTGTGAAGAGGTACAGCATCTCTAGCCAGCTGATAATATGTGGGCTGGCCTGCTCCTGGTTTCCCTCACCAATCCCAGGATGCTTCCCTTCCGACTTGGAATCTTCCAGAGAGCATAGACTTGGAAGACGGGACTCTGCATGACTGCTATAACAGGCAGAAGGATGGCAAGGAGACAGAAGAGGAACAAGTTCTTCATTTCTAAGAAACTACATTTCATTCATTCGTTTATTCAGTGTGTGCATGTGTGTAAGCGTGTGCCTGTACATGTGTGTCCGTGCATGTCACACCATGGCGTATGCGGTCTGAGGGAGTCAGCGCTCTCCTACCGTGTGAGGACAGAGCTCAGGTGCACAGCTGCAGCACACACCTTTCCCTGCCATCTTGACAGCCCAGCATTCCGATGTCAAGTGTCATCCTCTTATCTCCGTGTGTCTCGGTGATCACAGTGGGGTTACTGGGAGCTGAGCAGGAGCTGGGGTGGGGATCTGCCCGCACACTGCTTCCATTTGTGGTGGTTGCGGAATATCGGCCATGTCTCACGGGACCTAGCATTGAGTCACTCCTACATGGGGCACCATTCTAATGGGAGGAGGGGTGCAGTGCTTTGTCAAACCCAGCATGTACATACTAGGACACGGAGTTGGAGAAGATGGCATGCAGAATGGAGAATAAAATTAGAAGGTGTGGGGGCACAGGATGCTAACACAACCCTGACAGAGCCTGAGAAGCGTCAGTTCCTCGGGACCAAGTGGTGTTGATTCTGCTGTTACTAGGGCTTCATCCGTCTCACTCTCTTTGTTCCACAATACTCTGCCCTGGCTGAAAGTTTTCATTTGCTTGTTTGTTTTGAGATAGTGTCCTGCGTAGTTCCAGCTGGACCTGAACCTCTTTATAGTTGAAGGGCTCCTCTGAAGGCCTGATCCTCCTCCCTCCACCTCCCACATGTTGGGCTTACAGGCATCCTCCTGCCTCCACCTCCCACGTGTTGGGCTGACAGGCATCCTCCTGCCTCCACCTCTTACGTGTTTGGCTGACAGGCATCCTCCTGCCTCCACCTCTTACGCGTTGGTATTACAGGCATCCTCCTGCCTCCACCTCTTACATGTTGGGCTGACAGGCATCCTCCTGCCTCCACCTCCCACGTGTTGTGCTGACAGGCATCCTCCTGCCTCCACCTCTTACATGTTGGGCTTACAGGCATCCTCCTGCCTCCACCTCCCACGTGTTGGGCTGACAGACATGCATCATCACACCGACTTCTTTGGCTGGATGTTGAAAGAAAGGAACACTGCAGGGAGTAGAACAGGCTACAGTGTTGTCTTTAATAAGCAGAGCAGAGTTCCCCAGTGTGTGGCCATCGAGAAGCTGTGTGGGCTGTGTGCTCCAGTGAGAAGCATTCTTCCCTCTGCAGAGGTGGTTTTGAGGCCAGCGTTTCGCCCTTAGAGCCGAGCATAAGTGGAATAAGAATTTTAATTCCTCATTAAGAAGAGAATCTGTATTTCCACTGGGTACAAAGCCTCCCCAAAGCTTCCATGAATTCTGCTCTTCGTTGTGGGCAAGCATTGTTACCAGGCAGCCGCCCACTTCCAGCATTGTGGTAATTATTTGATCTTTTATTAAAGAAAATTCTTCCAAAAATATTAATTTAAAAAATTATTGTCAACACTTTCTGACATTCCATCCCTGGATGTTGAAGAAGAAAAAAAGCTTTAGAGTTTTTTAATAATCTTGGTAAATATTATTTGAACTTTACTTCAAGCCAAAACAAGTTTCATGGGGGAAAAAAATCCTTTCTTCAGCCATGGGCAATAAATTTGGCCAGGAGGATCTGGAAGCAAGAAATCCAACAAACTAAATACTAAGTGGGTATTCATGCCAGTGGGCACCATGAGTGCAGGGACCGTTATTCTGTTGCCCCAAGTGAGAAGCCTTCTCAAGAGAACTCTTAATTCTTGTTTTTCTTGTTTATCATTTCTGTTTCTCAGAGCACGTAGGTCTCTCTCTCTTTCTCTCTGTCTCTGTCTCTCTGTCTCTCTCTCTCTCCATCTCTGTCTCGGCAATAAAGGGTTAATGAAAAAGCCACTTGCTGGAAACATTACCCAGTGTTCCTCATTTCTGGTGGAAAGAACAGACATGAGAGACTAATGACCCTCTCATCTCTCAAGTCTAAGCTTCCTTACCGACAGGGGTGTGCGCCTTGTCTCATCTCTCAAGTCTAGCTTTCTTACTGACAGGGGTGTGTGCCTTGTCTCTGCGCATAGGACTGAGGATGAGCTAATTACTTTTTCCTTCTTTCCTGTAAGTGAAATTTCTTTTTTTTTCTATTGCTTCTTATGACAGTGTATCAAGATCCTGAGGTAAGAGAAAGGATTCCAGATGGTTCTTTTCCACCAAGGAGAGTATATTTAGCTCGTGTTTAGGAACTGCTTGAGTCAGTGGGGAGGGGATGACAGAGACAACAAGGAGAAGAGAGTGGAGGGGTTGAAGGGGTCCTGTGGTCTCCGAGCTGGTTCAAAGCTAAGGAATTAAAACACCCTGAATGGTGGGTCGGTGAACCTCTCAACCCCAGCCACCAGTTAAAACTCACCTCAGAGAACAAGGCACAGCAGAGGAAACAAAGTTAAGCTCAGCAACAGTATCTAGAGAAGAAAGTAAAGCTTTCATTTTCTCACCTAACCCAATCAGCCTGGGACACGGACATAGCCTGGCCTTCAGCCTGGCTCTACCTCCCTAATCTAATCAGAATTCTCCAGCATGTGACCACTGAGAGGCACATGGGCCATGTACTTCCTTAAGGAGCATCTTACCTCGGCTAGCAGCAAAGATGGGTCAGTATTTCAGACTTAGAGCTGATGATGAGTTAGAATAAGTCTTTAATAATCATTTCTAAGGGGCTGGAGAGATGGCTTAGCAGTTAAAATCACTGGCTAGTCACCCAGAGGACCCAGGTTTGATTCCCAGCACCTACTTGGCAGCTCATAACCATCTGTGACTCCAGAACAATGCTCTCTTCTGGCCTTCTTGGGTACCAAGCATGCACGTAGGCAAACACACACACACACACACACACACACACACACACACACACACACACCACACACACACACACACACACACACACACAGAGAGAGAGAGAGAGAGAGAATTTAAAAAAAACCTGTATTTCCATAGTGGTACAAATCCACCTGGGAGCTTGCATAAAGGTTCTGTACTTTAACATGGGCGAGCATCGTTAGCAACCAACCACCCACTTCCCATATTGGAGTGATAATTAATATTTGACTTTCAGCAAAAGACAACTGATTATTGAAGATTATCTTGAGCAAATGAAATAATTATTACATATGTATTCTTACAGTCAGTAAGTATCAAAAACTTACTGCAAAACGTACAAGTTTTTGCCTGACGAAGCTTACACTGTAGGTGTGTTCTGAAACAGTATCTGAAATGTGTGCGTGTATTTATGTATGTGTGCACTCACACACATGCCCACACATACAAGAGCATTTTCCTTCAATCTGTGAAAACGGTGCTTCTCTTACTTAGGGTGGGATTTGATAAGAATGAGTTCTGGCGTGTTGCACCTATGTAAAGTTGCATGTAGATGTGAGCTGACATGTAACTGAGCACCATGTGTGTGAGTGGTACACATTTGGCCACATCTAGCTTTTCTCTCGAATTTAGATTTCCGGTGGACAACAGACTCTGTGTTAAAAGCTAAAAGCAAAGCAAAGACGTTTGTAGGAACTAAAAGGCAGGGACCATTTGCTTCAGTTTGCAAAGACTGCTCACACTCAGATTGGCTCAGGCAGGAAATCTGCTGCAGACTAACTTTAGCCGAAGAGAATTTCCTTGGGGAAGGTTATTGCTACAGCTCTTGTATCTGAGTGAAATGTACCGGGATCTGTCCTTGCTTAGAACCTGCACACTTTCTGGACAAGGACCAGGATCTGACTTCAGCCTGCTTCCTCATTCTCTCCTATTCCAGCTTTGTTCAGATAGCTAAGTGTGAGGCACAATCCATCTCCTGGGTAGGATGCAGTGCAGCCAAGCAGAAGCCTAGCAAGCAGACAATCCTCCCCTTGCTGCCCCAGGCAGCACCAGCGTTGCGGGAGACAAGATGCAGGAAGGAGCTCGATGCTCTCAGAGATGAAGATTTGTCGTACGGAAAGAAAACCTACAAATCTTTTCCTTTCTCTTCTATATGAAAAGGAGAATGAAGCCTCTAATTAAAAATCTTAGGGAAATTATTGTTAAGAGAGACGTTCCTAGAATTTCCTTTTTACTTCTGTGTGGTCTGTTTCTGGAACACCCCTATGTACTTGTTTATGACTTTGTATTTCTGTTTCCCGCCTTAGTTCATATGAGAGCTGCTATAACAAAGAACCACATCACTTAGACCAGTTTCTTCCAGTTTGGGAGGCTAGGCAGTTCAAGGTCTGGGTGCTTTGATATCTGGTGAGAACATGCTTCCTAGGTCACTGATGGCTGTCCTCTCACAGTGTCCCTCATGGTGGGAGCGATGAAGGAGCTCTCCTGGATCTTTTATTTTTAGCACTAATGCCATTTATGAGAGCCCAACCCATGTGAACCTTCTCATGCTTCTCCTTCTATTCATCTTCCTTCTTCTCTTCTTCCTCCTTCTTCTTTGCCTTGTCCTCCTCTTCTTCCTCTCCTCTTTGTTTTCCTTTTCCTCCTCCTCCTCCTCTTGTTTTTTTTGTTTGTTTTTTAGTTTTTGACAAGGTTTCTCTGTGTAACAACAGAGATCTGCCTGCCTCTGCCTCCTGAGTGCTGGGATTAAAGGTGCACTGTAGGGATAAGTCCCGCCCCTTAGGGGGCGTGTTCGCCTCGTGCTAATGTCTGCCTATAAATTTGGCGAGCGTGCTCCGAGCTGTCGCTTCTACTTTCCTGGTCTCCGCAGGAACGGTGGTTCTGTAAGTCTATTTCTACATTAAAACTATATATATTTTTACAAACTGCCTGCATTCGTTTACGCCGCTACAGTGCACTCCATCACTCCTGGCATAAAGCAAGGCTGTTAGGACTGCATTGGAGATTTAGGAAAAGCATGAGCATTCAGTCTGTAGTCTTCTTAAAACCTTTAATTTTTTTGAGAATTTTATGCATGAATATTATATTTATATTATTTCTATCTGTCTTGGTTACTTTTCTACTGCTGTGATAAGACACCATGACCAAAGCAACTTACAAAAGAAAGCGTTTAATTTGACTTACAGTTTCAGAGGGCCAGAGTCCATGATGACAGAGGGAAGCAGCAACTGAGAGCTAACGTTTCGATTCTCAACCAGGAGGCAGAGAGAGGCACACTGGGAATGGGCCAGTCTTTCAGAACCTCATCATGTGACCCAGTAACACCCCTCCTCCAACAAGGCCACGCCTCCTCTAACAAGGCCACACCTCCTCCAACAAGGCCACACCTCCTCCAACAAGGCCATACCTCCTCCAACAAGGCCACACTTCCTCTAACAAGGCCACACCTCCTCTAACAAGGCCACACCTCCTCTAACAAGGCCACACCTCCTCTAATAAGACCATACCTCCTCCAACAAGGCCACACCTCCTCCAACAAGTCCACACCTCCTCCAACAAGGCCACACCTCCTCCAACAAGGCCACACCTCTCAATCCTCCTCAAACAATTTCACCTACTGGGGACCAAGTGCTTAAATACATGGGACTTTGGGGGAAATTCTCCTTCAAATTACCACACTATTTCTTGTACTGGGTTCTTTCTTTTGGGCCATAAATCAGCTCTCAAATCATGAGACAGAGGGGGCTGGAGAGATGGCTCAGTGGTTAAGAGCATTGCCTGCTCTTCCAAAGGTCCTGAGTTCAATCCCCGGCAACCACATGGTGGCTCACAACCATCTGGAATGAGGTCTGGTGCCCTCTTCTGGCCTGCAGACACACACAGAGAATATTGTATAATAAATAAATAAACAAACAAACAAACAAACAAAAAGCTCAGGGATGTTTTAAAAAAAATCATGAGACAGAGACTTGTTATTAGTTTTGAATGTTTGGACTAGTTTAGGCATGTTTCTGGCTAGCTCTTTTAACTTAAATTAACCTGTTCATCTACCTTTTGCCCCGGGGCTTTTTACCTTTTCTTACTTTCTTGCTGTCTGTGTGTCTGTTGGCTGATGGCTGCCTGGCCTCTGGCCCCAGGCATCTTCCTTTTTCTCTCATTCCTCCTCTTTCTCTTGAGCCCAGATTTCTCCTCTTATTTATTCTCTCTGCCCACCAGTCTTACCTAGCTATTGGCCATTTAGCTCTTTATTAGACCAATCAGGTGCCTTAGGCAGGCAAGGTGAAACAAATACAACATATCTTTAATAATTAAATACTCATCTTTATATCATTAAACAAAGGCAGTATGAGGAAAAATAGCACACCTTTACACAGTTAAAGTAATATTCTGTAGCATAAACAAATGTAACCGATCTTTGTCTAGTAAATACAATATTCCATAAAATTCCCCCTCCCAACTCCTCAAATTCATGGCCTCTTATTCTTTGTTGGCACAAATATGCATACATATAATCTATAAATAACAGACTGTTGGGTTCATTTAGGGTTTGCATGTATGTGTGTCTGTTGACTGTTTTATCTCTTGACCTCAGATGCTACAGAAAGCTAGTCCTCAGGGCAGAAGCTTCCAGATCAATTGCTCCAAATCCTATATCCAGGGCATGTGGTATCTTCAGCCAGCCTTTTTCTAGCTCACCAAAATCTACTACCACACATATCCTTGGACACCAAAGAGAGAGACTAGATTCATAAAACTGTAGGAGATGAATGAGCACAGTGACCTCCTTCATCCTCCGTACCCCTTCCACATTATCTCCACTGTGCTGGTAAGCTAATGAACTGTTTTGTCTGGTTACTTTATCTCGCCAACCACTCGGTGTAGGTGAGCTTCATTCCTGTTTACAACAGGTGAAGTGAGTCTGAAGGGTTGAGCCACTTGTCCAAGCCATCGGCCTGGTGAGTAATGGTACAAGCTTTAAAGTACTGACCCAATAGCGTCCTCTTAGCCGTTCTGCCATTCGGCGTCAGGTTTTTCTCCTTGTCCTGACGTCACAACAGCTTTTCTTTCCTTCTGCTCCACTCTTCCTCTCCATCAGATAATTATAGAAACCAAATGGTAACATTTCATTAAAATCGACCAGCTAAAGAGGTAAAAGCTAAGAATACTGACAGCATTAATGTTCCTTTTTTCACTCTCATGTGTTTGGAAACGGACGTGTCAGTTTTATGGCGGCTTGAGAGCCGAGCCAGCAATCTCCCTTAGGCATTTTGCACAAGGCCTCCTCCAGGTTTAAATGGTGACAATATTTCTTGGACATCCTCAAAGATTCCAGGCAGAGAGCTTGCATTTTATTAGAGAGCTGTTTCCTAATGGCTCGATGCTTGCCAACAGCAGCACCATCGGTGGTCTCCCGGCAGCTGCGGTGGTAGGGCTTTTCACTGCTACCCCTCCCCCAATGACAGAGAGCAAGTGTCCAGAGATGTCCGCCATCAAGAACGTTCAATAGAGGAGAAGCAGAGGAATGCACGCGGGGGGCATTTGTGCAAGGAGACGCAGCAGATGTGCTAGCCCTGAAAGGAAGGGGCTAAGTATCCTGTGTGGCGGGCACCATGTCTTCCGCGATCTGTCCAGGACTGCTTCTGTGGAGCCGCAGTGCCTCAGTGGATTCTCCTGGGTCAGGGTGGTCTGAGAAAGGGAAGGGACTCCAAATTTCAAAGCTACATGGGAGAGTGAAGAGCGTGGCTCTGGTTGAGGGACCCAGCAAAAGCAACACAAGTTTACAACGCGCTAATCCCACCTACAGACCTTTCCCTGATGCCAGGCCTGCAGCAAATTAGGGTGGAAAATTCTGGCCCATGCAGTTCACTGAGACTCTTCGGTGTGGGGCATTTCAAGTACAAGCCTGGCAAATGTGTTGGGACTGTTGCTAGGGGTTTCCTGTGAACATATAATGCCTATCTAAAATGCTAATATTTAACCATCTTCTCCGGGAATAAACTTGAAAAGTACCATTCACCAACAAGAGCCTAGCCCTGGTCTTTAAACTTCTAGCAGCTCTTTCCGCTTGGGCTTGGGTAGAGGCCCCTGCACTGAGTCCTCCAGGCCTCACCTCAGGTGTTGGCTTCTTCCTCCTGTGTCTTTCCTTGCCAACCTCTGGTTTGGATTCTTGCATCGGTCTCCACCTTGGGACAACTGTTTAGGGTTTTAAAGAGGTCACTATGAGCTTTGATGCCCCTCAGCGGTAGGTTGTATCCTTATACAAGACCCTAGCTTCATTTCACAGTGCAAACTATATTAAGGAATGAGTATAAATGATACATAAATAAATTTTGGTCGTTGTTTTCCGTGTGTCTCACAGTGGAGTTAACCCTGTCTGTTTCCAAGACCGGACTTGGGAATTCCTTAGATGTATGTGTCTGCAGGTAGGCATGCTGCATAGTGCAGGTGCCCTGGGAAGCCAGGAAAGTCCGATACCCCGGGCTGGAGTAATAGGTAGTTTCTGAGCCACCATGTGGGTGCTAGGAACTGGACTCAGGTCCTTAGCAAGAGCATCAGGTTTATTCATAACAGTAGAACCATCTCTACAGCCCCTAAAAGAAAAATATAAAACAAACTTCAGAAAAGCATTAGGGGCCTTTCAGAATACAAGGTTACTGGAACAAGTTCCCGGCCCAGAAATCAACCAAAGACAATCCCTCGGGGAAAGGTTTTTAAAAGCAAGCAAACAGACAAACAAAACAAATGGTGCGGGGATAGCCAGCTCTCATCATGCAGGAACAGTTAGCCTGGACCCTTATTTCACATCGTATACTACATCAGCTCAAAGGGGGCCATAAAATAATTGTAAGAGCTAAAAGGACTGAAAACATCAGAAAAAAGAGGTGTTGTTTCATTAGGCAGTAGTTTCTTGACATGACATAAACGACAGAAAAATAGCTAAATTGCTCTTCATAAAAATGGGAAATAAATTCTATTTCATGCCTGCTTTTTCATACCAAAAAAAGCTGATTTTTATACGAATTTTTATACAGAAAATCCTGGCAAAAAAAAAACCCCAGCAGGAGCAAACCTAAAATGAGATAAGAGCACACAGATTGGGGAGGGAGAGAAGAACTATCTTTGATTGCAGATCAAGAGAAGGAAACTCCAGCACAGATGGGTGATGTGGGAGTGTCATATATCAATCTGTCGATTTCATTGGTTAATCAATAAAGAAACTGCTTGGCCTGATAGGTTAGAACATAGGTGGGTGGAGTAAACAGAACAGAATGCTGGGAGGAAGAAGGCAGTGAGGTAAGATGCCTCAGACAGACGCTATGCCTCTCCTCTCCAGGGCAGACGTGATGGAGCCAGCCACCAGGTCTTACATGCTGAATCTTTCTCAGTAAGACACAGCTTATTAGAAATGGGTTAAAAGCAAGATATGAGAGTTAGCCAGTAAGAGACTAGAGCTAATGGGCCAAGCAGTGTTTAAATGAATACAATTAGTGTGTTATTATTTTGGGGCATAAGCTAGCCAGGCGGCTGGGAGCCGGGCGGCAGGAACACGGCCCACAGCTCCTTCTACAGATGGGGGTACAGTTTAGTTGCTGTCGTCAGGGTCTGCCCCCAACAAGCAACAGGAAAAGAAACCAAAACCGTAACTAAAACACAGTATGGAAAGATGAAATATCGCAGAGAAAACATAGGTGCACACTTCAAAGCTAATCCAGAGGCTACCTTTTAGATGGATTCAGTGATAAGTTAATTCCAGAAAAGACCCAACTGCGGGAAAGTTGATGGGGAGATGAAGATGAATAGGCAAAATACAGAGAGCCCTTAGGACCATGAAACCATAAACTCAAATTCCATAACAAATTTCTTCGATGCCCATCATCCTCTTTGAAGTAATTGGTGCTGTCAGGAGCAGATGTGTCTCACTGTGGAGAAAAGTCTAGGTTCTTAAAACATTTTAAATGCCATATTTTGTAGGTCTTTGAGGTGTTTGAAGATTACCTGTCTATTTGAAATATATCTTTGTATACCTAAAATAAAACCTAACTAATATGGCTATAAATTTGTGTATTATAGATGACTAACTATTAATCTGTATTTTTTAATTTTACGTTACATTTTTAGATGAGCTGCATAAACATAATATTTTAATTAAGATTAGAAATATACAAACAGTATAATAAAATTGACCTTAAATTTATATCAATAAACTAAAATCCAGACCAAGGTACAATATTTTGGTACTAACATTTGTTTTGTGAATAAATGTAAATTCAGCAATCTACCCCTTTCCTCCCTCGATTTCTTCATCAGTTGGGACTCACAGACCATGTAACCCCTCGGGTGACTGATCATGCCCACTGCAGACAGCGGGTGAGACTATGCCACCCTAGTCTCTTTACTGCAACAAGTACCATAGTGTGGTATTAATAAAGGGGAAGGCTACTCATGTGCTGCACAGTGGGAATATGGGAATCCTTGGATCTCTCAATTTTGTGGTGGACTTAAGATTTCTCTGAATACATAAAGGCTACTGAAAACAAGTCCTCTTGGTCAGATGTGTTTGGGAGCTTGTATAGAAGACTTTAGGCAGACCTAGAGAAGATCTAGTGTAGACCCACCTTACCATAGACCCTTCTCTCAGCACTGGGTACCCTGTAGAAGTGACAATCTATAGACACTGGGGCTCAGGGCCTGTCTATCTGAGGTAACTCACTCCCGGCTGCAATCAACCGGGACCTTGTGATTGAAACCACCCCAGGTTCCCTAATCAGATATTTATAAAACAAAGATGTTCAGCATCAGAAACAGGCCCACTCTTTTCTGCTATTAGAAATTCTTCCCCTTTAAAGGCATGGGGTGGAAAGTGGTGAGCACTGGACAGTGCTCTGGTCTTCCATGCACCCATGGGTGGACTGTGCAAAGGGAGGCGTGTTTGGGTCAGAGCTCATATGTCTGTAAGCCCCACTACCTTTTTATGCTTTAACTAGAGACTTTGAACACAGGGGCCCTGTTTTCACAGCCAAAACTTAGCACAAAAGAGAAGACACTTTCTGTAGAGGGCAGAGAGTCCTTGTGCACACAGGCAGCGAAGGATTAGCTGTGGACGGTACCTGCAGGCTTTCTGGTTGTCAACAAAATGGTCGATGAAGACCGAAGAGTGAAACTTGGTTCGGTCTGACTTAGGTACTGTCATTGGAACAAACTTCAAAAGTCTGATGCTAGCTCATTTATGTTAGCCATGTGTAACACAATTAATAAAAACTCAGAGAGAGAAACTGGGGTTCAACCTGATGGTTAGAAGCAGCCACTGGCTCTTTCCTCTACCTCAGTCTGAAATGGTGATCCTAAATACAGGAATCGTCTGAGACTGTGTGTGAGAGCTGTCTCCTCCTGTCTTCTATTCTTCTTTTATATGCACCCACTACTGCCTGTTTCTATGGCAAACTAGTGTGGCTACTGGGATTAAAGCTGTGTGTCACTACTGCCTGGTCTGTAAGGCTGATCAGTGCACCTGTTTTGCTCTCTGAACTTCAGGCAAGCTTTATTTATTAAAATACAAATGAAATATCATTACAACTGTATTTAAGCACAACACAATTTTGGAAAAGAAGGTTTTCTACTAACAATGCAGTACTATGAGTTCTGTAAAGTTGCAGATGTGGTTTCCTTGAAGCTCTTTACAAATTACGTTGGGTTTCTTCTGTAAACATGAATTCTGTTGGCTCAGAAACAGCATTCTAGGTGAGAGCTCCAGGGAGAATGACTGAGGTTAAACATAATGCCTATGGGAGTTAGTGTCAGGATTGGCCTGGCCCTCAGATAACATAGAAGTCACTTAGGCTGTTGTAAAGTACAAGTGACATCTCTCTCAAGGATGAGTTTTATGGCCTAGAAGTGAAGCTCAAGGTTCTAGGGGAAAAGTCTGAGATAAATAACCATTCTGGGGGATATGGGCAGAGTCTGCCTCAACAGGTAGCAAAAGATTACCAGGTTGCAAACTATATTTTCCCCAGCATTTTGTAAGAAACAGCTAAATATTTTCTCCCCTTGGAGAGATAAGTTGCATGTTTAACTTTCCTGACTTTTCCGGAGCCTATCTGCGTGCACAAGGACCTTTTCCCTTTACAACTTCCCATCTATGAAAATGTGGTGGATCTGCACACGCCTGTGAACAGTCTCACTGTACTGTACACAAACAGAGTATAGTGAGGTGCAATTTAGTCTATGACTTGAATTTATCCAGTTACAATTTTATTGGATTGTGTGACCCTAATGTGATATGAATCTATATAAAGTATATTATATTTGAACTCAAAAGACTAGACAGTATTTTGAGATTTTTAAGGGAAGCTTTTGCTTTATACATTTTATGCATTATCTAGCTATTTTTATTTATTTGTTTTATGTATGTATTTATTTAAGTCTTCAGTCTTCCTGCCTCAGTTCCTGAATGCTGGGTTACAAGAAGGAGCCAACGTGCTTGGGCAAGAATGGTAACATTATTTATCATACAACTCTTTGAAGATCACAGCTTCTGCTTTGTAGCTGTTACTTGGCTCCCTAATCTAGCAGGCTCAGTTCTGGTACAGGTGGGTCCTCATGGGAGTATTCCCCTTCCCGGGGACAAGTTCCTTTTATCACAAGGCAAACTATGCCAAATAAGCAGATACCCAAGCAGAAAAGGGTGAAATTTCTGTGCTAGGATTTCCGTAGATTAATTGATCCACTAAGTTTTCAGAAGGGAGGGGCCAGACAAAATGAATACATTTGTTCTTCAATGGACTTCTTCAAGAAAGTGAGATGGAAAGCAGACCAGACAAATCATGTCTGGTAAGAGACTCAGAATGTGTGCGTAACCTTTGAAACTCGGCATTGCATAACCAAACTGAAAACCTTGTCCCCAGAGGACAGGAGGAATGGCCAGTGAGCCTTAAGAGATGCTAAACATTGTAGCCATTAGAGATTGCAAAACCCCAAGGCGTGTCAAGTGCACACTAATTGTGTGGTTGAGAAAAAAGAAAAGCGTGGGTGATGATGTGGAAAACCCTGCACCTTTTCTTATTCCTGGTGGGAATGTAAAATTGTTCTGCTGTTTTGGTGTGTATTTTGAAAGTCCCTTAGAAAGCTAGCCACACACCCAGGTGTCACCGTGTATACCTGTGATCCCAGCACTAAGAACAGAGCCAGAAGGACCATGACAAGTTCAAAGCCAGTCTGGGATACATAGCGGGTTCCTCCTGACCAGCCAGCGCTGCATAGGAAGACCTTGAAAACCCTGTCTCAAAACCTTCATGGACTCAGGAAGACAGCATTCAATGCTAATTCCACCAATCAAAATCTGTGTGGTTTTGTAGTTGATATGACCTCTTTCAGTTTATGTGATTAATCAATATAATTAGCCATACACAGTGGTGATTCCTACCTTACCACCTTAGTATAAGGGCTAATGATAACATGAGAAAACAGAGCTGTGGAGTTCAGTATACATTCAACCGAACACAACTGTTATAATAAAGTTGATCACAGCAAAGAAAATAAATTTTAAGAGATGCATCAAAACATAAAAGCGTTCACATTATTTGTTCCCATTGTTGACCTCTAGGCTTCACATACATACGTGTGCATGCATGCCCTTCCCCAACACATTCACACACACGACACAGGAAGAAATGACTTTTATGCATAAAACTCTTGTGTGTCTAAGAGGGAGGGCTAAGGAAAGCATGGCGCTACACTGCCTGGGCAGAACGGTGACGTCGGTTTCACAAAGCAGTTTCCTTTTAGAATGGGTTTCAGGTCAGGTGGGCATGCACCTTTAATCCCAGCACTGAGGGCAGAGGCAGGCAGATCTCTGTGGGTTTGAAGGCAGCCTGGTTTACTACGTAGTGAGTTCCAGCCGGGATACTTTGTGAGATCCTGTCTTTTAAAGGCTGTGTTGTTTCAATGCTGTGTGTCAGGAAACTAACAGAGAGAGCAGGCATGTTGCAGATGGGAGATGATATTTGTAAATCACACATCCAATGGGGCTTAATAACAAGAAAACAAAGAAATCTGCAATCCAGGAACAGAAAGACAAATTACCAGATCTAAACATGGATGAAAGGTGGACATTTCCCTACATGATATACACAGGGGCAACAAATGTGTAAAAAGATATTAATATCTTTTCTATCGTCTTAGAAATACAAATGAAAAAATCATAGCAATTCATTGTTTTAGCTATCAAGAAGTGGACAATAAGATTGGTGAAGATTTGGGGAAACTAGAATCCTTGCACCATATTTGTGGGAATAAAAATGGCACAATATAATTTTTTTTTAAACTCTTGGGTGCCCACCACCCAACTCCCAAATAAATACATAGAGACTTATTCTTGTGAACACCCAGCCTTAGCTTGGCTTGTTTCTAGCCAGCTTTTAGAACTTAAATTAAATTACGCTGTTTCTCTTCTTCTATGTTTTGCCTCTGGGCTTCTAGCTTTTCTCTACTTACTCCAGGGCCAGTTGTGTGGACAACATAAGTTGTCATCAGTGTTTTTGATCTTGGCCATTCTTACAGGTGTAAGATGGAATCTCAGAGTTGTTTTGATTTGCATTTCTCTGATGGCTAAGGATGTTGAACATTTCCTTAACTGTCTTTCATCCATTTTAGATTCCTCTGTTGAGAGTTCTCTGTTTAGGTCTATACCCCATTATTTTATTGGATTATTTGTTCTTTTGATGTCAAGTTTCTTGAGTTCTTTGTATATTTGGAGGTCAGCTCTCTGTCTGATGCTAGGTGAGAAGATGGTGATGGAAAACTAACTGAAGGCTGGAAGGTGTTGAGAAAAATCTTAATAAGAGCCACTCCGCCAACACAAAGAACTTCAATTAAACCAGATTAGACCAAATTAATTGGCTGTGTTTGATAAATGGCACACTCTCTGGTGGCTGGGAGCATGGCAGGGGTAACTAGAGAGAACACACGCAAACCCAAAACCATGTGTTCCTTTTTCTGGCGCAAGCCTAAATACCCCGTGGGAGTGGTCCTGACCCTCCCTGGGGAGGCATCAATGCTTGCCAGGCTAAGAGTTGGAGTCCAAGTGCTTGGCAGTCTAGGAATTGGAGTCCAAGTGCTTGGCAGTCTTGGGTGACACTTCCGACTCAATATTGCAGATGGGTTCATCAATTTCCAGTGTGTGTGTGTGTGTGTGTGTGTGTGTGTGTGTGTGCGCGCGCGCGCGCGCGCGCACGTGCGCTCGTTCATTGCACAGAGAAGCCTTAGATGGTTTAGCGAGGGGGGGAAGATAGAACTTTTCCAAGTTTTTAAAGGTCAGGCTGAAAGCAATGTTGGAAGGCTCAGAAACAAATTGTATGTGTGTTATAAGTCAGTAAAATATGAAGGGAAAAACATATGAGCAGTTTTTAATCTTCATTAAATATTCTCCTGCTTTTGTCTTCTCTAAGCTGCCTAAAGTGTGGCTAGCAAGAACACACAGAAATCTACCAAGTTTGGTTCATTCCAGGCTGGCTGGCGTCGGTGCTGCCACCTACTGGTCACTCCCAGATCGTCATGGAGTTAAGCTTGCTCCAAACACTTCATTTCATGACAAATAACTACAATGCCCGAATATGACTGAGATTATTCTCAGTAACCTTAAGATGTATCTCTCTGAAAATGGACCCGGTGGCCTCTGCCTGTAAGTCCAGATGCTGAGGTGGGATGATTGTAAGTTCAATGCTTTGCCTGGGCAGTAGAGAGGGCAAGGGAAGCCTGGGCAACTTTGTGAGAATCTATCTCAAAATTAAATATAAAAGGGGAGATCTTCATATAGCACAGAGGTGGAGCACTTGCCTAGCACATGGAGGACTCTGAGCTGCTGGGGTTTGTTTTTGTAACTAGGCAACATGTAAGTCACACCAAGAAAGCACAGACAAATGTAAAAATGAATGCCTGTACCCCCAGAGTCTCCTTCATAAGAAATAAAAGATTCCAAATGGAGTTGAAACATCTTCGACAGCTTTGACTCTCCTAGGGGTTCTCGGTATAGCAACAGGGAACATAATGGAGAAAAACTTGGGGGATTTGGCTTAAATTAGTTTGGAAAGTACTGGGATTTAAAAAGTAAAGCAAGGTCATTTTCTGCAGAATTCCTCAGAAATTTCCCCAGCTGAGCACAGGAACCCTGCAACATGCCTTTTGGTAATACATGTCAGTTAAGACAGTTTTGGGACCACCGATCTATGTCATCCTTCTGCCTGAGCTCCATAAAAACACCAGTAAAGGGGGCGGGTTGCCTTCAAATACTAGGTTTTAAAAAAGAGATTAATAATCTCAGTGGCAAGATAGTTGGAGCCAATGGGTATTTCAACACCAGAAATCACGGCCCTGTGTGAATAGATTATGTATAACTAGTTTTCTCCATAACATCCCCATTTTAGCTGGTCCATGGTTTTTCTGTTCGGGACTCTTTTCAATTGTATTGTGCGCTGTGCTATTGTGCTTCCTCCCAGATTCTTTGAGGGAACGAGGCCAGGGGATAGATTCATTAATCTCAAATGAGCTGCTCTTAACTGCCTGCAGTGCTGACTCAATCACTCCTGACCATTTCTGTTGGTTCCTTCTCAATGCTAACATTGATTAATTCTGAGATTAGGCCTTTACTATTGACGTAAGCCAGGAATTGAACTACGGCCACCCCGTACTTATAAGTCCAGTCATTTCAAGGCTGTTCTGTGGTAGAAGTCTGGGTTGGTGGTGATGTGATGAATTGGAAGATGGGTGGCAAAATGTTTAGAAGCAGCTGGACCTTGAGCTGGGATTCAGAGAAGGAGGCTGTGGTTGGGTGGCTGTTCCAGAGATATGGAAGAAATTGAACAAGGGCTCTGAGCCAGGAGAGGAAGAGCCCAGGGCAAAAGGAGCCACACAACAATAAATTAGCTGGCTGGAAGGTGAAGGCCAGGACAGGGCGGGATACGAAGCCAGCCAGAAAGGGCTCTGAAAGCAAACTCAGAACATTTGTGTTTGGCTGGAGGTGCAGTGGCTGTAAGGCCAACAAAGGATAAGGTCAAAAGATAAAGGGAACAGAGAGAGAAAGAGAAAAATAACGACAGTGGAAATCTAAAGTCCCGCAAGCATAGTGTGTAAGAAAACATTTTTGTGAGATTTGAAGTCGAGTAAGTGGTGTTTGTGGACTTTGTGCACAGAAATGGTGGCTGGACAAACAGCTATGCTAAGGGAGAATTACAGAATCAGTTAGGAGGCCATAGTCAAGGCAGAGGTTTGTCAGACACTTCCTGGGAGAGACCCAAGGGGAATACGAATAATTACAAACACAAGTGTGTGAATGCGGTCTCTACGATGCCAGCCACTTCTGCGAGGAAACCTCAGTAATGAAGGAGTGTAGGTAAGATCCTCGCTTAGAGAGATAGTGCATTTATACGCTCCCAACCATCCCATTCTGTATGCTCTGAGAGCCTAGGAGACAATGCGTGTGTTGGGTTGGGGGTCAGGTGTGCGGAGCTTGAAGAACAGGTAGTAAGGAACGTGAAGGAAAGGTGAAGATTCTCAGAAACTGGCGACACGGAGACCTTGAGAGACTGTGAACTAACGGCTTCTAAACCATGGCTGCCTTCCCTGTCAAGGAAGTCTTCCTTCATGAGGAAGGGGTGATGGGGAAATACTGGCAGTCTTCCTTTCGGGCCCAAGATAGCAAAGGAAGCAAGAATCCATTCCCAAGATGATCAGAAGGGCCCTTGGAAAAGGATTGTTTTCTGAGACAGGGTCCCTCGTGTGGCTCTGGCTGTCCTGGAACTCACTGTCACTGAAATCTACCTGTCCCCGAGAGTTGAGATTAGAGGAGTGTGCCACCACGCCTGACAGGACTGCTGTTTTTATTATCACTTGTTAATTATATATAATAACGAGTTTCCTTATAACACTTTCGTACATCTACAGTGTATTTTGATCATATTCATCCTCATGGTCCTCTCTCTGCCCCTCCTAGCTCCCACTGGTTCCGTTTCTCTTCCCTATGAGTTCCTCTCCTTTCATGTCTTTCTGTTCGGTGGTGACTCAAGGAGTTTAATTAGAGTTGCTTGCAGGGAGCACAAGAGCCTCACTGGTTGTCACACTTCTTAAGAAAGCCCTCCTCATCCCCCAGCAATCATTAACTGTATGAGTCTCAGAGAAGGGTGGGGTCCTGTGAGCCCCTCCTCCTTTGTGACTGCTTCGAACACGCCACACACAGAATAGACTTCAGTAGCATGCCTCCAGCGTTACCTTCTTCTTTTTTAAAGTAATTACCTAATTACTAGCACTATTTTTCTTGAGACAGGGTTTCTTTGTGCAACAGTCCTGGCTGTCCTGAAACTCGCTTTGTAGACCAGGCTGCCCTTGAGCTCCCGAGTGCTGGGATAAGAGGCGTTCATCACTACTGCCCAGCTCAGCTCTTGCGTTCTTCTCACCTTCTCATGCACGATGATCCCTGAGCCTTGGAAGAGGACGACTTGCAGGTCCTACATGGCTGAGCACTCACCAGTCCTGATCCTCAGCACTTTAGTCAGGAAAGACTCTGTAACAGCCACCCTTACGGGGCGCTTCTGACCAGGCTGACAACAGCACTGGGATTGGGTAGTTTTGATCACATGCTCATCCGTAAGCCAATCACTGTGGTTGGGCTTAAGGCACGCTCTTGTGTGACTAAGGCTTGTTCTACCTGACTTTGAAAAGTACACAGAATGGCAAAAGGTAGATTCCCTCAAGGGGTAAAATAACTTTAAAAGTAACATCGTATTCTATACTGATACCCAAAGGGACAGTGTTAAAGATTTATTTTACTCAATAGCTAGTGGAGGAGCCAGTCGCTCACAAACGAGAAACTGATACGGGATGTTGAGATGAATGTTTAATTGGAAGCATCAGTGTTTTTTCCACAGTGGGAGAAATACGGTCTATCGAACCTCTACCAGACAGGAAAAAACGTGACACAGTCACCTACAGCTGCAGAGCTGTGGGAAAGCGTGTATGGCCCACTCTGGTAACTCTGGTGGATTGCCTGCAGAGCCCAGGTCACGAGGCAAACACACACCACACAGTCACCAAACCAGAGACTCAGCTTTTGGAGGAGAAATAATTCCTCCTAACTCTAGGAGGCACCAGTAGACTGCTCACCTAAATTCGGGTGTTTTATGTGTGTATGTGGGGGGATATACTGATCCTTGAGTCAGGTCTGTGCCTCTGGGTCTTTATCGAGCCCTCTGGGCCTAACACATGAGAAATGCTTGTTAAATGTGCAAGGTGCCTGTCACGCCAGACCCCTGCTGTGTGTGTCTCCTCTGGAAGTGCAATGGGCAGTCTCTCTGTCTCTCTCTCTGTCTCTCTCTGTCTCTCTCTGTCTCTGTCTGTCTCTCTCATATGCCTGTGCTTGAGTGTACATGTGCCACCTACATGCAGTACCCACAGTGGCCAAAAGAGGGTGCTGGATCTCCTGGAACTGAACTGAACTAAACTGGTCAGCTCTGAGTCACCCAATGTGGGTGCTGAACACTACACCTGGGTCTTCTGCAGTTAACTGATGGGTCATCTCTGTAGCCCACAAAGCCAGGCTCTCCCTGCTAAGTAATATACTGTCAATGGTCAGAAAGATGACGATGGCTGAGTTGGGTAATAGGGCTTGCCCATACCATACCCAACGATTCAAGGTTATCCCCAGAACCTGGTGTGGGATGTCCTTCTGTATATGTGTTGCTTTTATTGGATAATGAATAATGCTGTTTTGGCCAATGGTTTAGCAGAGCAAAGCCAGGCAGGAAATTTGAACAGAGATACATAGAGAGAGTAGGCAGAGGCAAGGAGACACCATGTAGCTACAGAAGGAGGACACCAAAACCTTACCAGTAGGCCACAGCCTCGTGGTGATACACAGATTAATAGAAATGGGTTAATTTGAGAGGTTAGAGCTAGTTAAGAATACACCTAAGCTGTTGGTCAAACAGTGTTGTAATTAATATAGTTTCTGTATGATTATTCAGGTCTGGGCAGCTGGGAAATGAAAAAGCAGCCTCCAATGACAAGAACCCACATGGCAGAAGGAAAGAGCCATCTACTGCCACAAGCTGTCCCTGTGGCCATGGATGCTTCCCCCACCCCACAGACTCTAAACACATTATTAACCTTTTTTTTAATAAATGCATTGCCTATGTAAGCATGTGAAATGTTGGGTGTTTGGATTTTTATTACTGATTTCTTAGGGCTAACTTTGGTTCTATATAGACATGTTTCTGTGGTGGTTGTTTACAGTTACACTGAACATAAATATAGTTACAACTTCTTGTGGCTGTTACATAATGACATCATATTACATTGTTCCTATGGTAAAAGCAACAAAAAGTAAAGCATGGTGGTGGCAGATTTGTAACACTTCATGCAGCAGCCTTGGATAGATACAGCCAACTCCCCTTTCTGATGGGCAAGACAGTCACCGAGTGTTCACTACACAGCAAGCTACTGCCCGAGTGCCTCTTGAAGCAAACCATCACCCCAATAGGAAGTGATGGCTGGAAGGTTCCAACAGCAAGAACAGATAAATATCTGTTTATTTTGTGTAGTATGTGAATTATACACCAGGATCAAACAAGGGCAGGACTGCCTGAATTCAATTTAATCCACATTGACAATTGCTTTCCACCCTCCTGCGCTCTCGTCTGTGACACTTTAGGCAGATGTGACATGACAGAGTGGGAAGGCCAAATGGCCCAACCCACAGGAGCCTCAGGAACCTTGCTTGACCTTTAGACTCAAAGGCTTCATGACCTGGGCAGGTAGATGTGACTCTTGGAACACATGACAGTAAAGGACTGTGGGAAAGATGAGCCCGTTTGATGGATTCTGTCTCTCAATGCAGTGAGAGGCATATGCATCCCACCTACCCCCTCCTTTAGCGAGTCAATAAAAGTCCAACTCTCCATTTCCCCAAATTTGTGTTTTTCTTTGGGAGGCAATAACATCTCTTTGGACCATTTCTTTAAGTGATTTCTTAGTGTGAAGTGGGAAGGCAGCCAGCTTTGAACAGCTCAAGAAACCTCCCCAGGATACCAAGAGACATAAAAAAAGGAAGAGTGTGCCACCGACTTTATAACTGGAGAGTGCCAGGTTTTCCCAGGAAAGTTTGGGACGATTCTACTGACCCAATTGTCTGTTATCTGTCTCTGGCTGATTTCCAAAAAGAAAAACATCCACACCCCACACCCCTTTTCCTAAATCAAGCAGATCTGAATGGAAGCCTTTTACCTTAATTGTCTGATCCTGGAAATACCAGGGGAAAGGTGTTGTCTCCAGAGGTAGGCAGACAAGACCATAGTTACTATGGAAGCAGACAGAACATGCTCTTCTCCCTCTTTTCTCTGTGTCCTTAGAAGAAAACAAGTCTCCCAAAGTCAACCGAGAAGCAGAAACCTGGAGAAAGGAATGTTTGATGTATGGCCATTGTTTGTCCCGCTGTGGCAGTGGGCACACATGCCAGTTAGCTGGTGGAATGGGTGACGGCCAGCAGATTTCTGAGCGTCTGCGGAGGAGCGAGAGGGCTCTGCAAGGAGCCCAGTGTTCAGCAGAAAACCAGCCTGCCAGAGTAGGGGGGGCAGGGAGAGCAGGCCTTGGAAAAACTGAATACTGAAGTTTTGGAGCAGGTTGAGAGGTAACAGGAGGGGAACGGTCTCCTCTCCAAGGTGGTCCCATTTTAAATATGTTTTAACCTTCTTACAAAAAGTGGTTCTCTGTGCATGCTTGCACACTGCCTGCCAGCCAGCGCTCCCGCCCACCCTTGCCACCTCCCTTAGGGCAATAGCTGCTCACTTCTGGGTTCTGTAACACCTGGGCTTTCTGGCGTTCTCTCTCTCTCTCTCTCTCTCTCTCTCTCTCTCTCTCTCTCTCTCTCTATCTCTCTCTCTGTGTGTGTGTGGGGGGGGAGGCACAAAACCAGAAAGTCATCAGAAAAGAGAAAATGAGAGAAAGACACAGAAACGCACACACACAGATATAGAGAGACAAGGAGAAAGAGTGTGGGCTAGAGATAGAAACAGAGATAGAGATAGACACAAGGAGAGATAAATAAACAAAAAGACCTTTAGGGACAGAAAGAGAAAGAAAAAGGAAAATAAAGATAGGAAGGAAATCAAAGAAAATGGTGAGGTAGAAATAAAGATACACTCACAGAAGAGAAAGAAAAAGAGACAGACAGACAGACACACACACACACACACACAGAGAGAGAGAAACAACAGAGAAAGAGACAGCC
Organism: Microtus pennsylvanicus; assembly: GCF_037038515.1. Taxonomy (NCBI): domain Eukaryota; kingdom Metazoa; phylum Chordata; class Mammalia; order Rodentia; family Cricetidae; genus Microtus; species Microtus pennsylvanicus. The sequence continues at coordinate 2,759,030 of NC_134586.1, read as the reverse complement.
AGCCAGCCAGCCAGACACACACACACACACACACACACACACACACACACACACACACACACACAGAGAGAGAGAGAGAGAGAGAGAGAGAGAGAGAGAGAGAGAGAGAGCAAGCCTTAGAAGAGTCCCCTCAGGCAGACGCTAAATGGACAGGGCTTTTGTGGAGAAGGAAGCAAGTGACTGGAAATGTATTTCTCAGACCCGTGATTTCCCTGAACTCACTGACAAGCGACTGGAATGTGGCTTTCTTGTGAAATGGGTCAGCATTGAGCACAGGATTCTCCGGTGTCAGGTGGAGCTCGCCGTGGACTTGTTTCTGTCTCCACTGACTGGGCAAGCTCTTGTCTATGGCAGATTGCACAGCCTGCACAGCAGACTGAGAATCCCAATTCCCGGATGCTGCATACTGCAGATTGCATACACATAGCAGGCTCCCAGAAAACAGTGAACATCCACTCCGCAACTGTGATAATTTATTCTCTCTGACACAGTAGTGTTTTTAATGTTGTAAAATGTTAGAAAACATGTCTTTAGTTCTAGAGGAAGGTACCAATTATGGGTCCCTCCTTGAGACATCAAAAAGATCTTCTCAGGCAGCCGAAGTCCTGATTGTGCTGGTCAGGCTACCTCTTTGGCATGGGATTTTGCATTTTGTGCTGACACCTGGATTCAGGAGCCCTTAGGATGGCTGAAAGGAAGACTGATGGGAACATGGGCTTGCTAAGTGAAGTGTGGCTCGGTTTGTTATTATTTTGCATTTATTTTGTACAATATGGACCCCCCCAAAGCGTCTACCCAGCAGTTTTTCAATGACAACCCAGTGATCTGAGACCATCAACTCTCTTGCTCAAATGGAAGATGGAAGGACCGTTTTCTTTTTCAGACTCCCAAGGTTGCACGGACTCAGCAGGGAGTGGGACTCTCTAGCAAACAATCCATTTTTCAAGGGTGATGCACCTTGTGTTTATTCTAATCTATAAATGTCTTCCAGCTCTTAGGGAGATGTTTTGAAGTTTAATTAAAATGCAATTTAAAAACATAACCCATCTGCATTGCACGCGCTTTAGGGACTTACGGAGGCGGCGTCTGTTTGCATCCTGATGTTGGTGGGTCGGGTCGGGAGCTGTGTACATCAATCTTCTGTAGAAAGAGCAGCGTGCCTCGTCTGCACAACCGGGCCCTGTGGGTAACTTCTATGCCGTGTATTCAGGGGAAGAGAACCTGATATTTTAAATTCCCCTCCCTTCCTGTGGGAGGTTGCTGTACCCTCCACACAAACCCTTGCTTCTTGTGCCTCTGGAGTTGGAAAAGTCCCCGTGAAACCAGAGGCTGAGGAACAAAGTGCACTCTGGTGCACACCGGAGAGCAGAGCTTGGAGAGCTACTCCCCAAACTTCCTGTGACTGGAATGAGAGAAGGGCTCGAGGTGGGAAACACCCCGAACTCGAACCATTTCCTGCCTCCAGCAGAGGCTTTGTTCAATCTTCTTGATATTTTGAAATCTTGCAGGGAATTACTTGGACACCTCCTGTGTGATAAGGCTGCTGTGTGGTGGGTGGGTGTTGGATATTGAACAAAAGAATCTACAAAACGATTAGCAAGGCAGCAAGGGTTAGTGTTTGCCTTGAGCAGTGAAGCCCAGTGCAGGGAGGCAGGATTCTTTGGATATCACTTTAGTCCCTGGCTCTCAGAGTTTTCCTTCTGCCTTTCAAAGCTCACCTGAGACTCCATGAGCGACCTGGCACCTGGCAACTCTACAATAGAATCTTTCATGGTAGCCTTGTGTGTCATACCTTCTGGGTCACGAGAGAAAGGGGAACGCTGGCACTTGGGACAGCTTTCATCCTTAGTTTCAGGAAGTGCTTTAGGAACACTTCCTAGTTCAAGTTCCCAATACAGTCTCCAGCACTTAGAGAAGACAAAGGTCCTGCTGGCTTGGCTTGTGTCCACAGTAAGTTCTGTCTTACCATGAACTTTGTGGGCTGAGGGATGAGTAGCAACTGAACCAGAAGGAAGTTGCCCTAGAATTCAACTGTAGGTAATCCAAAGGTAACACATATGCATGGAATAGAGTTCTGCAATTTCTTATAAAGGCTGGAGTTTGGGCATGTCAACGGTGGTTGGTTATCTGTGATAGACAGTTCAATGTTTGTTAATAGACAGGTACAGGATAGAAAATAAAGTCAGACTTGATCCTTGTCTTCCTCTTGAGCCCATTCCATTGGGTATTAGAGCAACTTGGATTTGGAAACATTGACTTTCCTTGTCCTTGTGCAGAGCAGACGTACCATGCTTCATGAGCCTTAAAGCTGCGTTGAGCGTTCAGCATCATGAATAGGCAGAGGCACTCTAAACATTACCGTATACAGTCTTGCCTTCTCTTAAGAAAATGTCCACTTTCTTTACATTTTCAGATTGACACTGTCAGTTGGCCAAACTAACACTTGTTTAGTTAACACAAGGAAGGGGGAGGCCAGTGCTGGCTTTAACTTTTCAGAGCTGATATCGTGGACCTGAGTTTTGCTTAGAACATCTGAGCCTGGTCATGAAGCCATGTCTCCCAGTGATAGCTAGTATATGCGTGTTTTAAACCTAACTCCACATTTGTAAGTATAGTGGGTGCTTAATTAACATCAGATAGATAAAGATTAAGTGCTCCGTGGTCAGGTTTAGCTTTCTTGTCGTAATTTTAGAGTACTTAGTGCACTTCACCTTTACCTAAATTGTTGGCGCTTTATGAAGATTGTCTAGGTCTAGACTAAGCAGTAGTGATGGAGAATGTAATCTGCTGCATTTATTTATGTTGTTTTCTAGTTTTCACTTTGTATTTGTATTTTTCTGAAGGTAGCCTTGTTCCCTTTGTCTTCCTGTCATATCATTCTTTAGTTCCGTGCTGCGCCACTGCCAGGGAAGCCAGTGTGTGTGTGGAGATAATGATGGGATTGATGAGGCTTTGCTAAGAATGGGTGGCAGGAGGCCACACGTTGCCTCTCTCCTGCTCCCAGCACCGGCATTCTTAGGAAGACAAACTTCAAAATGGCTTTCATTTTAAAGTCAACGGTGCCTCATTACCTGAGTATTTGCCAAGTAAGTATTCCAGAAACACACACCAAGGTTGAGACTCTCACCCGGAGTGCTGTAGAATGGTCTGTAGCTGTTTGGTGGAATGTTCCACGCACTTACATTAGGCAGGGCTAACCTCCGAACATCCCACTGACGTGAGCCGTCCCTGACACAAACGTAAGTGAAAAGAAGCACGCTAGCTCTTACTTGCCTGCCAGCGTAGGTTTGGAATCTGACAAACGATAAGAAGAATCTTGTTTTGAAGGCTGCGAGACTAAAGAGACAGTATTGACAAAGCCAGTCCAGCTCCTATTACAACCTCTGCATGTTCCTTTCTTTTTGCTTTTTAGAATACACATGGGTTTTGCAACTTTTCATAATTTTTTTGTAGACAGTGTTGTGTTGATGTGTGTAAATCAGTGCATTGGTGTGGAAGAGCCCTGAAGGAAGAAGTTACTGCATCTTCGTTCTTAAGTGCCCTCAGACTTCTATAGACACTGAATAGGAGCCTTGGCATGGGTAGATCTTTCCCGAGCATGTGTGTGTCTGGTTAATAGAGTTTGGGTTTGGATTTTGCTGGTGTATCTTATGCTGAACATGGTTAAAGAACACAGTTTCAAGCCAGGTGGTGGTGGTGCACACCTTCAACCCCAGCACTTGGAAGGCAGTAGCAGATGCGTCTCTGTGAGTTCAAGGCCAGTCTAGTCAGTCTGTGGAGTGAGTTCCAAGACAGCCAGAGATGGACAAAGGGACCCTGTCTTTAAAAACAACAAAACAAAACAAAACAGAACATGATTTCACCTGAACATAGAGCGAGGGAGCTCGAGTGACGTTCAGATGGAGGAGGCTTCCTGTGTGCTGTTGACATGCACGCAGACACGCAGCCTCGACCTGCATGCAGACACACAGAGCTGCTGTTGACATGCATGCAGACACGCAGAGCTGCTGTTGACATGCACGCAGACATGCAGAGCCGCTGTTGACATGCATGCAGACACGCAGAGCCTCCAGGGGCCGAAACTGCAGCCCAGAGACCCTCACCTCGGAGCCTTTCAGATCATCCTGCAGCTCCCAAACTACCCTCTCATCTTTCTCTGCTGGGAAACCCTACCCACAGAATTCCCGAGCAGATCTTTGTTACTGTTATGAGTGAGAGCAAACTCTCGCAAACTAAACTTTACATTGGCAAGATTTATTCAGAATCTTGAAGTCTTGGGCCCTCTTCTGTCTGGGTCTTCACTCTGGGCAGCCCTCTTCGACCTTTTCTCCTGACTTCTCTGTTGATTTTCTGCTCTTTCTTGTCTTCACTTCAGCTTGAAGTCCAGGTTATTCGGACATTCTATTGACTTGAACTGAAATATTGGACAAAGTACACTTTAAGTGGTTGTTAACTAAAAGTTAATGTGGGCATGTTGGAATAAATGCCCATATCAACATACTAAGCTTAGGACTATATTCAACTAGAATTTTTTTTTAAAAAGATGATATTGTGTTTTTCAGATGAGAAACTTTAAAGGATAAAATTCTCATTGTGATTCATGGTGTATTTAGATTATATTTTATTAGACATTCTTTACAAATTTAAAATATTGCCATTTTTACATGCACAGAGGGAAATCGATCTAGATCATTATATTTCAGCATTCATTAAAATCAACCACAAAATAGAGACACTTTTTCATGTTAAATTCACCAACATCCTCAGTATGTAAACCTAAAGTGCACTATGTTACAAAACATAGACAGAGTCAGCAGCACCAAGATACATTTACAAAATAAATACATCACTCGACAAAATAAATTATGGTAACAGTGATAATAATAATTGGATTAGCCTTGGCAAAAAAAAAAGAAAAAATATTCACATGACCAATGTGCAGTTTCCTGGGGAGACAGTTGGATCCCAATGCATTTACAGTATGTACAGGCAATAAATATGTCTAATACTTTCCATATGTTTACTATTACAAAATCCTGTAACGTGTCCTTGGAAGATCTGCGATGAAAATTTCAAGGCGTCCTGTGAAGACAAGGAAGGGGAGGAATAGAGGTTAGTCTCCCTCACAGACGGGACAACCTGCAGTAAAAATGAGAACGAGATTCAGTGGGAAGAGAAGGTGGGACCTCAAGTCGTACCCTATGGGAGATACCCGTCTCAGGAACCTCGGCTATGGGTAGAGTCCTGGATCCAACTGAAAAGCCAGCGTGGCACAGACAGAAAGGAGGGCCTGAATATCTAACCATAGTCGGCCAGAAAAGGAGAGCTGCCATGTCTGGCAGTCGGCATGTGGGGAAAGAGGCTGGGTGAAGAGCCCGGAGATGGAGCTAGGCTGGAGCTCCGGACATCAACACTCCTCACTTCGAGTGAGGTGCGTGTGGGGTGTGGCCCCACACAGGAGGTGGAGTTAAACAGAACATGTTCGTATAAAATGACCTGTCACTTTGGAGCTGTCTTGATACATTTGTAATGAGACTGCTACTGGATCTTAGTATACAATGCGAGGTTCTCACTACATAGCCTGGGCCAATCTCAAGCTTGCAATCCTCCTGCCTCAGCCTCCCAAGTACTGGGATTACAGGTGTGCACCACTCCACTCCACATAAAAGTTTATTTCCAATGATGAGATCCCTGGGAATAACTCGAGGGGCCATTGCTCTGTCTGCGATGACTCAGAGCTGGTGCTGGGGTCCATGCATTTCCTAATTAGTGTGATGACTGCAGAGACAGTGTGCTGGGGGGGGGGGCGCTGGAGCTTTGGGGCTGGCTCTCTGTGCAGCATTTCAGTGATGAACACACACTCATTTCTAAGGAAACGGTTTCAGGCTAGGAAGGAACTGACTGTGTCACTGGCAGGCGGATGTGTGTGGGTGTGAGAGTCAAACGCTTTGGACCGTGTTGGAGTGTCGCACTGCAGCTTAGAGGAAGAAAAGCTGTCAACGGGTCGGGTGTCTTGAGGGGATGACTCGTCCCCGGTAGTGTTGGTTGTAATAGTTAAACAGCCCCTAACTGTGAAGAAAAGGAGAGTTTAAGATGGATATTTGAGCTGGATGGATGTTAGCAGTAAAGCAAAATAAATAAATAATACTTCAAAATGCACTCATCTGAGTATTGTGCTGACTAAAATGTATCTCACTAAATGCACTCATCTGTGTATTGCGCTGACTAAAATGTATCTCACTAAATGCACTCATCTGTGTATTGCGCTGACTAAAATGTATCTCACTAAATGGCATGGACTGAACTGAGTTAAAGAGTAACAAAAGTGGGAATCAATAGTATTTCAAACAATTATTTTTCCCAAACATAAACGAAAAGGAAACAATATTTCGAGGACTAAATTTCCGCCCTATCTAGGCCTTACTTGGATCTTTCTGAATTCTTCTTTATAAAAGGTACATATTTGGAAAAGCCAAGTAAAAGATATTACATGGCCAGCTTGAAAGTAGGCATGTGTGTGTGCACGTGTTTGTGCGTGTGTGCACATGTTTGTGTGTGCATGTGTTTGTGTGTGTGCATGTGTTTGTGTGTGTGCATGTGTTTGTGTGTATGCATGTGTTTGTGTGTATGTGTGTGTTTGTGTGTGTGCATGTGTTTGTGTGTGTGTGTGTGCTTGTGTGTGTACGTGTGTGTTTGTGTGTGTGCATGTGTTTGTGTGTGTGCATGTGTTTGTGTGTGTGCGTGTGTTTGTGTGTGTGCATGTGTTTGTGTGTGTGCGTGTGCTTGTGTGGACGTGTGTGTTTGTGTGTGTGCGTGTGCTTGTGTGTACGTGTGTGTACGTGTGTGTGCGTGTGCTTGTGAATGTGCCTTGTGATAGCAGGTGCTTGCAGCCGTGTAATCTCATCTACCTCTCACTTAACTCCATGCACTTGGAGCTTCTTTCCAGAAGACGAGTGTCTTGGACTGAGCCTTCATTCGCTCAAGGTGGTGGATGCTGATGTTGGACCTAAGACCTAACCCTGAGTTACTCTGCTTTACAACCCGGAGTGCCTTGAGCTCCTGCATCTGTGTGTGAAGGGTAAGCCAGCTTCGAGATGTGATATCTCCTTACTTCCTACTGTGTTACTAAGGGAAGTGATGCCAACTTGCTGATACAGAAGGATGAGGAAAACTTAGGTCTAAGACTGAAACGTCAGAAACCATTCCTTCTCCTTGAGCTGGTAGAAACCAGAAGTAGATGTAATTAAAAATCCAATAAATTCCGAAAAAATAACTTAATTTGTTTATGTCAAAACAAGTCAGAAATGTAATGAAATACATTTCATTAAATATTGTGTGAATGGCTCAGAAGTGCTTATGTGATAACCTGCCTGGCCATGTTGGTGGAGATTATCAAGGGCTTCTGAGTTCTTCCTTGAAGAGAAGGAAAGAAAATAAAAAACTAGTAGGAAGGTTTTCCAAGATGTCGACATGGGGAAGATGTATAATTTCCCAGTCAACCATGAGGAGGCTCACTAGGTTCAGAAACGCAGGTAAGAAATGGAATTGCTAAAACTCTGTTGGCGGGGAATGCTTTTTGTGCCAGCATTTAAGAGGTTAGGGCGGGAGGATGACTTTGAGCTCACAGTCAGTCTGGGCTATGAGGAAGAACCTGCCTCAGGATAAACAAACAAACAAACAAACAAACCAGAAGGAAAAAGGGAAGGGGAAGGAGAGGAGGGGAGGGGAGAGGATGGAGGAGGAAGGAAAGAAGAAGGTAAAGGAAGGGGAATACTGGAAGGAAGGAAAGTTGGGCTGGAGGCAGGGAAATGGGGAAATTAAATTGTTTAGTGGAGTAATAATGAATAGGGCTGGGAGCGTGGCCTATATTGGTTTTAAATCATGCAGCCACAGATCGAGATACAGAATCAGAGAAAGTTCTTGATATGTTGGACCATGGCAGAGGGAGGCAGGGGGCCCTGCTGAACACAGGGGCTGGTACCTTGAGCTGGGTTCCAGCGAGGTTTTGGAGGTGTGAGGCAGAGGGTCCTCAAGCAGGCCGTTCCCAGATATGCTTGGCCAGGCAGACCGAGTCCTTCGCTTCTTCTTCTCCTGCTCCTTGCGCTTCCCGGGTTTGCTCTTCTTCTTCTTCCCAGGTGTTTTGAGCGGCTGTTCTTTGTACGTCTCCACCTTGTTGGTTTCCTGAGTTAGGTATCTGCCCTCGTCATCTGACCCGAACCGCACGGGGTGGTTTTTGGTGTTGGGAGCAGGCTTGGAGTTGGGGGACACCTCCGAGGTAGCTCTGATTTCGGCTGTGTGAATCTCCGCAATCAAGTGGTGGAGGAAGAAACGGCGGCGCAAGTCTTGGATGGACTTGCCCTTGTCATGCAGTAGCTGATGCTCTGATACCGCGCGTTTTCTGTAAGGAGAGAAGGCAGGGTCAGCAGAGTCCCCAGGGCACTGCTAGCGGGTCCTTGCAGGGGTAAATTGGGGGAGTAACTGACTTCTGGATCAGTGAAGGGAGATAAGAAGTAGAGACCTAGGAGCCAGCCCCCAAGTCTCTCCATGGTGGTAACAGGAGTATGCTGTATAAATGGGGGTCATCTGTATAAAGTAAAGGGGTCCTCAAATTCAGTTCCCATGCCTGCCGCAAATCATACGCAGACTAGACAGAGATGAGGCTCAGTCACAAAGCCCCTGCTCAGAGTGTGTGAGGTCCTGGGTTTAGTCTTCAGCACCAGAAATACATAATAAAAAAATAAAATAAAAAATTGTTCTGACGTATTGCTGCAGAAGATCTAAATATGAGATGGACCCTAATCACGACCATCTGATCATGCTCCCCAAAATTCTGTTGGAGAAACAAACCCAGGTGACCAGCTGCCTGCTTTTCTGGGATAGAGCCCATCCCAGGAGATGCAAATGAATTGCTCTAAGTGAGCATCCTCCAAGCTTACACACACACACACACACACACACACACACACACACACACACACACACGACCTTGATAGCATAAACAGCTGAACACTACAAGTGTGAACGAAAGAGGCAAGAAGGCTGAGGGAGAATTGAAAAAGAATGGTTGTCTAGGCAACCAGGGGGCCCAGATGCAAGAGTGTAACATGTATGATCAGTCACCAGGAACATGTGTGTGCAGGAGGAGGGAAAGGGGGAAATAGAAATAAAAAGTTTTCCCCTCGAGGAGCAGCAGGAGGTCTATCTCCGGACTCCTCCGCCCCAATGAGACCCCTCTATTCCTTTGGTGTGTTACTGTTTTCTTTTTAAATCTCAGGGACTCAGTATGATGGGGAATACTATAGTTCTAGTGCTTGGGGGGCTGAGCCAGGGGGATTGCCTTGCATTTGAGGCCATCTATATCTTAGGATGACACACAATGCTCTTGTCGCTTCAATTTACACAGTCTTATTTTTCTTTCTTTCCTTTCCTATTTATTTGTTTATTTTAGGTAGGGTCTTACTATGTAGTCAAGCTGCCCTGGAAGACTCTATGGATCCTAGGTTGGCCTAAATCCCTCTTCAGCCTCTTGAGTGCTGGGCTCACAGTTGCGCACCATCGCCTAACGTTTTAAATTAAGCTTTAGACCAAACCCCAGCCTCCACCTGTGGTCCAGCTGTCTGAAAAGGCTTCTCTTCAGAAGTATCCGGGTGTACTTCGCAGGCCTACTCTATGAGCATCCTTCCTTTGCTCCCACAAGAGTGTTTGAGGCCTTCATGTCTTTTTAATAGAACTCCATCAACTCCTCAGAGAAGCAGGGGAATAGTAACCAGCTTCATTAGGCCCATTTTAAAGATGGGAGATTTGAGGTGTGGAGAGGAGATGTTCTTTTCATAAAGCAGGGTTCTGGTTCTTGAAAGTCAAGACTATCTTCTTAAGCCCCCCAACACTTTCTCAAGCCTAAGTGATGCAGAAGCAAGCACCGCAGAGAGGAAACAAGAAGTGTGGGGCACAGCATAGCAAGCCCATGACAGTGGGCTGACGCCATGGAAAAGGATCATCATTCTTGAAGACCAACTCCTCCGAAAGTCATTTCCATCACCGAAATGAGAGGATTCTCAGAGCTCAGTTTCTTGTTGGGGGTAGGGTGGGATCAGAATACCAGATTCCTGGTAGTATTTTGGTATGGGGACTGACTTTAAGCAATATAGGTTATTTTAAAAAAAAAGACATGACTTCATGGAAAGGAATTTAACAGGAGCCTGGTTTAAATGAGGCATGAAGGAGGCTCTCTTCCTTTCTGAAGGTGCCACATGTGAACAGATTAAAATTCTCTTACTCTGGTAATAGTTAGTAATCTGGAAACTTTTAACAGGCTACAGATTTGAGGTTTGGGTACAATGTATTTATATCCTCTAATAACATTTTTAAAAGACAGGATGACTCTAATGGTGGTTCTCAAACTCCTGCAGGTTGGTGAGTATCTTCTAACAAAATGTTACATTAAAAAGAAACATTTGCTGGTAATGAATCATTCTAGAGACTTTTATTTCTTTCCCAATTCCTGGCCGTTTTATTTTAATGTCCAAGCTTATTGATTGCAGAGTTCAATTCTATCTGAACTTGGAGCCAAGCCTTTCTGTTTGAATCAAGTCACCATTGCCCCTTCCTCTGTGACTGGCATGGGTGTCTGTCACCTTGGCCAGCCTGGCAGTCATGAGTCATGGCACCTTCACAGCTCAAGAGCTGTGCTTTCCCAGGGTGGTTCTCAGGGGAAATGCAACAATGGTCCATTCTTGGGTTTTATAAAATTCATGTAGTAAGGTGTTTGGTATCTTTCCCATGAGGTGCAAGGTTTTTTATCTTTGTTTGAGAAGATATTGTTAGCATGGTAGAAAACACATTTAAAATTTTTTCTGGTGTGCATTTTTTGCAGTATCCCTGGGAATGACCCTGAACTTCTGGTCTTCCTGCCCTTAGCTCTCCAGTGCTGGGATTAGAAGGTACCACCATGCCTATTTTACATGATGCTGGGGACTGAACACGGGGATTCTCCCATACGAGGCAAGCACGCTATTATCTGAGCCACTCACCCAGCCTAGAGAACACACATTTTCTTAGATGCTAATCTTATGCACAGTTATACAAACTACTTAAAATCTTAAATACAACTGTAGCTACACATATCTGTCTGAGAAACTGCTTTAGAGGAGTAGAAGGACAGGGAAAATAAGGTCCAGGAAATGATCTATTTCCAAAATAAGATAAAAGATGACGCAGATGATTGACATGAACTAGCAGCATAGATCTTGGTGGTATGCAATAAATGAAGGGGTTTTCAATGTAGATGACTCTGAAACACCTCAGCTGCGAATACGACATCAATCTTTGTTGCTCACGAATTCTGTAAACACCTCATAGCACAGTGGCTTGCAAGGGTCTTATTACAGACCTGAGAAAAGTGAGTACATTATACTTTATCTTCTTTGATGATTGTTTAAAAAAGATAAAAATTTGGGCAAAATGTTTAACAGAGGTAACTTGGGCTTTAGTCAAAATAGCAGTTCTGATAGAAAGAAAAAAAAAAACCCTCTCAAGGGAGTTTCCAAGGAGGGCAATGGAGCGCTGAGGAGCTATCAAGGAATGGAAGCAGCAGTCATGGAAAATTTTCTGCCCGCAGCAGCTTGAGGGTGCTGATGTGAGGATTGGGGGCGCACTAGGAGTCTGAGGACACAGAGTTAGGGTGTCAGAGCTGGTGTGACTCACAGCGCTCCCTTCCAACCCTCTGACTCAGTCAGACTAGACCCAATCTGGCCTAAGCAAGACAGCCCAGGGCTTCCGTGCCATGCCAGACACGGAGGACCCTCTCGCCACTGTGTTCATCCTCATCACTGCATCCATGCACCCCAACTTAGTAGTTGCTAACTTGGTCACGAGCTAATAATTATTAATATCCCTTTACAGCTTAAGAGGCACACTATGATAATAGCCTTCTATCTCTAAAAGGTACTGATTTCCAGCTTTAAGAAATCAATACTTCTTAAACAGTGTTCCTGAAACTGGATATTAATATGGCTCGATGGTAAGTTAAGATTTCTTTCAAGGAGCTAGCCCGATCTTGGGAATAGCAGAGAAATGTTTTGTCCAGCACACAGAGTACACTGTTGCTTGGCAGCCATAATAATAATAATAATAATAATAATAATAATAATAATAATAATAAAAAATAATTTATAATAAAGAGGTTTTTTGAAAAATCTGTTTAACTGTGATGATTTAATAAAAAATCATTTGCCAATGATTTCAACTCCCTTGACAAACCTCAGCTGTGATGTGATGAACTATATTAGGCATCAGGTGTGTGTGTGTGTCTCGTAGTTTTTAATAACCGTAGCTAAGTGTGAGCATTTAACTACAATATTATATTTCACCTACCAACAGAACCGGAGCAGAGTCCCTGGCTGACAATTGGAAAGTTTTGTAAGGTGCAACAAAGAAAGAGTTAAAAATAGCTCTCAGGACAGCCTGGTCTATTTTTACGCTGTCATTGTAGACGCAAGCATGGCTCATTTACTCTTTCTCTAAAGAGAAAATAGGTATTAAGCAACTTTAAAGAAAAAGTTGGCTCTGCTCCAAGACAGAAATTCTTAGCCAATAAATACAGTATGTAAGTGTGCCTTTAAAAAAAAATCCAGTTCATCTATATTTATATTTGGATGTTAGGTAATTGAATTTCACACAAGTCTCAAAATGAGCAAAAAGTTTGAAGACAGTTTTCCGAAACAGGCAGCAGAACACTCACTCTTGGGACACAATACTGCTCTATCTCCAGTACAATGTTCTACACAACTCGCCTTAGGAGATTCATAATAGATTTTCATTTTGGTGCCAAGATCCAGACATGTCTAAAGTAATTTCATTTAAAGATTTTCTGCCGAACTAATAAGAATAGACCCAAAGCAGGCACAGAACAGTTGCCTTTTTGTACACCCTCGGGAATTTACATGAAGCACCAGGAACCTCCTGTAAATACTAGGTAGATATTACTGTTTCTATTGTGAGGAGAGAAAATCCTCCTTAATGCCTTCTCCAGAACCAACCTCTGTTCAGTTCTTCAACTTTATGGTTTTCCCATCCCGAACACGGAGTCTGCTGCTGAGAGAGCAGCCCAAAAACGGTGTTATATATAAGTCGATGAACTGCTATGCCCAATATACTGCGAAGACAGCCAGACTCAAGCGCGCTGACAACTTCCCAAACACTGCAGCGATATTTTGCTGGTGTAATTAGATGTATGCTTATCTCAAAGTAAAAAAAAAAAAATCACTTTTCTTTAAAAAAAAATCAACTGAGAATGTCCATCCAAACACAAGCTTTCAGTCCACAATGCAAATATTTCGATTCTGGATTAAAGAACCGCTAGCAATAATTCCAGAAAAAAGAAAGTTTCCACGCCTAAAGTCCATTTTGGAGGCAAGTACGCCAGCCTTCCTGAATGATATCGATACTAAAGTTGGCAGTTTGCCACTGAAAAGTTGCTACTACTAAATTATATAATATGATTCGTTATGTAACACAGTCCAGTTTTATATGCTTAAAATTATGTCATTCATAATAAAACTAGACACAAGGTTTTTGCTTTCCACAGACAAACTGCCACCCACATTTAGACGTACCCACGCGCGCTCACACAAGCACACAAGCGGCTCTGGAATCCCTCCACTTTCTGCTGAGTTTCTGAACCTTGGACTGGTAAAGGAACCCCTGCAGGCAGAGAGCTTGCGGGCAGAGATTCAGGGAGAGGCTCCCTCTTACGGAAAGATACATCAAGCTGTCTTTTGCCTGTTTAAGTGTCTCACCAGTTCTTCAGATGACTCTCCTGGGCACAGCCCCTTGGTAGCAGGTACCCAGGGTGTCTAACTCAGGCTGGGAGCATCAGGGATGGCTCCGAGCCCTGGGCATCGGCATGGCTCCAGCCTGGCCACCTCTGGTACTGGCCTTCCCCTGCCCTACCCTGCGCCCCGGGAAGCCTGGGTACTTACAGTCGGCGGCTGAGTCCCTCCACCGAGCGCCCGCAGGAGGGCACGGAGTAGCTGAGCAGGAATACCAGGACGCTCCACTGCTGAACCAGCCTCCGCAGCATCGTGCAGCTCGCTGGCTCTGGGACCTGCAAGAGGGGAACCTGAGGGTCAGTCCGGCTCTCCATCTCTTCCTCGCACTGCCCCGCTCCCTCTTCTGGATGCCCATGACTTCCCAACAGACACTCCAATGTCGAGAGCATCTCACAAGTTACAAGGAAAAAGAAAACAAGAAAAAGAAAGCGAAAAAAGTTTCTTGTAAGCCCCCGAACACTTACTTCTGTAGGAATCAGCGCCTCCAACTGTGCCTCTCCCAAACCACACAGGCAAAAAGGGACCAGAGGGGAAAAAAGCAACCCGAGAGCTTCCTCTGAAAGAAGAGCGAAAACCCGAGCGTTTTACACAGGCGTCGGGGATGCGTGGCGCGTTGCTGTGGCTCCCATAGCAATGCCTAATTAGTCTTGGCGGCAGTAGTCTGGGGTTCCTGGGGCAGGGTAATCCCCTTCCTCAAACGCGAGTGTCCCGCGGGAGTCAACTGCCCTGCGACCCGGGCCTCTGGGTGCACAGCCACTTGCGGGAGAGCGCGTATATATACATAGCTGTCGGTCTACCTCCTCCGGTGGGCTGGTTGCTTCCGGAAAGTTGATTCCACAACGCCCTTGAACAAGTTGCAGGCGCGCGTGTCGTGGATGCGAGGGCCAGGTGGCCGTGAGGGCGGGTTCCGGCGGCGGGGCGGAGCGGCCCAGCTGGGGCGGTGCAGGTTGGAGAGGAGCTGCGAGCCCAGCCCGAAAAGGTTCACACGCTCTGGGGCCAACCTGCTGAGAAATGAGCTAGTCGCAAAGAGGTGGCGCCCGAGGAACGCGCGCCGGCGGAGCAAGGGCGAGCTGGCCGGCGGGGGCGGGGAACACAGGGGAGCCCGAGCCACCGAGCCCCACCCCAGCCCCAGCCCCGCGTGGGCCGATCTGAAGCTTTCCGCCTCGTGACCCGGCCTGCTGCCGCCTGAGTTGTAGGTCCAGGAGCCCAGGTCGCCAAAAGCGGGCAAAGAGGGAGAACCGGTGGCCTGAGAATCCCAGGAGTCCCAAGCCCGCCGGCAAGCTCGCACTCTTGCAAGCCAGCATTCCTGCCTGGCCTGGCCTCTACTGGGGAGGGGACCATCTGCTAGCATCCAGGAGAGCAAAAGCGATTTCTGGCCTCGCTGTTTGGGAAGGGTTGGGGACATCACATCTGGAGTGGGTTCAAGAAAGAGTGTATGGTCAAGGATGAAGACCCCCTTTGGGATTTTAGAGGACTGGGAGCGTACACTGAGTCCTGACCCACCCTTCCTCTGATAACCTACTGTATGCCCAGCTATAGGTTCACCCTCTCCCAGCTGCTCCAGCTTCTCAATTCTGCTGGGCTTGGGAGAAAGCTGTGAGTTCCTGGGTCTTATCACATAGCAAAGTGTCCAGCGACGTGGGTGTGGATACCGGTTCCCCCAGGTCCTAGATCCTGCAAAATGAATGCGGGAGCCACTCAAAAGAACTTTGCCTTCTAGAAAGGCCTTCTGGTAGGTTTCATCTGTGCCTCTTGGAGGCTCCTGTGATTCAGACATTTAAGATGATTGGGAGGCTGACCATTGTCAGGCCTGAGCTGTCCGTCCCCCCTCCCCCCACGCTCTACAGACTTCTAGGAGGGGCGAAGCATGAACTCCTCACCCATCCCCTCCCCTGCGGTACTGCTGCAGGCCAGCAGTTAAGACTTTCAGCTGTCTTGGGTGGGGTCCCCTCTCATCAG
Source organism: Microtus pennsylvanicus (assembly GCF_037038515.1). Lineage (NCBI taxonomy): Eukaryota > Metazoa > Chordata > Mammalia > Rodentia > Cricetidae > Microtus > Microtus pennsylvanicus. The sequence continues at coordinate 2,743,242 of NC_134586.1, read as the reverse complement.
AAGCCCTTGTCTCCCTCCCTCGGTTCCTTTATACTTCGTACTTGTTAAAAAAAAAATTGGCTTCCTCCCACCTTAAAAAGAAAACCGGGAATTTCCAGAACTTCCTTTAAGTGGTTAAGAATTTGTAACTGTTAGACCTGTTTGTATGGCATGAACAGACAACCTTTGAACTTGGAGCACTTCGTGGTAGAACCCCCTCCCCCAAAGCCCTAGTTCTGAGAGCTGAAGTGGGGGAGACCCGTTAGAGGAAAGGAAGGGGCTCACAAATGAGGTTCTTGAGACTCTTTAACATTAAAATGATAGTATTTGCTTCCACACCAAGAAAAAAAAAAGATCCAAAGGTACTTTGCCAAGTCTCAAATTACTCTGACTTTAAAAAAAAATTTTATCCTCCCTCAATAAAAGGTTGAAACAAAATCTAGATTCAAAATACTAAGTGGTTTAGGTTGTATATACATCCTGCATGCAGGCGCACACTGTGAGCTAGCAGCTGAGATCTGTACACTGCTTTGCTTGATGGTGATTTTTTTTCTAACTAGAGAAAATTGACCCTCTTCTCCCTCCCTCCTTTCGCTACTCTGTGCCCACTCATGTTTCTGATGCTAATGGAAAAACGTCATCCATTTTTAAAGAATTTCCTCTACTCCACGCGAAGAAAGAAGCTATAGAGAAAACATAGACAAAGGACAAATAAGTAACCTTATCTTCTCCTAACACTAGCCTTTCCCTTGAGTTTCAACCTCCTTTAAGTTCTGGCGGAAGAAGGGAGAGCCTGTCGGTCTCTTAGAAATATTTGTTCTGTAAAATCAGGTCTTTAATGAATTAAAAGCTTCCTCTGTGCAGTGTTTTCAGCTTTTAGAAAGCAGGCTGTCCCTCCGGTGGCCCTTGTTCATTTCTTGCTGAAGTTTTTAAACTGAATTTGAATTTCGTGAGTAAACTCCCCTCAGCATCTATCTGATACCGCAAAGGGTCTTTTCTGATATTACAGTCTAACTCCCAATCATGCTCAGGACGTGGGCAGGCAGGAAGCATGGTGGGAACCCAGCCTGCAGGCTCATGAACAGGTCATGGGTCTGACCAGGTGAGAACGTTACTTCCTGTCACACAAACGCGGTGTGACAAACAGGAGGCCCTGAAGGTCTGTCTCTCCTGGTCCACATGTATGGCAACCCTCAGCTCAAGAGCAGTCTTTACGCTTCCCTTTCCACCTCCAGCGTCAGTGCGGGTCCCACACCCCTTAACTTCATGCTACCACCGGTTTACAGGTGTTACCTGCATGTTTCTTCTTCAGAAAGGAATAAACAGAAAACTAAAAGTTGCCACATTCTGTCTTCCTTTTTGGGTCAAATAATAAGCAAAGAAATAAACATTAGATTTACCTGTTTGAATCATGCACTTGGATTTAGGATTAGTAAAAAGGTTTCACATCTGCCTGCCAAGGAGGGTCTTCTAAAACCCATGAAACCAAACAAACACATCATTTCTCTCCTCTGGCCACTTTCTAATGATAAAGAGAAGTTATCACTTCAGCGGGGTCCTCATTTGTTTCCACGGGATCTCTGCTCTGAGGACAGAAGGAGGCAGGGTCAGCTGACCTCAAGGTTGCCAAAAGGAAAAGGAATGTGAGGTTTGTGTGTCCGCAGAGGAGGAAGGCACTGGCCCGTGATCAGTTTGTAGTGGGTGGGGCTCGTTAATACCTGGAAGGCTGCTCCTGGGAGGGGTTGATCTGTGTGCCAGGTAGCTGCAATCCCCTTGTTATTAGAAAAGTGGAGCCCACCTGGACGATGACCTGTTTTCTCCACCTGGGAGACGCTGACCCATCCAGACACTCCTAGGTGGGGCCCAAGAAGATGTGAGATGGAAAGATCTTAGGAAAATGGACTCCTGATCCACACTTGTGTGCATGCACACCCATGGCTAGCAAGACGTATTTGAGGAAGAAGGAGAGGAGAGGAGAGGAGGGATGGAGAGAGAGAGAGAGAGAGAGAGAGAGAGAGAGAGAAAGAGAGAGAGAGAGAGAGATATCATTTGGGCTGTAGTCACTGGAAGCCCTTTGCTGAGTCAAGTCCTTGGTTCCCCTGAGCAGACAGCTCTGGACTTGCCTGTGACCACAAAGAGGCTTCGAAGACACCCCTTTTTAAAGGACAACCCACAATCAGAACATCTCTTGCCATCCTTTAGAAACTTCTAGTCATGGCCCGCTTCCAAGTGAACCCAGCGGCCCCACTGGCTTGCCTAGAAGGCCTCATGTCCCCTAGTATAACCAATCAACTTGCAGTCTGTCCTTGGGGCGGCCCCTGTGTCAGGCGCCTACCATCTCAGGCAGGAGCACTTCCAGATATAGGCATGTAGGTGAGGTCTTGCGCCTGTTTTGCTTCTAGCCGCTGGGTGTATGGCTCTGGGGCCTGTCTGCTTTTCCTGGATTGTTCGTCAGACTAAGGCCATGACAGAGCATGACCTCCTCCCTGGCTTCCTCTGACTTTGTTTAGCAGATAGCAAGAAGAGGCCAAGTGCCCTAGGGAACGCATCTTAGGTGTGTGGGGAAGGGGTGGGGGTGTTACAGCAGCAGAATGTAACAGCTTACACCTCCATTTCCAGGGAGGAGGCAGCTTGGCCTTAAGGACTAAACGGAAGACTGGGTGGGAGCTGCAGGACTGGGTTCCCTTGCCTTCATTTTCCCAAGGTTCCTGGGCTTCCTTGGTCATCCCTCCTAAGCTTCTAGGTTCCCCATGACCAAAGTTTTGTGCAGAGCAGAATGGCTGAGGCATTCTCTCTCCACTCCATCTTGCAAAGGGGTGGGGAATGCTGGGTGCCTGGTGATGTCACAGTCCCTCCAGAGTCCCTAGCCTAATAGCCCTCTGTTCTTGCCAAAGAAGACTTGGGGGACGGTGTGACCCAGGGACCGGGCTCAGGATAGTCTCCAAATCCTTTGAGCTGGGCTGTCTTGCTCCAGGTCAGAAGTGTGATAAACCCCAGGGAGATGGTGAGGATAAATTCCTGGTTGGCTGAGGCTGAGAAAAGGCTGGGTGGGGTGCTCCCCTTTTTCCAGCTCAGGGGCCCCCACTACCCTCCCCAGTTCCTTAAAGTTCAGTATTGCCAGAGGTCTAGGGCTGCCTGCTTTATGTCATTTAACACACACTGCACAGCCAAGGCGGGGTGAGGGGCTGCGAGGGAGAGTAGAGGAAATGAAGGAGCACTTGGAGGCTCTCTGTGCCAGAGGTCTCCGGCTGAAGCTCCTGCAAAGATCACATGGCAGGCAAGGAGAGGGTTATTCAGCCCGCTGCCATGCTCCACTTGCATGCCACTTGTCTGGCGGTGATCTTTTCGGTGGGGCTTGGAGTCCACCCTGAGGGTGGATCTCTCGGAGTTAGTGAGCCGCGCAAAGCTGGCTGGGGCAGCAGTGAGCTGTCCATGGTGGTTAGGACGCCTTGACGTGCAAGTGGGCGATTCCAGCCAGCCCTGAGCCCTGGAGCACAGCTTGGGACAATGCCAGCACCTGCGTTGGCTGCATGTGTTGTGCGTATGCACAACTTCTGCGCGATTGCTCGATCAGACACCATTCCTAGGGCACACAGCCAAACTTCTCCAGCCCAAATTGTGGAGTCTCTGTCCTTCTTTCCTTCCGGATGTTGACTGCTCCCTGCCTCCGAGGCAGTATACTTCACAATCTCTAGGTGTCATTGGTTACCTTAGCACCCTCTCTTTCTTTCTTCTTTAATCCACCCTTAGATGGGAAATGAGACCTCTGCAATGATCTTGCCCTATGTGGACATCCACCATCCAATCACTGCATTTGCATGGTGTGATTTGTCCACAACGCTCACTTTTAGCGGTGTGGAAACTGAGTCACAGAGTTGGCCAAATAGCCCTGGGATTTCAGTCCAGTCATTTCCTGGGATGACGGATGGTATAGGCATTACTGACCAGAGGGTCATTTTCCTCAATCACCAGAGTCCCCAAGGCCCTGGTTCCCTCTCTTAGCAGGAGAGGGACCACGTTTACCACGGGAGAATGCTTGTAGGGCCATTCTGTACCATGTACCAGGAGACTCTTAAGTCAAACCTGAATTCAGTTCTTATATACAATAAGGCAAAGACTATTTTGACTTTTAAATTATCTTCACATCTCACTCTTTGTCTTCTTTTCCTTGCTATTTAAGATTTGTTTTGATTTGAATAATAAGTTATATATTACAAAAAACCCTACTGTAGACAATGGTGACTCATCTTTGTATCCTGTACTTTTATCTATGGGCTGTAGAAATGAGAATTCAGCCCATGAGAGACCTTCCATTCAAGACATGAGCTCAGAGCATAAATTTTAATACTTTTATCCCCTTCCTAGTCAGGATCTCAGGACCAGGGAGATGGCTCAGTGGCTAAGAACACCTGCTGCCCACCCGAGGACCTCAGTTCCATGTCCTAGACCTACTACCAAGTACCAAGTGAAAACAACGTGGTATTTTATTAGTTATTGTTTTGCAATTTAGAAGGTTACTTTCATTCTAGGAATTTTAATTTTAAAGTCTCTGTGAGCATTTGTATAGCTGTGTAAATACACTTTTGTCTGTGGGAGTGTGGGAATGTGCGTGATCAGAGCACAGTCTCGTTGCTGGTCTCCACCTTCTACCTTGCTTGACTCAGGGCCTGGTTGGTTGCTGTTGTGCTGTGCACACTGCACTACCTGGCCTATGTATGACCTTCTGGAGACTTTCCTGTCTGCAGCCTAATCCTTTTGCAGAACCCTGGGATTGCAGAATGGTGCTGGCTGGCCCAGATGTCCATTGGTTCTGAGATTCAGACTTGGGTTCTCATCTTTACACAACAAGTGATTTACTTACTGAGCCATCTCTCCAGATTGAATTCTATTTTCTATGTAGGTGTGTGCACAGGAATTATCACACAGAGGCAAGATCAGTGCAATGATTAAACATACCCACCATGCTTGGCTTTTCATGTGTGTATTGGGGGATTGAGCCCAAACCTCCATGTTTACAAGGCTCACACTTTACAGACTGAGTCAAGACTCCAGCACCTGCTGCTCTGTGGATTCTTTGGCACTTTCCCCCATAAGAATCTTCACCATTCTTTCTGTGAATGAAGACCGGATGATATAAATGGCTCTCATTATCTTATACTTTATTGTTCATATAATTTAATGTGTGTGCATGCACCTGTGTGTGTACATGTGTGGCCACTGCATGTAGACACCAATGGTGACCTTTAGGTGTAGCTGGAGAATATTTGTATTAGTTTAATAAAACCTGATTGGCCAGTAGCCAGGCAGGAAGTAGACAGGATGACCAGACTAAGAGAATTCTGGGAAGAGGAACGGCAGAGATGCAGTCACCAGCAAGGCACAGAAAGTAAGATGGGAATGCCTCACTGAGAAAGGGACCAAGTCACATGGCTAACCATAGACAAGAATTATGGATTAAGAGCTAGTTAACAATAAGCCTGAGCTAATAGGACAGTTTATAATTAATATAAGCCTCTGTGTGTTTAATTGGGGCTGAACAGCTGTGGGACTGGGTGGGACAGAAACTTCTGTCTACATTTAGGTGCCCTTCCTCAGGAGCCATCCATCCTGATTTTGGAGATGGGATCCCTCACAGAGGCTTGTGACTTGCAGATTAGGCAGGCTGGCTGTCAGGGAGCCCTAGCAGTCTGTCTGTTCCCCTGGGCTTTACAGGAGGTTTGCGTGGTTGGCTTTTTGTGCGGGTGCTGTGCTGGGGACCTGAACGACTCCTCATCATTCCACATGGCAAGCACCTTATTGACTGAGCCATCTTCTCAGCTTCTTTCTTTCTTTCTTTCTTTCTTTCTTTCTTTCTTTCTTTCTTTCTTTCTTTCTTTCTTTCATTTGAGACAGTGTTTCTCTGTGTTGCCTCAGCTGCCCTGGAACTCACTCTGTAGACCAGGCTGGCCCTGAACCTATTTTTGTGTTTACGTCCTGTATTGGAAACTTTCCATCCTCCTTCCTCCTAGGATGATGCCAAGTCCATTATATTTTTGTTGATTCCTTTGCTTTCTGTCTTTTTGGCAGCTCAGGACCCCATGGTCTCGTTTATGCTGAGAACACGCCCGCCACTGCAATATGCTTGTGGAGTTTTCATTTCTTTTTAAAACAGGGTTTCCCTGACAAGCTGTTAATTTAGTTTTGAGGTCTCATTCTTTTATCTATCAAATTAAAACTGCACTTACTAGACAGTTTGACTCCACACTACCAGCAGCTTGTTTGTGTCTCCTGCTTTGAGGAAAGAAACCACTCAACTGTATTTCCCATGGGCTAAAGCAAATGTGTGAACGGAAATACCCAGTCTCCAGAGTTCCGCTCACCTTCCCGCATACCCGCTGCTCTAGTCAGTTCACGTTCTCGGAGGGCATTTGTGGGATTGAATTGGCCCGCTGTTCTGCGTTCTCACCCTGCTCATTGTTGAGAGATGAAAAGCACACTTAAAATTATTTTAGATGTTGTCCAAAATTCATAGGCAAAGCTCTTTGAGCCACTTTGGGGAGGCTTTCAGAAGCATTTGTTTTAAACCTATGGCAAAGGGTTGTGGAGACATCTCCATGGCTACAGCATTGGGCATATAAGCAGCAACCATGAAGACCAGCTCAGACCTTGACTACCTATGTAATCGCCCTCTGGCTACAGTGACCCCCCCCCTGCCACCTGGAGGTTAGTATGTGAAAGGAGGCGGCAGGATCCCCTGAGAAAGCTGGCTAGATCATCTGGCTTGGTGATCTTTGGTGTCAGCTGAGAGGCTCTACTTTTGTAAATATGTTAGGAAGAGAGAAAGGCAGCTGTCTGCCTCACACGCGTGCATACATAAACATGCATGCACATGTGCTACAAGCCAGTGCATGGGTTCCGTGCCCTTCCCATCTCATTGGCATTTCTCTCCCTGGAGACTGGCAACTGGGAAGTATTTATGTCAGTTCTTGATGTCTCCTCGTATATTGGGATTGGTAATATGGGGCTGAGGGTGTAGCTCAGTGGTCAAGTGTTTGCTTGGCTCGTTCAAGGCTCTGGGTTTGATCCTTAGAAAACCAAAGCAAAAATAGTTATTAGGTAGGAATATTTATGTTAAAATTTTCAACCAGCCTTAGCAGAATTCTGTCACACGTTGCTTCTACCATTTATGCTGCGGTGCTAATAATTAACAAAGGTCCACCAAGAACATGTTATGGTTTTAAAAGAGAGACTGTTTGTGTTGAAAGGATTTAAGAAACTTTTATTTGCCCTATAGAGATGGCCACATTTGTTGCAAAGCTGCTTTCTTGAAAGGCAAAGATGTGAATCTGTAGTGGCTAAATTGGCCTTTAAAAGCCTGTGACAGCCTTACACAGAGGAAGAACTCCAGTGTGGTTGACCGGGTTCCAAAAACCCCATGTCTCAAAAAGGGTTTCACTGTCAAGTACACCGGGATGTGCTTTTTGGTCTCTAATACATGGGCTGGGCATCTGAGCCACATTTTTTCCCTCATCTCATTCCAACCCCTGTGTGGTAAAAACCAGAGAGGCTCTGGACCAGGAGAGGATGGAGGGTTTGTGTGGAGAGGACCAAGCAGATCTCTAAGATCCTCCCCAGCCTTCAAGACAGTTGAGAGGTTGCCTGTCTGCTAAGTAGTGCGAAGTGTCTCAAGGTCTGTCGTTGGGACTGCGGACATAATTTATGATTTCATCTGGAGGCTGAAAGAAGGTACTTGTGTCCTGCTGGCATGAGCGGGCCACATTCATGTCCAAGCTCTAATACTTTGGGTTGATTTTAGCTAACAACACCGTAGGTCCTCTTGTTACACACCCAAAACACGAAAGGCAAATATTATATTAGGCTGTAATACTGTCCAACTGTGGGGAGCGTGATACATCCTCAGCCTGTAAACGGCCACCATTATCTGGAGACGGATTGCATTTGAGAACTGAGTTGTTACTCAGGTTAAACTGAGAGAATGAAAAACTATTGAACATACCCTTTACTCAACTCCATAAAAAAAATCATGACTTTCCGCTCTGACCTTATAGGCGATTGCAGATTTTCTTTTTGCCCTGTCTTGTACCACGGGATTGATGGCAATCCTTGAGAGTTAATTACGGCACTGAAAGGCCTCAGTCACATTTCTGCTAAAAATAAATCGGAGGCAGAATAGTGCCCTGGATTCTCAATTGCTTACATCTGGTTCCTATTTCTGAGAGACACATTTGGCTCTTAGACAGTTCATTCACAGCCATTGGAGGTCCAGTTTCCTGTCTTCCGACGGGGAGAGTTTGTGATGACCCACCGGGCTTTGATGGTTTGGTTGTGAACCTGTCCTTTAATAGCCGAGCTATCTCTGCACTCAGATCCACAGACTTTTATTTCCTTAGGAATGCTGCAACTTTCTGCATCAAGAGATGAGAAGAACTGTATGAGACCGGATCCAGGCATTCTGGAAGCAGCGTAGGTGGTGTTGGTACTCTAGTACCTGGTTCACAGAAGCCACTGGCAGATAAGAGCATAGAAGTCACTCCCATTTAGACGTCTTTAAAACATGGCAAAAAGTAAACAAGAAACATGAAGAGGAAGGAGAGATGGAAGAAGAGAGGCAAGGGATGGCGGGAGGTAAAGGAAGGACCTTTTGGCCAACAGGGAGTCATCTGCCCTCTTCATCCTGTTTCTGTTGTCCAGTGGAAAGTCACACACACACACACACACACACACACACACACACACACACACAGATGCACACACACACACATGTACTCATGCACACATACACACACATACATGCACACATACACACATGCACATACACAAATGCACACACACACATACGCATGCACACATGCACACACATACACTCACACATACACCCAGATGCACACACACAGATGCACACACACATAGATGAACATACAGACTGCGAGTGCACACACACAGATGCATGCACACACACATTAACATCAGACTACTCAGGGAAAGAACACACACGCACACACATACGCATGCACACATGCTACACACAGATGCACACACACAGATGCACACACACACACACTAACATCAGCCTACCCAGGGAAAGAACACACACACAGACATACACACACACACATGCAAGTGAGCACACACACACACTACTCAGGGAAAAGATTTAAGTCATATGGGCTGCTAGCTGAAACAGTCTGAAATTCCTTCTCACGTGTGGCATGTCCAGGGCGTGACGCACAGGGCCTGAGCGCTTGCTGATGTGGATGGATACAGATGTGACTCCAGCTCATAAGCCTCCATCAGCTGTCTTCTGACCCCATCTAGAAATTTAAAGTTGTTCTCCGTGTAAGCAGCCTCTAACCATTTCCCAGCACACTGGGAAAGATCCTATAGGCAGATGTGATGGCAAGTGTCTGGAATCTCAGCCACCAGGAAGCTGGGAGAGGAGGCTCAGGAGTTGGAGGCCAGCCTGGACTACACAGTGAAATCCTGCCTCAACCCAAAAAAGGAATAAGTAAACAAATAATACAAATGGTTAATATCCTCTATAGATGAGTCCCAGGCTCCAGCTATCTGTATTTTTAGTCCAATACATGGCTTTTCTAAGTCTTCCTATTGATAAGCCAGTCATCAAGTATCTAAAATATTCCAGATATTGCTGATCTTAGGTGCCCAGCCCCGTGGTGACAATAGTATTTCTTCATTCAGAATTGGTCGATCCTTTGCTTTCCAGATAAACAGCTGGTGATTAAAGAGAGAAACTGAGTTCAGTTTGGTTTGATACATTTTTTTCTTGTAGCTCAGGTTGTTAGGAACTCATGATCCACCTGTTCCCATCTCCCGAGGGCTGCAGCCATAGGTGTGTGCCGCCACCGCTGGCTTTGCATTGCCTGTTGAGGACAATGCAGGTTTTGTTGACATTGTTTTGGCTCATTTGGTTGGGTAAGTACTTGGTATTTGCTCTCCTCCATCACAGTGGGTTCCTGAAAGCTAAGCCCTTAGTTCAAAGTGGTCACAAAGAACCATTCTGAAACATAATTAATAAAAACTCAGAGACAGATACTGGGGTTCAACCTGAAGACCAGACAAGCAAAGCAGCCAGCTACTGGCTCTTACCTCTGCCTCAGTCTGAAATGGCTCCCTCCAAGAATCTCAGAAGGAAACTGTTTTTATAATCCTTTCTAGTGCTGGGAGAAAAGGCATGCACCACCCGGTTTCTATGGCAAGCTAGTGTGGCTGCTGGGATTAAAGGTGTGTGTCATGCCGCCTGGTCTGCAAGGTTGGCTAGTGGGGCTGTTTCACTTTTCTGATGCACAGGCCAGTTTTATTTATTAAGCCACAAATGAAATGCTGCTACACCATTCTTATATTTTTGGTTGTGAGCCTAGCCTTTAATGGCTGAGCCATCCCTCCAGGCCCACTACACCATTCTTTGATGAAGGCGTTGAGCTGTCGCACAGAACACTCTAGCAAGGACCCTGTCCCTGCTGAATGCACAACCGTGTCACCGCGCTGTGGAGTCGGCGGAGTCAACTTGACTTTGAAAGTCTTGCATCAGCAGTCACTTAGAACTTATTTGATGCCAAGACTCATTATCAGGACTTTAAAGAAAGACCGGTGTTCCTGATACAGGCCCTGGGCCCTCAGTGGACTGAATGAGAACTGACATCAGTCCTCTCTCAGAAAAAACATTTCTATTTCCTGTCACCCCCCCCCATGTTCAAGGACACACAGTAATTCTTTTTTAAAAGTTATGAGAAAAAAATATGTTTTACCTTCTGAGAAGCTGATATCCTATATACTTTCTCTGAAGCTATTGGCCTACCCACGGTCTATGTTAAAGAGAAAGAAAAGGCCATATGCAAAAGCAGCATTCTTTCTTCGTGGCTTGGCCACCTTCTCTATAGCATCTACACCATAAGATCCCTTTTCAGAGGAAGCAGATGTGGAAAGGAAGGTGTGGTAAGGAGACCAGGCTTGAGAGACAGTGTCAGGCTATCTTTAGAAATCATAAAATGTCTGGGAGCTTGTCCACTCGGTCACTAGAAGGATAAATAAGATAAAGACATAAGAGTCTTTTGCATGTCTTGGGTCTGGGCACTGTGGCAAGCCATCGGGTTCCAATGATAGCCTCCTTCTACCTGTGTGCTCTTAAGTTTGCATTTTCTAATGTACCTGATAAATTTTAAAAGTATAAATCCTTGAATATCACATAATAATGTTCCAGTCACATTACTTTGTTGTCTATCTTTTCCCACTAAAATAAACACAGGCTCCTCAAGAAGGCAAAGAGCTTTATCCACGCTGTTGTAGCTAGGGCATCCAGCGAGCAAACAGCCCACGGAATTCAAGAACACATGAAGGTGAAGTGGTGCCGGTTTTCCTCTAAACACGCACTTGGTGAGTGTGCATGCAGTATTCCTTTGATAAGACATATTTTTACCCTTCATGGTTACTGTGTTCTTATTATTATCTTTTGTCAATAAACTAAAGAATTGTTGATAAAATAGCAATAATGGCAGGTTAAATATGTTGCTCGTAAAAAATATTCTCTATGACAACGAAATAAACTTGCTCAGGAATAAACTGTGTTTGCCGTCAAAGCAAGGCCTGAATCATAGCCCAGCCAGCCTCAGTTCGGTTACCAGACCCTGTGGCTGCAGTAGAGGGTCATCGCTCCACACCTCAGTCATTCTAATTCTTGGGAATTAGGAAAACCGCCTATTGTCTTTCAGGCAGAACTGCCATAGCGGAAGCATTAACTGCAGCTGTCTACACGCTGAGTTAGCATTTCTCCCCTGCAGTAAGTGAAGAGCGTCTGTTGTCGTGTGAATGGGCTGCACAGAGTGGAATCGGAGCATCTGTGAGTCAGAACGTCACTCCTTTCTCCGACTGCCACATCCCGTGCCATGACAGTGCTCACCAATGCAGTTTCAGTAATGTTCGAAACCACAGCTTCCCTTCGCGGAACCCATCATAGCTGTGGTTTCAAAGCGACGTCTTCCTTACAATAGCTCTAAGGCACACCCTTCACTTCATCTTGAAGTCTTCCTTACAATAGCTCTAAGGCACACCCTTCACTTCATCTTGAAGTCTTCCTTACAATAGCTCTAAGGCACACCCTTCACTTCATCTTGAAGTCTTCCTTACAATAGCTCTAAGGCACACCCTTCACTTCATCTTGAAGTCTTCCTTACAATAGCTCTAAGGCACACCCTTCACTTCATCGTGATGTCTTCCTTACAATAGCTCTAAGCAACACCCTTCACTTCATCGTGATGTCTTCCTTACAATAGCTCTAAGCAACACCCTTCACTTCACCATGGAGTCATTTGCTGGATGGAGCTATACTGCCTTGGAAGAATGAAGACTCATATATCAGAAACCAAAAACAAACCTGAGCTGTAAAGCCTGCAGTTTACAATTCTATATATTACCTTTCGTTTGGGGTCCAAGACATCTCTGGATGCACAAGACTTAATTACCTGGGCTCTTTCACCCTGCCTACAAGGGTCACTCTACAGCCGATCAGTTAGTCTCACAGGCTCCACTATTACTGTTAGAAACGTGTCATTGGATAGGACTTGAAAATCAGAGTTGCTGTCCTGCCTGGTCATCCAAGATCTTGGCCCAGAGGTCTTGGCAGAGAGAATGTTTGAATGGGGCCTATCTCAAGCTCTAACAGGAGCACTGGAAGGAGAAAGATTGGCCAAGGACCAAGGGTAGTGGGTACTTTCATCTTACAAATCGGACCCAGCAGAGCAGGGCGCCCTAGGAGTCACTTGAAAGGGACAGCAGCCTTTGTTTAAAGGGGCCACGCTCTTCATGCAGAGGCTGACTCTCAATACGAGGGCCACCATAGGTGGATAAAATGTGACAGAGAGGGGACCCCGAGGAAGGAGGAGAGAGAGAGAGAGAGAGAGAGAAGAGAGAGAGAGAGAGAGAGAGAGAGAGAGAGAGAGAGAGAGAGAGAGAGAGAGAGCATTCTCTCTTCTCCCAGAGCCAGCCGAGCAGGGTACCCTGCTTTCTCAAGTATCACCAGGCACATTTTTTTTTTGCTTGTTCCTCAGAATGTCCCAAGATTTCTGCGAAGAAACATGCCTGTCATCTCATACTGAGCCAAAGAGACGTGACAAGAAGCAAAGCCACAGGCTCCACATACAGGAAGCAGCACTTGAATTGCAACCAACTAGCATCCATTTTTTTTTTTACTACATTTTTAGGTGACAAGGCCTGTCTTTTTAGGTGCTCTGGGCAGAGCTAGGCTTGGAGTAGGAATGGCCCTCATTTGCTCATGGGTGTGAATACTTGGTTCCCAGTAGTGGCGTTGTCTGAGAAGGCTCTGGAAACTTTAGGAGCTGGAACCTTGTGGAGGAAGCATGTCACGGTCCCTGGGAGCAGGCTCTGATGGTCTATGGTCTGGCCTCACTTCCTACTCTTTCTTTGTTTCCTGTGTGTGGATAAAGTCTACTCAGGCAGCTTCCCAATCCAGCCACTGTGCTGTCCTGTCCTGTCCTGATCCTCAGGCGCTAGCCCTCCAGAATCATAAGTCAAAACAAAATCTTTCTTCAGTTACTTTTGGGCATGGAATTTTGTCAGAGCAACAGAAAAGCAGCAGAGAGAGTTGTGATTTTGACTATAGAGCTGTTTTTTTTCTTCTATCAGCTATTTGTACAAACCTAAAGATGACACAAAATATCTCTAACTAAATTTACTCACATAAAATGAAGATGCATTTACACATACCTCCTGGAGCTATGATAATGACCAGACAAAATAGCACATAGAGAAATGTTCCACAGCCTGTGAGGTTCACCACAGTGTTTAACTCAGGTCACTCACTACAACTGGCTCTCTGATATAGACACAGGCAGCAGAGTCTTGTACCTGCCCTCATATTGAATTTTGAAACACGTTTAGCTAATTAGACAATGGAAAGAATCTTAAGTCGAGAATTTTTGCTTTTCTTTTCACTCTGTCAGTATTTTTCCTTCCTTTATGTGACAAGTCAATATTAGTACATGTAAGTCTGTCCAGGAAATACCAAGCTACCTGATAGCCCGTGCGAACACCAGGCTGAGTGTCGTTCAACGAGGGGTAGCAAATTGATTTGTAACAGGGTGTTATCTTTCACAATGGCTGCTAGTTTCTGAACGTCTTTGTTTGGACAGCTACTGCCGCTGTGGCTGTTACAATTCCTGTGGTATCCAATCATCAGCAGTATTGAATTTTGGGAGTGTCACTCTGACCCTCTGTGTAACCGTGGTAACTAAGGACTTTTTCGGCACAATAACCAACTTTGAGGTTGGAGTTGGAACACAGAGATGGGAAGGGGCAGTGAAGAGGACATGCAAGAGAGCGTGGATTGGGACATTCCGCAAATAATCTTTACCCCAGCAGAAGGGGAAAGAGCCACGCGACTTTTACAGGGGAGATGAAATGAGGGAACAGGGCAGTAAGAAGAAGGAAGACTCTTAAACCCCACGAAAACCTTACATAAACTCTGGTGTACACGTGTTCTGAACACGTTCAAATTCTTGATACTCTCTTTGATGGGGTCCTTAGGTCTGCTGACTCTTAGGAATGCCCTCCATCTAGATGGGAGAAGCTAGAAGCAGAGATCTTGTCAAGACTGGGCTTTCTCTAGACCATTCTTGTTGGGCTCAGGGCCTGTGGTTTTCTCTCACGCCTGTTCACCTCATGACATTAAAGCATGGTAGAATCACAGCTGAAGGGTCCCTGAAACTGGGCACTGTCTGTGATCTTGACTGCAGTGAAGAAGGCATCCGAAAGCCGGGCGGTGGTGGCACACGCCTTTAATCCCAGCACTCGGAAGGCAGAGGCAGGCGGATCTCTGTGAGTTCGAGGCCAGCCTGGTCTACAAGAGCTAGTTCCAGGACTGGAACCAAAAAAGCTACAGAGAAACCCTGTCTTGAAAATAAAAAAAAAAAGAAGGCATCCGAAAGCCCGGGGACTTCGCAGGTATCATTTGCTAATGGATGCTGCCCGGACATGGACCATTTCTAGCCCGGAGCTTCAGTTCTTGCGTCATAAAAGTTTATATCAGGTCTGGAAGGAATTAATGAGGTCCGTAACTCATCATCTGTTTTTAGAACTGAGTTCCACAGGAGGCACAAACACAAAAAGGATATTTTCTTTTACTTTAGAGAGAGAATTCACAGCTTTATGTGTTTGAGACTCATTAAGCTTATTAAAAAAATAATCAAACTTCCTGTTGTTAGTCAGAAGAGTACAGAGAAAAAAAATTCAATCTTGGGCCGCCATTTCTCCAGTTAGGAAGCACTTATAGAAGCCTCCTGCTGCTTGCTTTGGCCCCTGATTTCCCAGGGACGGAGGACAACACCAAAGGAGATTCTTAAAGAATACATCATTCTGTCTTTCAATCGTTAGAATATACTAGGAGCAACTAATGTTTCAGGGAGATTACTTAGGAGGTACCTGTGGCCATCTGATAGCTTTTCTCACACATCCTTCTTCATTTTTAATAAGACTCTGGTCTGTTCAGATATCCACCCAAGCAAACAATTGCATTCTTCAGAGCAAGCAGGCTCCAAGCCTGACCTCAGCCCCGTGGCATCTCTTTGCAGGTTTCAACCATCCATAGTCTGTCAGTGACTAGGTGGGCATGGACATATCCTCTAATTCTACGAACGGTCTTGAGTGATGGATACTGGGGCCTCGTGGAAGGTTACCTGCTCTTCTCTCGACACTGCTGCTCTAACACTGCCGTATCACACACAGCTTCCAGGTCCACTGGTAGCCGTCTCTCGCTCAGCCGTGCATGACGCTTACTGAGGAGGGAAGATCTACGAGTATTTTACAGAAGCAGAGTCAAGGTCACTCAAGGGACACACAGAGTAACCTGATGAGGGACTTCTGCTTTCAAATCATAAATGTCTTGCCCTGACTGTTCTGTTGCCAACGAGGCACAAAGTAGAGCCACTCAGGATAAGGAACCTCACTTGGGAAGTCGCCTCCATAGCAGTGGACTGTGGGCATGTCTACTGGGCATTTTTTTTAAAAATTGGCAGTTAATGTGGAAGGGCTGTGCCTACTGTGGACAATGCCATTCCTGGATGGGAGGATCTGGGGGCGGGGACAAGCTATGGGGAGTGAGTCAGGAAGCAATGCTTGCTCTTCCATGGCCTGTGCTTCAGATCCTGCCTCCAGATTTCTGCCTTGAGTCCTGACTTCCCACCCTGCTGCAGCTATGAGGATTATGTGTGTTCACTACCTTGCCCAGGTCTATGTGAGTTCTGGGGATCCAGACTTAGGACTACGTACTTCGTCAGCTGCCTCAGCCTTTGGGACACCATGGACAAACATCTTCCGCACCATCTCTTATAGCAGTTGGATTGATGTGGGTTTAGGTTCTGTCTTTTTGGCCCTTCCCACCTCCTCTCTTCTACCATTTAAGAAAATGGAAGTTTTTTAGGAGAAAGGTTGTAAAGCGTGATAAAGCTTGCCGGTTTCCAACAATCCTGTGAGCGTTACCATGACACTCTCTTCCCTTTCTCTGTGTGTCTTTCCCCTCTTGGCCCTCAAACCTTAATTCTTATTCCATGCTATAAAAGCAGAGTGGAGTTCCCCTCTGATGGGAATGGATTTAAGTGAGGGGTATATCTAACCCTGGAAAAGCTGAATCTCAGTGATTTTCTCTCAAAGTAAAGTGACCAGTGGAACAGAGTGATTGACAGAGCTGTAGTGATTGACAGCGGGTTATGGGTCAGGGTTCTGCAACTTGTATTCCATTGTTTTCCAACAGCACAGCCTACGTTATGGAGTACTGTTTTCCTTCTCTTCGTCTTGCGTATGTGCAGTTCTCTGGGGTTGTAGATTGCTATTTTTTTGCCTTCCTTCTGTGAGAGTTAATGCTGTCAGCATGGTATCTGAAATCGCCCAGGAGACCATGGCCCCAGGCACACCTCTAAGGAATTGTCTAGACTACGTTAGCTGACACAGGAGGTTCAATTGTAACTGTGGTTAGAACAATTCTAGGAGTGGAATCTTGAGCAGAATAACCAGATGGGCAGGTTTAACACTTAAATTCATCTCTCTGCTTCCTGGCCACAGATTTGTTGTGACCAACTGCC
The DNA here is from genome assembly GCF_037038515.1 of Microtus pennsylvanicus. Taxonomy (NCBI): domain Eukaryota; kingdom Metazoa; phylum Chordata; class Mammalia; order Rodentia; family Cricetidae; genus Microtus; species Microtus pennsylvanicus. Next base: position 2,726,158 of record NC_134586.1, on the reverse strand, counting down.
GCCAGATCCTGCGATCGTGGCTTCCCCAATGTGATGGACTCCACCTTCGAACTGAGTCCAAATGAACCCTTCCTTCCTTAGCATGTAATCTTCAGGTATTCTGTTACATGGCAAGGGACCGATACGCTGTCTGATTCTTTTAGGTGTTGCTGCATTTATTGATTTGGTCTATGTGTAGGCTCATAAACCACACAGTTTGAATGTGGAGGTCAGAGGGCAGCTTGTGGAAGTTGGTTCTCACTTTCTACTGGGTTGTGGCCCATGAATTGAACTCAGCTTGTTGGGCTTGGTAGCAAGCTACCGTACTTTTCTCTTAACACTCAAACAACTGCATCTTGACCCAGAGGATGGGCCCTGAAAGGAGCAGATGGAAACTTGCTTTTATTTTGATGTGTCAATAGTCAGTGGGCCTTTTGTCAGTTAGAGAGCTGCATAGCTTTTGAAGTTATTTCTTCCTGCACAGAGTCACATGGCTTAGGGGGACCGGGTACTCATCTCAGCAGATCAAGTAACCTTAAAAACCCACACCTATGGCCTTTAGACCAGGCAGGCACATCGCACTTAAAGGCTCTTCGAGTCTCGCCTGCATCAACTGCAAACTGAGGAGGAAACCACGGAATTCAACACCTTTTCATGAATAAAGACACATTGCAGAGAACAGAAGGACTGATCTCAATATGATAAAGGCTATCTAAGAAAAGCCTGTGTCTAATACAGTATGCAACACAGAAAACCTGTAAGGTTTTCCGCAGAATCAGGGACAAGACCACTCTTACATCTCTAATCAACATCGTACTGGAAAAACAGGACAAGGAAATAAGAGTTCAGTGTGAGAAGGAAGGAAGCCGGATGTTCTCCTTACAGGTAGCAAACTCCCCAGACCACCCTCCCCGACCCTCGCTAAAGCTAACACACGAGTTTAGCAAGATCGTAGGATATGAGACTGACTTACTAGGTTGGCAGCTTGTATACACTAATGTGAAACTACCTGAACAGAAACTAAGGAAATAAATCAAAAAGTGTAAAAATAAGAAACTAAGTTGTAATAGGATCAAAAGGTGTAAAACAATCCGGAACAAGGTGACAGGGGGCAGGACTGAAAGTGTAAAACACCAATGGAGAGACGGGCAGATGGAAAGATAAAGCGTGTTCGTGGGCTAGAAGGTAAAGATTATTAAAATAAATGAATGACCCCAAAGAAACCTAGAGATTCATCAGTCACCATAACGATCCCAAAGGCATTCCTTTTTACAGAAACAGAAAAATGAATCCTAAGTTTATATGGAACTGCAAAAGGCTCAGAACAGCTAGCCTGATTTTAACAGAAACCACGCTGGAGCCCTTATACTTCCGAATGTCAAAATATATTACAAAGCTGTAGTAATCAAAATGGCAGGCTGCTGGAACTAAATAGACACATGGATCCGCAGGAAAGAACAACACCCAGAAACAAACGATGCATCTTGTCATGCGACCTTTGACAAGGTGTTCAACAGTCTTCAACAGAGGGTATCGGGAAGCCAGATTGCATATTGCCCATAAGCAATAATTGGCCTGGTGTCATATATACCATTGTTGGGCAGAGGGGATTAAAGGCTTACGTGGCAAACCTGGGGCAGAATGAGAAAATGTCATGACGCTGCTTGGCGACGATTTCTTGGCTATCAGCTAGAAAGCCCACAGAGTAAAACTGAAAACAGAGCTGTGAGGTTGTGTCGTGTGAAAAGCACCAGTCACACAGAGAAAGCGGCAGAGTGCAACCCAAAGAGAGAGGATATTTGCAAGACGAAGAGGTTGCTTTCCAAACTTAAGAACTCTCTTACAACTCAATTGCAACAAAACAAACACAATTTTAGAGGTGGTCCAAGGACCCGAATAGGCACTCACCCAAAGAAAACAACTAGATGACCAGCAGAAGTATGTCAAGATGTTCCCTGTTACCAAATAACAACGAAAGCAAAATACACGCACAGTGATCTAGGACTTCGTACCTGTGATGATGTCTGTCACTAAGAGTAAAAGATAAATGCTGGTGAAAACTTGGAGAGGTTGGGACATAAAATGGGAAGCTTTAGTTACTTAGAAAAGCAGTATGAATATGCAGATTCCACAAAAATTTAAAAAAGACGGATGTATGAGACAGCCATCCCATGCCTGCAATATCAGGGTCTCCAGGAGACACTCGCCCCCAGGTGTAGCTTTATTCCCGATAGCAGGGAGAAGAAGTGAACTGAAGGCCACTGCTAATGAACAGATGAAAGAGAAGGGGCAAGGGCTTTAAAACTGAGTATTTTTGAGTCTTTCCCAAAGGGAAGAATATAGTGTTGTATTTGACAACATGAGGGGACGCAGAAGGCATTGTGGCAAGTGAAATATGCCAGATCCAAGAAGTCAAATGCTCCCAATTTACTTAAACACCCAGACTCACAGGTGGGGAGAGGCAGGCACTGGATGCCAGTGGAAGCAGGGAGTTGTTCCTTGAGGGTATAGTCTGGGCTGTGCAAGATGAGTGTGTTCTAGCCGGCTTCCGTGCAGTCCAGAGCCTGGAGCTAACAACCCTGTTTTGTGCACTTGAAAATTTATCAGTCCAGTACATCTTGAGAAGTATTCTTGCAAGAATGATAATAACAAAATAATTAATAATAATAAAATGACAGAAGACACTCTTTTCACACCTTACTCTTAAGGTTGTCATGGGAACCCAATGACATAACTCTCATGAAATCTTTGAAAAATAATCCGTGCCATGAAATGACTCTATTGTTGTTGCTCTTTTCATTCTGTCTTCTACTGATGGACAACGTACATTGTATTTCACAATCTCCTGGGGATGATCAAGCCCTTGCCATGCTGAGGATCAATCAGCATGATGTAACCAGTCAGGAAGACAGTATAAAGTGTTTATTGCCATTATTCAATCAAACAACTATTTGCTAAGCTTCTGTTTGTCCATCAGTATTCTAGACACCGTGGGAAACAAATACATGGATAGACGCATTCTGTCTCTTAGCAGCTGAATAACCTACTTGGGAAAGGAGGCGGGCCATGTGCCTCTGAACGAAACAGCGCTATGCCAAACAAAGCCTGGGTCTCAGGGCTTGCCTGGCACTTGAGGATGAGGAAGGCTCTGCTCTGTGTGTGTGTTTGTTACACAGGGTCTTCCTGGCAAATGTGTCCTGGGAGGATCACAAGTGTTGGCCAGCCAGAGGAGAAAGCGGCTGTATTTTATGTGGCCATTCTGTGGTGGCTTGGAGCGGTTGCCATGCAGGTCCTCCCCAAATGATAGGGGCCATCTTTATCAGTTCTCAGAGGGTGTGTAGTTTCTAAGCATGGTTCCTTTTGTAGCCTGAAAAGAAGTTTCCCTGTGTGTGCCATCTTCCGGGTGCTGGCTTGCTTATGGCCTTGGCCCTGGTCAGGTTGCATGACGTCTGTAGCATTTTGCAGCCAGCATAGCTCCTGGCAGGAGATTGGCATCTCTGCTATGCTTTCTAAAGAGGCACAGTTAGCAGGCAGACTAAACAGCGATACCCATCAATCAGCAGCCAAATTAATTAATTGGCATCCTTATTTCAGACCTTCCTCCCCTCAACAGTTCCTTAACCCAGTGGTCTGTGGTCAGCCCACGCCACTCTGAAGGTGTTGATTAAAACTGTGGGTTGCTGGGGCTGGAAAGATGGCTCAGCAGTCAGGAGTATTTGCTGTCCTTCTAGAGGGCCTGAGTTCAGTTCTCAGCGCTCACAAGGACTGGCTCATAACTGCCTGTAACTAAAGTTCCAGGTCATCCAACACTCTCTCTGGCCTCCATGGACACCCACACATGTGGTTCATGCACACACAGAGACATGTACACATACATTTTTAAAAAATGATTCATTGAAAAGGAAACATGTGAGTCCCGGAGACCAAATACAAGTCTCTAGAGCAAGAGTCTTTGTGTGTGTGTGTGTGTGTGTGTGCAGTTATTTAAGAACATATTTTTTTTTTTTTGAGACAGGGTTTCTCTGTGGTTTTGGAGCCTGTCCTGGAACTAGCTCTTTTAGACCAGGCTGGTCTCGAACTCACAGAGATCCGCCTGCCTCTGCCTCCCGAGTGCTGGGATTAAAGGCGTGCGCCACCACCGCCCGGCAAGAACATATTTTTATACAGGTTCCCAGGTGATTTTGTTCATTATATGTTTTGTGTTTCATGAACTTATAGCACTTAATGCTTACCAATTTACCATGCTTGGTAGCCTATGGTGCTCATTGCTTGGTGGGATTATGGTGCCTAGTGATCTCATGGTGTTTAATGTTCAATGGGCACCTGGTACTCCCCTGCTCAACGACAAGCCTGACCTCTGGATTTGATATCCAGGCATTGGGCCTCCCAATGCAGAGTCAACGTGGATGACTGAGACTTGCAGAAATGTTTTTGAAGTTTTAATCCTTAAATAAAAGACCTAGACAGACACTGCCTGCTGACTGGACAAGGAGGTGAGTGACTGGTCTTTCAGCTGACAGTCCCATCTGTTGTAGGCCCTAGGCCCTGGGGCACATTCTGTCCCCTCCCCCACATATCACAGCTCTCCACTAGTCAGTCGGCAGGTAAGATTCCTGCTGGCAGGCTGCCCCCATAGTGGACCCTGTAATCGACAAGTTCTGCTCCAGCCCACAAACCCAACCATCCATTGCGGCATCAGTGGCCCCCAAAGGCACACGCTTCACCTGCACCAGCTGGAGAAAGAGATGGGTAGACAGCAGTGCAAGAACACGTTCATCGATGTAAATAGCAACATGGCACCGCCAGAACCTACAGCAAGACCTGAACATCCCAACACAGAAGAAAATGGCCTTAAAATAATACAAAAATGATAGAGGCTCTTAAAGAAAACATAAAAAAAATTCCCTTAAAGAAATAGAGAGAAAGACAAACAAAAGAATAGGAAGAAATCAATAAATCCCTTAAAGAAAACAAAGAAAGCCAAGGGGGAAAAACAATTAAACCAGTAAAGGAAATAGTTCAAGACTTGAAAATTGAAATAGAGACAGTAAAGAAAACACAAGCTGAGGGAATTCTGGATGCCATGAAAAGATCAAATCTAAGAATAATAGGAATAGAAGGAGAAGGATACCAGCTCAAAGGTACAGAAAATATATTTTAAAAAGTCATAGAAGAAAACTTTCCCAACCTAAAAAAGGAAATGCCCATGAAGATACAAGAAACAGAACACCAAATAAACTGGACCCAAAAAGTCCCCTCACCACATAATAATCAAAACACTAAACATACAGAACAAAGAGAATATTAAGAATGACAAAGGAAAAAGGCCAAATAACATATAAAGACAGACCCATCAGAATTACACCTGACTTCTCAATGGAGACTGAAAGCCAGAAGGTCCTGGACAGACATTATGCAGACACTAAGAGACTACAGATGCCAGTCCAGACTACTATACCCAGCAAAACTTTCAACCCTCATAGATGAAGTAAACAAGATATTCCATAACAAAACAAATTTAAACAATATCTATCCACAAATCCAGCTCTGCAGAAAGTCCTAGAAGGAAAACTCCAACACAAGGAAGTTAGTTACACCCACAAAAATACAGGCAATAAATATTCCACACCAGCAAACCCTAGAGAAGAGAAACACATATACATTACTACTGCTGCCATCAAAACCAAAAAAATCAAAAAACCCAACCAGGTATTAGCAACCAATGGTCATTAATATCCCTTAACGTCAATGGACTGAATTTGCATATAAAAAGATAGATTAACATAATGGATATGAAAACAGAGCCAACTCTCTGTTGCATACATGAAACATCCCCTAACTTCAAAGACAGACACAGCCTCAGAGTAAAAGATTGGGAAAGAGGTTTTCCAATCAAATAAACCTAAGTAGCTATCCTAATATCTAACAAAATAGACTTCAAATTAAAATTAATCAAAAGAGATTGAGAAGGACATTTCATATGTATCACATGAAAATCCATAAGGATGAAGTGTCAATTCTGAACATTTATGTTCTAAATATAAGTGCATCCACATGTGTAAAAGAAACACTACTGAAGCTTAAATCACACATCAAACCCCACACACCACTCTCACCAACAAACAGGTCTGTCAGGCAGAAAATTAACAGAGAAATAAGGGAATTAACAGATGTCATGACTCAAATAGACCCAACAAACATCTATAGAACATTCTCCCTAAACACCAAAGAATATTCTTTCTTCTCAGCACCCCATGGAACCTTCTCTAAAATCGATCATATCTTTGGTCACAAAACAAACCTAAACAGATGCAAAAATAATTGTATCAACCCCTATATGTTGTCAGATAATCATGACTTTAAGTTAGAACTCAACAATAACACAAATTACAGAAAGCCTACAAACTCATGGAAATTGGATAATGCTCAACTGAATCACCACTGAATCAAGGAAGAAGTAAAGAAAGAAATTAAAGATTTCCTATAATTCAACTAAAATGAATATACAACAGACCCAAACTTATGGGACACTGAAATCAGTGCTAAGAGGAAAGTTCATAGCACTGAATGCCTACAGAAAGAATTTGGAGAAATCTCACACTAGCGACTTAACAGCACATCTGAAAGTTCTAGGACAAAAAGAAGTCAACTCACCCAGGAGGAATAGATGACAGGAAATGATCAAGGGCTGAAATCAACAAAATAGAAACAAAGACAACAATACAGAGAATTAATATAACAAAGAGTTGGTTCTTCGAGAAAATCAAGACAATAGACAAACCCTTCTCCAAACTAACCAAAAGGCAGAGAAGAATATCTAAATTAACCAATTCAAAAAAGGAAATCCAGAGAATCATCAGGTCATACTTCAAAACCTGCACTCCACAAAATTAGAAAATCTAAAGGAAATGGACAATTTTCTGGATAGGTACCATATACCAAAATTAAATTGAGACTAGGTAAATAATGTAAATAAACATATAACCTCCTAAGGAGATAGAAGCATTTATTAAAAGTCTCCCACCCCCAAAAATCCCATGACTGGATGATTTCAGCATAGAATTCTACCAAAATTTCAAGGAAAATCTGATACCAATATTCCTCAAATTGTTCTACACAATAGAAACAGAAGGAACATTGCCAAACTCTTTTTATAAGGCTATAGTTACTCTGATACCCAAACCACACAAAGATATAACAAAGAAAGAGAATTACAGACCAATCTACCTCATGAACATCAATGCAAAATACTAGCAAATTGAATCGAGGAACACATTAAAAAAATCATCCACTATGATCATGTTGGCTTCATCCCAGAGATGCAGAGATGGTTCAACATACAGAAATCTGTCAACATAATCCACCATATAAAGAAACTGATGAAAAAATGATCATCTCATTAGATGCTGAAAAAAACCTACAAAATTCAACCCTCATTCACGATAAAGGTTCTAGTGAGATCAGAGATAGAAGGGGCATACTTAAACATAATAAAGGCGATTTACAGCAAGCCAACAGGCAACATCAAATTAAATGTAGAGAAACTCAAAGCGATTCAGGAACAAGACAAGGCTGTCCACTCTTTCCATATTTATTCAATACAGTACTTGGAGTTCTAGCTAGAGCAATAAGACAACAAAAGGAGATCAAGGGAATGCAAATTGGAAAGGAAGAAGTCAAACTTTTGCTATTTGCAAATGATATGATAGTATATGTAAGTGACCCCCCCCAAATTCTTCCAGGGAATTCCTACAGCTGATAAACACCTTCAGAAATGTGTCAGGATACAAGATTAACTAAAAAAAAATCAGTACTCCTCCTATATCCAAATGATAAGTGGACCAAGAAAGAAAACAGAGAAACATCACCCTTTATAGTAGCCACAAATAATATGTCTTTGTTTAAGCCTAACCAAAAAAAGTGTAAAAGCTGTATGACAAGAACTTTAAGTCTTTGAAGGAAGTAATTAATGGAGATATTAGAAAATGGAAAGATCTCCCATGCTCCTGGATAGGTAGGATCAACATAATAAAATGGCAATCTTAACCAAAATTAATCTACAGATTAAGGCAATACCATCAAAAACCTAACACAATCTTCACTGACCTAAAAAAAAATACTCAACTTTATATGAAAAAAACAAAAAAACTCAGGATAGCTAAAACAATCCTGTACAATAAAGGAACTTCTGGAGGCATCATCCTTCTTGACCTCAAGCTATACTATAGAGCTATAGTAATAAAAACATCCTGGTATTGGCATAAAAACTGACACATGGACCAATGGAATTGAATTGAATGACATTAATCCACAGACCTATGAACACCTGATCTTTGATGAGGAAACCAAAGCTGTACAATGGCAACAGAAGCATCCTTGACAAATGGTGCTGGCATGACTGGATATCAACATGTAAAAGAATGAAATAGATCCATATCTATCACCCCGCATAAAACTCAAGTTCAAGTGGATCGAAGACTTCAGTATATATCTAGTTACACTGAACTTGAAAGAAGAGAAAGTGGGAAGGAGCCTTGAAAGCATTGGCACAGGAGACCACTTCCTAAATATAACACAGACACTGAGAGTAACAATCAATAAATGGGACCTCCTGAAACTGAGAAGCTTCTGTAAGGCAAAGAACACAGTCACCAAGATAAAAAAAAAAACAATAGCCTATAGAATGTGCAAAGATCAACCCCAGATTGATATTCACAGCATACAGTGGGGAATCCCACCTCAGAGTAAGGGGAACACTCCTCCATTGCTGGTGGGAGTGCAAACTTATACAGCCACTTTGGAAATCAGTATGGTGGTTTCTCAGAAAATTGGGAATCAACCTATCTCAAGACCCAGTAATAACACTCTTGGGCATGTATCCAAAAGATGCTCAATTATACCACCAGGACACTTGTTCAACTATGTTCATAGTAGTGTTATTCATAATAGCCAGAACCTGGAAACAGCCTAAATGCCCCTAAACTGAAGAATGGATAAAGAAAATGTACCTAGAGTATGGGGATTATACCTGTGGCGCCCCACCTAGAGTATGGGGATTGCACCTGTGGCACCCCACCTGGAGTGCTGGGATTAAACCTTTGGCGCCCCACCTGGAGTATGGGGATTATACCTGTGGCACCACACCTGGAGTGCTGGGATTATACCTGTGTCACCCTACCTGCAGTGCTGGGATTACACCTGTGTCACCACACCTGGAGTGCTGGGATTACACCTGTGGCACCACACCTGGAGTGAAGGATTTACACTTGAGGCACAATACCTGGAGTGCTGGGTCACCAGACCTGGAGTGCGGTATTTATACCTGTGGCACCACACCTGAAGTGCTGGGATTATACCTGTGTCACCACACCTGGGGTACTGGGATTATACCTGTGTCACTACACCTGGAGTGCTGGGATTATACCTGTGTCACCACACCTGGGATGCTGGGATTACACCTGTGGCACAATACCTAGGGTTCTGGGATTACACCTGTGGTGTCACACCTGGGGTGCTAGTATTACATCTGTGTGTCACACCTGGACTGCTGGGATTACACCTGTGGCGTCACACCTGGAGTGCTGGGATCAGCACCTGGCTCTCAGAGTTCACACTGCCCCAGAAGACCTGTGTCTACTCCAGCCTCATCTCCTTCCACACTTTTCTCCTCACAGATGCTGACTCACTCCCGCCCATGTCTTTGACTTACAGTCTTCTGGGAGGCATGGTGGCTCTTTCCTCTCTTTCAAAACTGAGCTTAAACACAGGCGGGCCATCCCTGCTTCTCTTCACTCCACCCCAAATGTGGACTCTATCACATCGTGCCAGCAGGGTTTATTTTCTCCAAAAACTTATTGTTTAAAATTCCTGTTTATTATTAACATTTTACTACTTAACTTGTGTGTGTTTTAAGGAGACCACATGAGAGTATTGGCCTGGCTTATCATGTTCACAGCCCAGTGTCTAAAAGTCTCTGGCAGATGTGGAGAATCACTGACTATTATGAAGAAAGGAAGGGCAGTCAATAAAGAAATCTCGAGCGGAGACTTAGTATCTACTTAAAGTACTCATCCTTGTGTTCCAACCTCAAATTTTGTTCCAGTCATTTTGGGGGAGGGCTCTGTAGACCCCAGCTTAAGAAGTATAGTTCTAAAATACATGTTGCTTTTCCATCTGGCTGAAATTTGTTGCCGTGGATGGAGGACATTGCCTAGGAAGATGAATGTTGGCCACAATACGTATGTCAGCTTCTTTATGGTTTGCGCGGATGTTGGCATCGCTTTCCAACCATGAGGTTGTGTTTTCCATCAGCTGAAGCAACGTTTCTGCATGTACATCTCAGTCATTTCCCTGCTTTAGAGGCCCCCGAGAGCTCCTAATAATATCCAACTCTGTGCAGCTCTAGAGTGTGAAGATCTCATTATCAGGACAGCTGGGAAACACAGCGAACAGGGATGTGTGTTCTCCGCATCCATCTGCATGCTGCCTGTGAAGAAGACGCCGTATCTGATGGAGATGCTTTGGAGGCAAGCAACAACAATAACGAAAAGTCTGATGGATGGCAGATTAAACAATAGGGGCTTTTTTGCCTTGCATAACAAGAAGCCTGTCTTGGGTGTTGCTGGCATTGGTTCAACCACAGAGCCATGGGGAACCGCGTTTGCTCCTCCTTTATCTTCTCCATCCTCAGAGGCCCGCATTCTTCCTTTTACCTCTAACTTCATGTTTGCATAAAGCCAACATGGCCCGGGGCATCATATTCACGTTCAAGGCAACATGAAGAGTGAAGGACTCATCTTTTTATCTGGGAAGAGGCTCCCATGAGCTCTCTCGATGTTTTGTTTTCTCTTGGCCAGAACTTGGCATCTTTTACCCGCCTCTGAGGAAGTCTGAGACATGAACAGAAAGTTCTCTCAGTCGGAGGTGTGTGTGGAAGGGAGATGAGAGGAGGAGAAGAGTGGTCTTTGGGCAGGAAGGAAAAACATCTGCCACATGGTCCATTATGGGAACCCTGCCAGGCTACAGTGACATCCCAGGGGTAATGTCTACCCTTTCTGTTTCATTCAGACCTTTGTTTTTCTAGGATTATTTTCCCCTCTTCCTAGAACAATTACTCCAAGGGACCCATTCCTGTTTCCAAAGTGGTCATTTGTTTTTGTTGGTGATGGCAGTTTGTTAAATTATAGCATTGTCTGTAAGCCATGGAAATACTCATTTGATCTTAGCAGCAAATTTTTCTAGTGTGGATTGTTGTTCCCAGTGAACAGGCCAGGAAGCTGAGGCAGAGAGACGTTAAGTAACCTGGCCGGTGGTCCCCAGCTAGTGAGGAGCACATGGAGATCCGAACCGAGGCTGCTTGTTCCTCGAGTTCAGGCCGTGAGCTCTAGCCCATGCCTGTCGCGTTGCACATGGGTGCCCAGGTCACTGACTGAAGTACTGCAGCTTAGCCAGATAGAGTTAGGCTCCATTCCTTGTTGTGGGATGAAAAATGCACATGAAGGAAGGAGTGTGATGTGCAGATGATTCTGTGCACGACTTGGCCATGGACTCTCGAACTGTGAGGGGGCCTTTCCCCTCTCCCAAGGATATGGGGCAGTTAAAGTCTTCTGGGATAGAGACACGTTTTTCCTCAGTGGTAGAGCTGCCTGTGAGGCACCCATGCTCCTGTGAGTAACTCCTTGGCCAGTTCCTTTAAGTAGCTCCAATTAAACTTATTGGTTCATCAGGCTATACTTGGGTGGAATCTTTTCTTGGGTTTCTACTGTCATTCTGTTGGGTGAGTAGATGTTCGCTTCTCTCCCCAGGGAAGGTTCACTCAACACTGAGACACCTCAGGAAAGAAAATGAAGGGGCCAGTGAGATGACTCAGTGGGGAAGCGTGATTCTTGCTCTTTTCTCGTGTGCATTGCTGTTCCCAATGAACAGACAAAGAAGGATGATTCTAGCAACCACAAGGGGCAGCTCAGTTACCTTTAACTCCAGGGCCAGAGCATCTAATATGCTCTTCTGGCCACCGCAGACACTACACTCACAAGCACACATACACCCATATTTAAAAGATCAATCTCTAAGAACGCAAAGGAAACCAAGAAAAGAGACCTGGAGGCTTTATGAAGTGGGTTAACTGTGTGGTGGTTTTATCAGGGAGTGTGCAGATCAGCGAAGCAGGCTCATTTCTAGAAAGCCAGTGAGCTTTACCTGGGAGCTCATGAGTCCATGCACAGCCGTGTGCTCCATACTAGATCTGAGCAGGCTGGTGTTAAGAGAGTTTGAATTTAGTCTGTCTTTAGGCATAGTTTACCTGTTGTGAGAGTTGTGTGTTCCTGTAAATTGTGACTTACATTTCAGCTCTGAGTTCCCTCCTCATGAGCTAGCCTCCCACAAAGCCATTCTCACCGTGGCTCTTCCTGGCCATTCCTCAGCCTAACCGGAAGGCTAGACCATTATACTGTAGGCAAGGGGTGGATCCGGAACTGACTTCTAACTGATCCTGATGACTTTTGAGCTTGTTCTCTCACAACAGACCCGATTCTTCCTGTGGAATAACCTTCGGTGGAATCTTCCAGAGCAAGGATGGCCCTGTAGCAACTCACATTTAGTGGCCATGACAAAGAAATACTGATGCCAAATGACCGTGTACATGAAACGTGGCTCATCTGCCCACTGAGCTACCTGGATTCTACTTAGATAACCAAACACGTTCTCCGTCTGTTTGCTACATCGTCCATCTTGGCCAATGTCTAGAGAGAAACTTATTTCCAACAATGATTGGTGGTAAGGGTGCCAGGAGTGCTGTGATGAAAAGATGAGGGTGCCACCAATAACTTAGAATTCCGAACCAGTAAGAGATAGAGATAACCACCAGCTTAAAAACTGGAGACTTGAAAGGAAGCCAGAGTCTATGGGTAGCTCTGGGGATTTAGAATCATTTATTTCACAGCATGTGTTCTCCTTGTCTCACACTGCCACAGAGATGTCCATCCAGCCAGGAGGCATGCCCAAAGAGACGAAGGCAGGGACATCTGCGTACATCTCCCTGGTACCAGTGATCCTCCACTGAAGTTCTGCCCAGAAGCTCTGTTTTCTGAATACCTCAGCCAGACTCTTCAAGGCGGAAGGATGGACGTCTAGGGAAAGAGAGCAGAACTCCTCAGAACTGAGAAGTAGCCAGGTTCACACTCTGTGTACCGAAGGTCAGGATTACCTCAGGACAAACACAACTGCCTATTTGAATACACAACATAAAAGGGGAGCAGCCCTTAATTTCCTCTCCAACACTCTCGCACCTGCAGGCTTCCTGGAGCTTCCTCCTCCCCTACACTTCCCTCCCCCAGGAGGAATGTCGTCAAGCACCTGGAGGCCAGCAATGGCAGATGTTTGCCTGAAGGCAAAGATTTGATCGGGTTTATGGAACCAGCGCGGTATGTCCTAACAAAACAACCCTCCGCAGAGATGACAAAGCTTGAGGTGTTTTTAATTTTGCAGATATGCAAACCTTATGCCCACAGAAGTGACGGGGAGATTCCACAACAGTAGCGTGGGACGGTTTCCAACTCTGTGCCCTCCAGAGCTAGAATTTTGGTTGGTGTTTAAGGTTGTGTACATTAATTACATATTGTTTGAAGCAGGTAGAGAAGCGTGCTTACGGATGCAGATCTGGCCAGGCACAGAACAATGTTTTCTCTTTTTCTGTATTGGTTTTTATTGTCACGCGGTCATTAAAAGGGGATTCTAATTGTTTTCTTCAGAAGTAAATAAAGCACTAGATTTTCAAAAATAAAATAGAAGCTTTAAAGGGCCCTGCCCTCAAAGCTTTCTGGCTATCTAGGGCACAGTGAAGAACGATTTTGCAGTAAAGCAGAGAACGAAGTAAGTTTCCTTGATTGATGGGTTGTCTCCATTTAGGACAGAAAGACAAAAGCGAAACTGTTTCCCACTGAAATCAGCAAAAATTCTTGTCCTGAAGGCGGCTGAGCTATGTCCAGTCATCCCTCCCTGACTCACAGGGAGGCATACGCTCTTGTTCACGGACCTGTTTTGCTAAATTGCCATGGCTGCACAGCGCCCAGTCAGAATCTTTATGGTGCAATGTAAAGACGAAGCGTTCACCAGACTTAGTCACTCCCCATAACTGGATCCGTTCTTAAGTCTAGGTCGAGTTGGGCAAGTTTGGTCTTGACTGACACGCTCCCTCCAAAACTACCAGACGCCCTTTGTTTGCTTTCAGGATGCTGTAGGCCTCCCTGTCGTCGGCAAGGCAAGCGTAGACTGCCGCCCACCACCCATCTGCCGTCTCTGGAGCGGCCTTTCGGATTCTCGCTACACCGGTTTTGAAAACATAACTGTCGCGAACATGTATTGATCTCTGATCATCAGCTTCTCAGCTTTGTTCTTGGGAATAGCAAGAGCTGGGATGGGGAACTGCTCCACTCTCCTGCTCAGCCCCTTGCAGGCGAGGTAGGAGTCAGTGCTCTCTCCAGGCAGGTTTGGACACTACGGGTGAGAGTCGCAGGCTTACCTGGATTTAGGGTTATCCTCACGAATCTCCTGACTCATATTACAGGGTCTTAAGAAACACTTACTGGAAAAAATCCTCCCAAACTTTGGGCCAGCTATCACATAATTTCCTCATTTATTGGGCACTCAGGAGCTGTGGTTTTGTTCGTTACAGACTGATGATAACTCCTCCGATTTAGTCTCAGAAAGATGAGGGGGAATCCCACAAGCCTCTTCTGTAGCAGTGTTTGCGTGTGTTCCCATGCACACACATGTACACACACCCATGCAGATACACAAAGGACAGAGGAAGACACCAGGTGTTCTGTGAGGCAGTCATCAAATCTGGAGCTCACTGTATTTTGACTATGCTGGGAACCAGTAATCCCGAGTGACCCTCTTGTCTCTTCCTTCCTTCCCAGCTCTGGGATGCAGACATGCATAGCCGCATCGGCTTCTTATGTGGGTGCTGGGGATCCCAACTCGGGGCCTCATGTTTGCACCGAAAGTGCTTTCACCCACTGAGTCATCTTTGCAGCTCTGGAAGAAAAAGACTCAATTTCCCTGCCCCACACCTTGTGTTTTTCTTTACACAACCTGAGCCCATTGTTCCTCAGGGCTTCTTGATATCCCTGGAGAATGAATGCAAGCCTACCCTATGTAGGAAGTTTTCATAAAAAGCCTTGTTTTTAAGGAGGATTTTCAAATCTCTGACTCATCTAGAAGTCCCTCAGAGGTCTAGCAACAATGGCAAACAGCGTTTGCAGATTCTCTAGTAGAAACTTGTGTCAGCTCTTCGTGGGAAGAAATGGGGCTTACACTCGCTCTTGCAGTGGGCCCAACGTGGGACAGATGCTGGTATTTGGGAGGTGTGAGAAACTTAGACCAGGAGAGGACATATCTTAGCTCACCACACGGCCCTTTCTCAACAACCCAAATGGAACTAAGAAAATTCAAGAGATAATTGCATTCAATCCATGGAAGCCACCAAGTAGACAGAGTGCTGGTTTCTCTAAGAACCTTGGCTTTTTTTCTGAACAGTCATTGGCAAGCTGAACAGAGAATGCTTCCTTGAGAAGGCCCCAGTTTTATTTAGGATGAGTTTCGGTGTATTTTGGAGTTTCTCTTCAGTGGACAGCAGCTTTATGAGATGGATTCTATGGAATCAGTGTCTCACCAAGTCACACATAGGTAAAAGCCATCTGCGTGGTCAACGCCCATCAGCGTTGACATCTCATCCTCTCCACATATTATACATTAGTATAAAATCCCAGCATTCTATGTTTAATGCCCCATGTACTAGGGCTCTCTTTTTCTGTGTATGACAAGCCCATTCCCTTGCTGCTGGAGATTTCTCATTGTCTGGTTCCAGCTGATGCTTCCCGAATCTTTTCTTTTCCCAGCTTGTCCTCAGCCCCCGAGCTGTCTCTTACACACAGTGACTGTTCTATGTGGCCTTTTCTGCCAGACATCCTCCCCCGCCGTCGGCGTGCTCACACACCGTCTCCTCCTAGGAGCCTGGCCCTTGTCTTAGCTCTCCCATTTTTGACTCATGAACAAAAGAAATCCGTGCCCCCACCTCGAGCTTGCCCCCCATTCCCCGTCACTTACCTGTGTGTCTCATCACGTTGCGGCATCTTTGATGAAAATGCCCTCTCATCATTTTTTCAGTTTCCTGCACCGAGTGTGCCTTGCAGATGCAAGAACAGCACACAATGCATGACCGCCGGATCCGGATCCAGATCCTGGGGTGTTTGTCACACAGCACACAATGCATGACCGCCGGATCCTGGGGTGTTTGTCACACAGCACACAATGCATGACCGCCGGATCCTGGGGTGTTTGTCACACAGCACACAATGCATGACCGCCGGATCCGGATCCAGATCCTGGGGTGTTTGTCACACAGCACACAATGCATGACCGCCGGATCCTGGGGTGTTTGTCACACAGCACACAATGCATGACCGCCGGATCCTGGGGTGTTTGTCACACAGCACACAATGCATGACCGCCGGATCCGGATCCGGATCCTGGGGTGTTTGTCACACAGTACACAATGCATGACCGCCGGATCCTGGGGTGTTTGTCACACAGCACACAATGCATGACGGCCGGATCCGGATCCGGATCCTGGGGTGTTTGTCACACAGCACACAATGCATGACCGCCGGATCCTGGGGTGTTTGTCACACAGCACACAATGCATGACCGCCGGATCCTGGGGTGTTTGTCACACAGCACACAATGCATGACGGCTGGATCCTGGGGTGTTTGTCACACAGCACACAATGCATGACCGCCGGATCCGGATCCAGATCCTGGGGTGTTTGTCACACAGTACACAATGCATGACCGCCGGATCCTGGGGTGTTTGTCACACAGCACACAATGCATGACGGCCGGATCCGGATCCGGATCCTGGGGTGTTTGTCACACAGCACACAATGCATGACCGCCGGATCCTGGGGTGTTTGTCACACAGCACACAATGCATGACGGCCGGATCCGGATCCGGATCCTGGGGTGTTTGTCACACAGCACACAATGCATGACCGCCGGATCCTGGGGTGTTTGTCACACAGCACACAATGCATGACCGCCGGATCCTGGGGTGTTTGTCACACAGCACACAATGCATGACGGCTGGATCCTGGGGTGTTTGTCACACAGCACACAATGCATGACCGCCGGATCCTGGGGTGTTTGTCACACAGCACACAATGCATGACGGCTGGATCCTGGGGTGTTTGTCACACAGCACACAATGCATGACCGCCGGATCCGGATCCAGATCCTGGGGTGTTTGTCACACAGCACACAATGCATGACCGCCGGATCCGGATCCAGATCCTGGGGTGTTTGTCACACAGCACACAATGCATGACCGCCGGATCCGGATCCGGATCCTGGGGTGTTTGTCACACAGCACACAATGCATGACCGCCGGATCCGGATCCGGATCCTGGGGTGTTTGTCACACAGCACACAATGCATGACCGCCGGATCCGGATCCGGATCCTGGGGTGTTTGTCACACAGCACACAATGCATGACCGCCGGATCCGGATCCGGATCCTGGGGTGTTTGTCACACAGCACACAATGCATGACCGCCGGATCCGGATCCCAGCGTGTTTGTCACACAGCACGTTTGGGCAGGACGTGGACAGATATGTAGGATAATGATTTTAAAGCACAGACATATTTTATTTTTGGTCCTCATTACTTATTCGGTTAGAGCAGTGCTTCTAATATAAATATGATGTAAGCCATGTACATAATCAAAACATTTCCAATAGTCACATTGGAAGAGAGTCTGAAAACTGGCACACTAATTAAAAAATACTTTATTTAGCTCATGGTATCCCAAATGCCATTATTCAATATGTATTACCCTAAGAAAATGGCTGAAGAGAGGGCTCGCTCTTTTGTTGGTAGTGTTTAAAAGTTCTTGACATCTCCTAGACAGCTCTCTTTCACGTCGTAGGCTGGGCCAGCTGCATGGCTAGCCTACTAGATCACAGCTCTAGAGAGTTTCCCTGCACCGCGGCAGCTGCTTTGGGAGAGACAACAAGCAGGGAAGGGCAAAACAAGGACCTTTTCCTGGCTGTGGAAATCTCAGGCTCTTGATGTGTGGAGGGCAGAGCTGATGGAGTAGCTTTGGGAGAATGCTTGTTTTAAAAATGCTCCTGACAGGGTCTTTTCACTCAGCTGTCACAGACTCACACAGAAGCCACCACTGAGTCGTGAGCATCCAGACTGCACTCAGCACGGATCCCCTTGGCTGGGGCATGGGGGAGGATGCAGGGGACTGAGTGAGGCCATGTGGTCCTGAGAAAGGGAGGCTTGTGCGCCTCTTTTGGGTTCTAAGTTCCAACCTGACTGAAATCTGTGTCTGGGTCCAGGTTGATGGCCTTGGGATGACCTCCACATGACCTAGGTCTTTGTACCTGACAGCACAAGGGAGCAGCTCAGGAACAGGGCAGTTTACAGCCATCCCTGGGTTCCTGACGGTCCTTCTGTAAGAGAGGAGGAAAGAAAGCCAAGCGCAGCTAACATCAGATGGGGAGATGGGCAGGTGAAAGACCAGGCTCTCAGACACATACAGTCCTGTGGTTAGGAAGGGGCAGGGCAACTGAAGAGTGACCTCTGTAGATAGAGATCAAAGAGCAGAAACTCATAGGGCAGCTGGAGTCCAGTCTCTGGCTTCGGTACCACACGATCCTGGAAATCAAACTCAGCTCCAGGAGAGATCAGTAGGGCTACCCGACAGGGCTCAGTTTTGGCAGAAACTTGAGGATTTTTAATTAAAATCTAGTGCGGCTGTAGAAAAAGGCAGCAAGTGGCATCTCTGTGTATATAGTTTTGACGGCTAAAATTCACAAGCACCATCCAGATGGTGTCCGGGCTCACAGTGACTCTGGTGTATATTTTTAAACAATCTTGCTAGCATCCTTATTGTATTAATTATTATTTAGGAAGGCCTTAAAATCCACAAAATAACCTGGAAATATTTTAAGATGAACGTTGTAATTAGCCATCATTAACTAAATTACTATCAGAGTCAGAAAACCTAAAAATTACAAGACAGATACTTCACGATGTAGGCAAGGAGTAGACAGAGTCTGGAACACAGTGTTGAAGGTGGAGAAATGCAGCTGGTGTATGTAACAGTCACGCTCCTGAAGTCCTAGGAAGGGACAGTCATGTACTGACACTGTCTGTGCTGAGGCAGTGAACACCATACTCTTGTAGACTTCTTTTGAGGAAAGAATAAATCAAGAATATGAGGCTCAGAGAAAAATAAATGGACAAATACAATGGCCTGTCTAAACATTGTGGGTGTTAGAAGCTTAGAGGGTTGGAAAGGAATACAGGTAAATTAAGACTCGATTCATCATAAAATCTCCTTGGACCCTAAGATTTGGTGAAGTAAGAGGTAAGCACAGGCCATCAACTGGTAGAGTCACTAGGGTGACGAATGCACAAGCTTGAGATCCATTTCTCTTCCTAAGTGAGGAGAGAGAGGAAGAATGCAAACGTCTTGCTGGCAGGAGAAAGACCTTCGGCTGCGGCTTCTAGAAGAGCCAAGGCTGTGATTGTTCTAGATTCCGCGTGACCCAGCGGTCAAACCCAAAGCTTCCACCGAGCTTTGGAAAGTGCAGGAAAACTGAGAGGAACCTGCTAGGAAAGCTCGCTTCAAATGGTGCCTCTTCTCAGGGAGTTACTGCCCCCTGTGTGTTCACATATGTGTGTGGCGGTCAAAGGACAGTCTCGAGTGCTGCTTCTCAGAAGCCGTCCATCTTGTGTTTTGTAATTTCACCGGCCTGAAATTTAAAGATACCAAATTGGCTGGGCTGGCTGGCCAGTGAGTCCCAGACGATCTGCCTGTCTTCCTGCTTCCCTGTGCTGCCGTTACATGCAGGGTTTACAGTTCACATCTTGGGAATCAAGCTCAGGACATCACGCTTACAAGGCAAGCAGTTTCCCAAGCGAGCCAGCCTTAGCCCCAGGATCCATTTTAAGCTCGAAAAAGAGCTCCTGCAGAGAGGTGCGGTCCTTGGACAGCAGGGTGCAGGAGGGCCTTTGCTCACATTCCAGCTTTGGGAGATGCTTGGGACCGATTCTGAGCACAGGCATGGGATCGCTGCCCTTAGTCGGGCTTGTCTCTCTTCCCAGCCGTCCTTTTCTTTCTCTCTTTATATTTCTCTGATTGAATGATATGCTGAAGCAGACTGGGGTTGACAGAAAATGCTGGCACAATGACCTGACAGACCGCAGTGACAAAGTGTCTCAGAGATCCATGTCTGAGCGGGTCTGCTCCCGTGACACCTCTCGGGGGTGGCTGACTACCTGGCCCTGGTACAGAGGGACAAATAGACTCCTGCATCTGCCCTACAATACCATGGCCCTGTCCTGTGTGTGGCAGGCACAATGGAAGATCACCCGAACTTCCAAGTGCTTGTAAGCAGGTGAGAGTGTGCAGGTTTTCTGGGAAACGTCCCTGCTATGGTGCCACAGGAAGGTGCCATAGTCCCTCACCCCCCCCCTCAGCAGACTTGTCTGCATTCCCCTCTGCCTGCCTGTTTGGCGCTAGCAAACAAAGCCAGAGCCGCCTGCAGGCTGGCTAAGCTCTCAGCTGCTGAGCGGTATTGGCAGCCTAAGGGTGTAAGCTCCTTGTTTTAAGTAGACTGGCTCACGTTTTAAGCTGAATGCCAACCCCGAGATACCCAGGTGTCTCACAGGGCCACCCGGCAGGATGGCGGTAGACTCTGTAAATCTCAGAATTCCTCTTTTAAGTCGAGGATAAGTTTGGGAGACACGGGTCTATAATCAGAGTGCTTATCTCCCCATTGCTCCAGTCTCAGGGAGTCAAGACAAACCTCCCTTTCTCTCATTCGTACTCACAAAGGCAAAAGTGTTAGAAACACTGGTGTGAACGGAAATGGATAAGGATACAAAAGCCGCATAAGCAGGGACATTTATTATACTGGCAATTAGCTAGGAAAGAAATGCTCTATAATCTTAGATCACGGCAAGATTAATTTTCCCTTCTCTTTGCACAGATGTGAGAAATACGCTCTATTTTGTTTGTCTGCTCACTAATCTGTGTGTGCGAGGACTCCACGGACAGTTTCCCGGTCTCTGTGTGTGTGTGTGTGCAAGGACTGACTCCACGGACAGTTTCCCAGTCTCTCTGTGTGTGCGAGGACTGACTCCACGGACAGTTTCCCAGTCTCTCTGTGTGTGTGTGCAAGGACCGACTCCACGGACAGTTTCCCAGTCTCTGTGTGTGTGTGTGTGTGAGGACTCCACGGACAGTTTCCCAGTCTCTCTGTGTGTGTGCGAGGACTCCATGGACAATTTCCCAGTCTCTCTGTGTGTGCGAGGACTGACTCCAAGGACAGTTTCCCAGTCTCTCTCTGTGTGTGTGCGAGGCTCCACGGACAGTTTCCCAGTCTCTCTGTGTGTGTGTGTGTGTGAGGACTGACTCCAAGGACAGTTTCCCAGTCTCCCTGTGTATCTTGGATAGGCTGTCTGGTGAGTATTGAACCAGCTGTCCTGTAATTACTCAGGGGACCGATTCAGAGTGTTTGTCCATGGACTCCACACTCTTCTAAGTCTGAAGAAATTTAGATTTGTCCATGCACATGTACACATAAAAGTGAGTGTGCATCTGTATACTGAGGTCCATGTTTGCGTATTTGTATGTACAACGCTTATATGTATGTATGTCTTTGTAGTAGGTGTCTGCCTATTAGTTATCTACCAACACCATTTATCAATCTCCTTTCATTTTCTCTTTCTCTTGCTTTCATTTTCTCCCCCACCCTTTTATCTCTCCTTAGGTGAATCTCTTTAAAACTGGAGTTTTGGAGGCTCAGAGATCCGTGTAAAACAACTCATCCCTGAGGAGAGGTGATGATGTGGGAAAGGTTGGAAGGAAGAGGCAGTCACCCTGTTGGGTGGAGGAAAGAAAACAGGCTTGATAGAGGGTCAGCAGGATGTCTCTCACTGGTGTGGGGTGAGAGCAGGGGTGAGGGGAAGGTTACTTGTGAGTCCTCTCAGCAGATGCGTCTGCATTTCATTTGTGGGTGGGGTGGGAGGTTGGAAGAGGAGCGTGTGAATCATGGGTCTTTTCTGTAATTTTCTCATTCCTAACTGAGGGTAGGAAACAGCCCATCTCTCCAGGCCAGCACCATAGTGATTCTCTTGGTCCTGCGGAGTTGGAATAGTGAAAGACATGGTGGACATAGATGCTCTCTGGAAGAGCTCCACGGAAGGGGAAGGAGAGGTCAGGGCTCGTTAGGGCTACAGTCCTTTGCCCATGCGCTGTGGTGTTCGTGAGAACAGCCACAGAAAAGACACTTTCCCGAGTTCTCTACAGCCCCCATTTGGGGCTTTTAGTAGCTTCTCATTTGGTGAGTTTAATTCTGTTCTCACTCTGTACCCCAAATTCACCCTCTCGGGTGTCTTTCTTCATGTCACCTCACACTCCACCGTCGAACTGCGTGGCATTGCGGCGCCATTGCCCGGTATGCAGAGCCAAGTGAGGCCCACGCTGGGATACACTGGTCTGTCCGTCAGCAAGATGAAGGTTGGCAAATAAACCTATAAATCCATGAAATATCTGTTAAGTTTATTTACAGGATTTTAATCCATCCCACTTCAGCTGGGAGCTTTTTATCCCCCCCCCCCCCCCCGTTTTGGTTTAAATTGTCATTACAAAGAGTAAAGCTGCAATGGGAACTATATTTTCATTTTCACATTCTCTAGAAATAGAACACATTATTGAATTTGTACAGATTAAATATGCTGCATTATGTAGTTTTACAGCAGATAATGACCCTAGGGGGAGCTACCTTGCCCAGCCCAGGGGCAAGATGATGTGGCGGCCCTTGATATGTGAGCTGGAGATTAACATGCCTATGAGGGGTCCCCTCTACTCCACTCACTGCAATCAGGGAGGTTAGATTTAAAGGACTGGAGGTCAGGATGTGAGGCAGGAAACCCCACAAAGATCCTGACGCCTCTGTTCACTCCACATGTTCCTAAAAGCCAGCCCTACCCCTGGATTCGTGCGGGTGTGCTGGGCCGTAGTTTGTTTCCTCTCTCGGCTTCCGTGAACATGTCCCTGGAAGGAGGGAGTCAGTGCAGGGTGAGGTGAAAGAGAGAAAAGATGGGCGGGCAGTGGGAGCGAGCAGCTCATCCTTTAGGAGAAGGAAAACTGGACGCGGAGACCTGACCCTCCCAGGTGAATCATTCTGGCGGCTGGCGGCAATTCCGGCTTTAGGCAGAATTTTAGTGTAAGACAATTTGCCTTTGCTCTCTGTGTGTCTCCACTGTCGACCCTCAGAGCTCTCTTGTCTTTCTCTCGAAAGGCATCCCAGGAGGGCACACACTTCAACACAATGACATTTAAGTGAACTAACCCCTTTGCCATGTTTTCCAACTTCACCAGGAGGAGTTTTGCCCACTGTTCTCCCGTGATGTTCGGGGCCTGTACCACAGACCTAAGTAGAACCTGATGTTCAGAAAATGTGTGTTTATGGAGAACTGTGCTAAGTTTAACCCACAGAGCACCGTCTCTCAGGGGGAATTTTCAGTTACTTTAAAAGAAGATGGAAGATATTTTTTTTAAAGAAATGGGGCTTTTTGTTTGCCAGGTGTGGTGGTGCACATCTTTAATACCAGCACTAGGGAGGTAGAAGCAGGCAGATCTCTGAATTCCAGGCCATCCTGGTCTACACGTGAGTTCCAGACCAGCCATGGCTGTACAGGGATCCCCTGTCTCATAATATATACTTCTACCAATATTTTTGGTCCTTTTATGATGGAATAGGGAGCAGAGCAGCTGAAAATTCTCAGAACTATTAGGATGCCTACAGTGGTTAGAATTCCCACGTTGCCTTGCTGCAAGGGTAATAGCCAATACGAGGTCTCAATACTGGGTAGGATCTTCTAAAGATATTTGAATTTCTAATTATATATTAAAGGGTTTTTTGTTAACAACGGAAAGTTTCTTAGAATTTGGGACTAGAGAGATGATACAACAGTTAAGAGCACTGGCTGCTCTTCTAGGAAACCTGGGTTTGGTTCCCAGCACCCACATGGCAGCTCAGAACCATCTGTAACCCCCGTTCTAGGGGAGCTGATGCCCTCTTCTGGTCTCCAGGGCACTGCATGCACATGGCACACAGATGTACTTGCACCAACACACCATACACATAAACTACAACCACAAAAACCGTTCTTAGAACCAGAGCTTTGCGAACACGCGTCCACCCCACGGCTCTTCTGGCTGCTTGTGCTGCCTTCTCGGGAAGAAGGAGGTTTCTCAGCGCTGAAGCATGGGAGTTTACACGTGGGGCCTGGGTTGTGAAGGCAGCTAGTTATTCCAACTATAACAGAGCTTTCCTTTAATTTCTGTATTTTGAGTTGTCCAGGCTGGTCTTGAACCCACACTGTAGCCAAGGAAGATCTCCAACTTGTGATCCTCCTGCCTCAGTTTCCTAAGAGGCTAGGATGGTACCTGTACCAGCCAGGCCTGGGTAAAATGTGAACATTTACGGTAAATTTTAGTGCCAAACTCAAAATGTTTTTCAAAGTGTCATACTTTCATAGTTCTAATTAGTATAATTAATTACTGGCAATTTTTTCCATTGTTGAAATATTATTTTTATCGCAAGCTAAAATTACTATTTTCATTTGCATCACAGAGTAGTTTGGTAAAATATCAAAACATTACTAAACTTCCCCTGAGTACACTGGATTAATAATGGAATAATTTTTATTCCTCTGGGTCAAACATGGAGAATTTGGTTGTTTTTGTTAATTCTTGCCTCAGCAGATTTGTTCTTTTTTGAGAAGGATAATTGCCATAACAGAAATTATTTCCCCCTATTCTATAGGAAGCCGTTGCTGGTGTGGAATTTATGCCTGAGTTGTTTTTTTATATATAACTTTATAGAATGAACCGGAATCTCCCTGGTTACTGATTTTCTCAAGAGTTTATGCAGTATTACCCACTGTTGGAAGAGGAAAGAATTATTGTAAAGCAAGAATGGTCACATGCTAACGAGAAATGGAAAGGCACCTTTTTGGTCTTTAATCTGTGATGGTTTCTAGGTTTCGTTTAGAAGGGGAGAAGCCCCTCACTGTGACTCATAGCTCTTCCTGGAACCGAGA
Source organism: Microtus pennsylvanicus (assembly GCF_037038515.1). Classification (NCBI taxonomy): domain Eukaryota; kingdom Metazoa; phylum Chordata; class Mammalia; order Rodentia; family Cricetidae; genus Microtus; species Microtus pennsylvanicus. The sequence goes on along the minus strand of NC_134586.1, from coordinate 2,700,993 downwards.
GGATTGGAGTTAGAAAGAGAAAAGTGGGACAAGTGAATTAAACAAAACCAACAAGGTCTAAACCAAAGCCCAGATCCTCTCTCTGTGCCTCTCATTCGTGGCCGGCAACCAGAGACATACCTCCCAATCGTCTGCTTCCTCGAGGACCAGCCTGATGGCACTCTGTGACAGCTCTCGTGACAGACAGTGCTCTCTGACAGACAGCATGACAGACAAACAGCCCCTGTGACAGGTCTCTGACTAACGACCCTGTGACAGACAGTGCCCTGGACTTTCCCCTCCTAGGTCTTCTCTTTCCACACTTCCTTTCAGAAACTCATTTCAGAACACACCAGGATAAGGAAAGGTTTCTGTATTCCCTTAAAAACACGCCGTGTGGAGGTCTGTCTTGTGAGTGTCCGGAAGAGCCTCTCAGAGGCTCCACTAGTGCCTGGGGAGGACCAGGATGTGTTCGGTTGCTTTGAAGAAGAGAGGGCAGAGACACTGTCAGGTCCGTACAAGGAGAGCATGTGGACACAGAGAGTCAGTAGTGCTGACCTGGTGAGTGACTTGGAAAGATTTAGCTAATGAGCATCTCTGGAAGAAATGCGGTGTGCTGAGTGATGGGGCTCCCACGCCGAGTATCCTCAGATTCCTAGGCAAGTTTTACGCTTAGCTGACGCTCTGGAGGAAGAATGCGGGTGCGGAATCTTCCTCTAAGCTTGCCGTGAGGCAGAATAGAACCTCCCCCATGTCTCTCCTTTCAGTCTCTCAAGAAAGCATTGCAGGCCAGGGGGACGGCTCAGTTGGTGATGTTTGTGGTGGAAGTGTGGGCATCCGAGTCTAGCCCCAGGATCTAAGTGTTTTTAGAGGCTGCGCTTGGTGGCATGCTCTTGAACCTTAGCACTGGAGAAACAAAGACAGGCAGATACCTGGACTGCTAGGCAGTCAGCCTGGCCTCCTTGGCAGCATCCAGGCAAGCAAGAGACTCTGCCACAGGTAACCAACAACCAAACCAAACCAAACCACAACAAACAAGGTGAAATCACAAGTGCTGTGTGTCTGTGTTCGAGAGCGCGACAGTGGTTGGGCAGTGGTGGTGCGCACCTTTAATCGCAGCACTCAGGGAGGCAGAGGCAGGTGGATCTCAGTGAGTGCGAGGCCAGCCTGGTCTACACCGTGAGTTCTAGGACAGCCAGAGATACACAGAGAAACCCTGTCTCAAAAAATAAAAACAAAAGCAAAAATGAGTGTAATAACCATGTCATACCCGGCTCCCAGCATTCCTCTCTTCCCCCACTCTCTCATTCTTCTTGTCCCTTCTTCCACAGTACTCCCTGAATGGCCTGGAAGAGGGGTCATAGATACCCCACTCAACAGTCTTGCGTTCTAAAGCCTTGTCCAGTTGTGAGTCTCAGCAGTCACTGCTGGCCACTGTAGCTAGAAACTCCTCTGAACCAAGCTGAGAGCAGCCGCAATCTATGGGAAGAGGCACACGTATCTAGGAGGCAATTTGATAAACACATGGTTCCCATTTAGCAAAACAACAATAGAAGCTCCTCCAGTAGGGCCCATGACGTCCCTCCTGCTGTGATCGTCAAAATCTCCCTCCTGTGGGGTGGGCATCGAATCCCGTCAGAAGGAGGTTGGTTACCCGTTGCAGACTTGGCGCCATTGTGCTGTCTGCATTTCCCTTCCCAGTTTGTAGTGTAGCACACAGCACCCACAGGATCACAATTTTCTAGCATCCTACACAGCATCTTCTGCCGCCATGAGAGGGTCACTTCATTTCTCTGTCCTGTAGCCAAGGACAAACCTACGTGTCCCAAGGTTGGGCCTGACCACACTCTGCCGTGAAAAGTGGGGAGGCTCTTGGGCTCTGTTCCTCCCTGAGGATTGGTAGACAGCTGTGGCTGCTGGGAAAGGAGAGGCATTTTCTTCAGTGGTGTAGCTGATGGTGAGGTGCCGATGTCTGTGCCTCTGTAAACAACCCTAATGAGACTCACTGGGTCACAGCCCCCGTCTGTCAAATGACATGAAAGTAGGAGGACTATCAAGGAGAAAGTCAGCTGGAGGGGAGGGGCCAAGAAAGGGTGAACAGAGTAAAAATACATGTCATAGCTGTGGTTGTTTTCTGGTCTTGACAAGTACACACACACACACCCTGCATACACATGAACACGTATGTAAATACAAATACACTGGGGAACCTATTGAGGCTCTCCACTTCTTCACCTCTAAACACACGTTCCATGGCCGGCTTTACCCATCTGTGATCTGAACAGTACATGATTAGGTGTCCAGATGATTCTCAAGTGTGTTGGTGTAGTTATGGCGACCTGTATGCTGCAGAGACCCGGACTTCATCTTGAGGTGTTTTTGATGTCGCTATGGCAGACCGGAATAGCCCCAGTCTTCCCTTCTTCCCAGCCTGCTCCCCTTCAGGGTTTCTCCAGCGGGATGCTCCCAGCCCTCACCCTGCTAGCATGCTGCGGGCCGCCTCCCGCATTCCAGCTGCCACCAAAGCCAAGGAAGCTTAGAGAAATTCACAGCTGTTTGAGAGAGTTCACACGCTGCAGAACTTACTCAAAAGTACAGCTTGGTGTTCTTCGTTTTGTTTTGTTGTTTTGGGGTATTTAGAGAGCCTGCCATCATGCTTATTGTCTGATTACTCAATATTCCACTGTTCTTAGGAGAAACCCACAGCAGCTGCCTCCCTACTCTCTCTCCCACAGCCCCCTGGCAGCCATCAACTAACTTCTACATATCTCTAGGCATGTCATTCAAATGGAAACATGCCACATGTTTTACTTAATAGTTTATCCATTCAGTGTTCAATATCTCATTTTTGGTTAATAAAGCCTCATTATAGCCAGAATTTTGCCTTAAAGTATAAAATCCAATTGTAAATTAAAGCTTTAAAATGTTAAGAGTAAGACCCCATAATATGGATGAACTGTGTTTGTTTCTTGATGATGACCTTGGATATTATACATAGAATGTCATCTATGGACTGCAGTGAGTGGTCCCCTTGAAAAACAGGAGTGTGCCATAGGGAGGGGATCACTGCCACTGTACCTGCAATAACTGGAGTTAGCTCCTTGTCACGTGTCCCTTAGAAAATGGCATCAAGCAAGAACCGTGGCTGGGGAGCTCACAAGACCTACTGCTGTCGTTTGTTAAGAGGACACAGAATGAAGCTGGCCTCTGAATTCACATTCTGTGCCCACAGATGAGCGTCATGCTCATTGGAGAATCTTCCTCCTGCAGTTGATGGAGCTTAGTGAAGAAACTCACCACTGACCAGACTGAAGAGGGAGTACTCAACCACACACGGAACATCAGGAACCATCTTGGAAGAGGGGCAGAAAGAGTGTAAGAGACAGCAGTTTGGAAAGACCAGGACAAGACAGGACCTTCTTGACATGGCAGGAAGCCTGCACCCACGAACGCACAGTTGCCAGCACAGAACTGAGCTGTGGACACCCCAGCAGGGAGGAGAGATGGACTCACAAGTCCCCGCCCTAGCAGACACCATTGACAATCGATGGCTTCTGGGAAAAGGGGAGTCACTTTCTTTAGGGGGTTGCTCCTGGTAGGTCTAACAGACTCCTGTGGCTAGCCCCACACTCAGGAGCAACACAAGTCGGGTTATTTTAGGGAAAGAAGAAAGCAGGGAGGGGGTGAGAAGGTGGAGAGTGACTTTGGAGGAGTTAGGGGAGGAGGGACGTGGAGAATGAATATGTGTAAGGCATATTCCCAGCACTTGAGAGGCAAGGCCAGGTAGATCTCTGTGAGTTCTAGGCCAGCAAAGGTTACTCGTCTAAAATATACGTTGTGTAGCAGCATTCAAAGAATGACTAACATATTGTGTTAAAGTGGCATCAAGCCTATGACTGTTATGTGGACCATTGCTTGTGTTTATGCCCCTTACTAAGGCCTGTGAACCCTCTAGTGGCACTTCCTTTCACCTTTCTTTGGTGATCTCTTTATATAGACTCCAGCATTTAAGAGTAGATTCCTTCCCTCTTACTCCTTAGCAAGTAACCCAGACTTAAAAGTTGCAAATCATCCCATTTTCTCATGCTCAGGAGGCTGTGGGTCCACACAGCGTACCAGCCTCATTTCTGAGAGCTGAGTGCTCTCTCCATGTATGGGCTGAGCTCACTCATGTGTTTGAGGTCAGTTGGCACAGGGGCTGGGGACTGGGCTGGTCTCACTTAGGCCTGTGTGCTTGTCGAGTCCTTGGCTGGAGTTGTTGGCTGGGGGATCTTGGTTCTCTGCCATATAGCTTCTCATCTTCAAGATGGCTTGCCCAGGCGTCTTGGCATGGCAGTCTCCAAGTGGCAAGAGCGAGAGCAGAAGCTCCGGGTCTCTGGAGGCTACTTTTAGAGGCTGTGCAGTATCGCTTCATGACATTTTAAAAGGCAAAGCAAGAACCAAGGTCAGCCCTGATTCAATGGGTTGGGAAATAAACTAGCTCCTGATGGGAGGAATGGAAAAGTCAAGCTGAGAGGAGCATGCAGAGAGGCGGGAATGATTCACCAGGGCCACACATGGCTCTGGCACAGCCACACGTCAAACTGCCCTGAGAGTGGGCTGCACAGCAGAGTGGGCAGCAGACAGAATGACGGACAAGGACAGGCAGCATGCCGCTAGATTAGGGGCCTACTTTCAAACCATTTTGTCTTCTATCCATGTTTCTTCACATACAGAAGAAAGGAAGGAGAGTGGATGTGGTTTACAGTCTTCCTTGAGCTGGCTCTCATGATTTGAGAGCTGTTGGGTCACGCTATTAGGTCACAGGTGCCAAGAACTGACTGCTCTTTGGTTTCTCACCCATGGGCACACACGACCAAGGAAGTCTCGCCTGTGTTTCTTCGGTGCGATCATCTCAAATGGTGTTGCCGTTGTTAGACAGCCAGCAGCAAGGGTGTAAGAGACACACTCTGAAAACATCAGCGGCTCCTTTGAAGCAACTGTCAGGCTTTCTGTGTGACATGATCTACTCTTATTCTGAAATCCACAGTAGAGTATAGGCTCTCCATTCACCCTAGGGAAGGCAGTTTGGAGAATGTTTTTGATACTTAGAAGATCAGGCCTCCGTATGATTGTACTTAGCACTGCAAAATATATTCTTCCAACTCTTTTCGGCCCCTTTGTCTCTGTTTGGTATAAATTAAATGAAACATGCCAACCCTTGAGTTTGCGAAGGCTTAATTGCCAGGTGTCAAGTAAGTTATTTCCTTTGCTCAGTGAAAATAATATTTAATCTTTCAAGCCCCTGGAAGATCTTTAAATTACACAGTAGGGCAGAGTTGGACGATAGAAATATTGTTTGAGTCTTACTGTGCCAATTCTTTCTTAATATGAACTGGCTGAAAAATGCTATTGATTTTTTTCCATTTTCTGGTCAATATCAGGTCATCCCAATGGTGGTAGACTGAACAGGAAGGTGGAAGACAGGGCTGATAGAAGGAGTTCTGTGGGTTCAAGGTCAGTTCAGACAATGGAGCTTCCAGTAGTCTATCCAAAGTTGCTTGAAGGTTGGTTTTATTTAGCTAATGTTTCTTTCAAAGAGCCCCGCATAATAAGAAGTGTCGGTAGACCTTCAAAGATAATTAACGTATAGATTCACATCAACTATTATACTGCCTGAGCTCATGGTTAAAGTGAGCAATTTGGTTTATGGGCGGAGTCACATAGAACCCGTAACCACATTATCTGACTCTGACTTTAAGGGATACCTCTTCTAAAAATACAAAGCATTAAATGAAGCAAGGAGGATTAAGGTCCAGGTCACATCCTGAGAGAAAAAGAGCTTGTGGGGCTGAGGGGGTGGGACAGGGGATGGGGGTGTCACCCGCCTGAAAAGATAGTGTCATGGTGACGAGCTGGCCACTAATGCCACATCACATCCTGTGGTAGGCAGCGGTGTCGGAGGTTTAAAATAGAAAGCGATGCCGTGGGGCCTGCTGGAAGGGCACCCATCCTTTTGAGGGCAGGAAGGGGCTGCGAGGGTTGGAAGCTTTAATTACCACTCAGAGTCCTTCCCAACCCCTAATGGCACCGCTTAATTCCCCAAACAATGTCATAGCATTTCATGCGGCTTACTTACCATTTTATAATATTTATTGTTATTTATTTTGAATTCTCCTGCTTCCCAAAAGGATTCAAACAGCTTATTACAGAAGACACAAATATAATTAACTCCTCAAACCCCTAAAGGAAGAACATAGCTCAGAACTAAGTTTTAAGGAGGCAGAGGTGGGACTCTGCCGGTGCTCTGATAACTTTTGGATAACTTCATCCTTTTCTTCTTGGTTTCTAACTGTGTTAAGGGTGGTCCAGGTTTTCTTGCTTTCTAGGACATGAGTAAAGCCAACTTAATAACTTCATTAATGCAAGGTGTGGGAAATTGTTATTGAAAACCATATCTTCCTCTTCTCACAGAACCATACACTTTTAGTACATTAATTTCTAGACTTTGTCCCATGTAAGCATTTGAACATGAGAATAATCTTGGTATATTTTGTATACCAAATACCAAGATACATATTTCACCCGCAGTGGGTAAGGGTTCTCCAGGTTCTTCAGGTTCTACCAATAATTGCATATGCTGGTTTAGACTGGAAAATTGCCCAACAGGTTGCCGGTTTGCTTGACTGCTTCTGTTGTGCTGCTCTTGTGTCTAAGACCCTTCTGTGGGTGACTTTGTCCTCTTCTGGCGGGCTATTCCCCCATTAGTCAATCAGAGGTCCCTGAGAAGCTTTTGGTGTGTGTCGGTCACTTGCGCTATGTTGAGGACTCAGAGATGGGCGCCTCCCCAGTTCCATTTGGGCCTGAGCACACTAGGAGATTCCCAGTGAGTGTGACATCCGGACAGTCACAGCGAAGAACTTTTATGGCAACGATCATATTTTATTTTTCGGAAAATGTCTCACTCTGTAGCCCAGGCTTGCCTCGAACTCACAACCCTCTTGCCTCAGCCTCTCAAATGACGGATAACAGGCACGCACCACAGTACCTGCTGTATTGCAGCAACTGAAAGCAATACTTGCCAAATTTCTTCCCAGATAGATTTTATCAAATAAAGGATGTCAGTGTGATAAAATCACTCCTCTTTTTTTTTTTACAGTTTTGAAAAAAATTGTAGAATTTGCCTCAATTTTGCCTTCATTTCCTTAGACTGTAGCTGAAGACAATACGCAGCATTCTATTGGCAGGCACAGTCTAGAGCCTTCTTGCCTTCCTCGTGTGCTGAGGCCCAGCAGGGTAAAATAGACTTGCAAGTCTCATTTAAAAGCCAGCTTTGCCACGGGAACAAAACCAGCATGGTATTGATTGGCACAAAACCCAGAAATGTAGCTTCATGGAATAGAATAGAACAAAGTACCAGCCATGAACTCACATAGCTACAGTCTTGGAAAAGTAGTCTGGGGAAACACGATGTGCCCAGACTGAACAATAAAACTAGAACCCTATTTATTACGCTGCATAAAAACCAACTCCAAATGGATCAAGACCTTAATGTAAGACCTGAAGCCATAAAATGGAGGAAGGACACATAAAAACTGAGGGATGATACTTCAAAGCCAGGACTCCCCCAGTGGGACCCCAGTCACTCGAGAATTAATGCATGCAATTGGCAAATGGGTCCTCAAAACAACAGTGACGAGCTTGGCACAGGGTGGGAAGAACTTGTCACTAATCATACATCTGAAAATTAATACCTAAAACACAAAGAGTCCCCACACAGAATAACAAGAAGTCAAAAGACCCCATCAGTAAACAGGATAATTAAACGCAAAGACAATTCTCTAAAAAGTAAGTACAAGTGGCCAATAAATCTCAATTTCATTAATCTTCAAATAAACACAACCTTAAAGCTACTCTGAGATTTCATGTTAATCCAGTCAGAAGAGCAGTGAGGATGTGGGAAACGGAAGGACAATGACTCCAGCCACTGTGGAAGCCAATACAGAACCTCCCCAAAACCGAGAACAGGTCCATTGTATCTCCCAGCTGCTCAGCTCTGTGGCTTCACCCAAAGGCCTCCGGCTGGCGCTCCAGAGACCTCTGTGCAGCCATGCTCACGAAGCGTTCTTCACAGGACCTGAGTTTCGGAACCAACCTGGATGTCCAGCCGCAGGGGAATGGATAAAGACTGCGTGGCACACATGCGCAGTGAACTTCTACCCAGTCATTTGCCGGAAAATGGATATACCCGGGGACCATTGTCTCAGAAAGACAACTATTCCACGCTTCTTGTTTGTGGTCTCTAGATTTTATGGGGATAAATGAAATCACGTGTGCTTATGACTCAAAAGTAAGAGGGACGAAGGAGACAATGGGGGAGGGGCGGCAAAGGGTGGGAAGCGGAGAACGGAGGGGATACGCTCCGTGTACGTCACACTAGTGGATGGAAATGACCCTGTGCGATCAATATGCAGCCACGTGATTTTAAAACACGTGTATTTAAAACTAAAGCTGGCTCGTAACTTGAGGGTTATTGCTATTAAGCTGCACTTTTTTCAGCAGCCAGGCTGGAATAACAATGGCGGTTTGTATAAGAATCAAAAAGATTAAATGGGAGAGTGAATAAACACCTGGGTCTTGATAGGTGCTTCTGCAGAACTGGGGTCATTTATTAGGAGCCCTGAGTCTTCTCAGAGTCCAGTGTTTCCTCAGAGATACTGACCCCGTGTCCTATCTGGTGAAAAGGATTCCTATAGCATGCTGCCTTTCTTGTATCAATCGACGGTATAAAGACTTTTGTATTTTAGCCTCACATGTTACCCATGTTTATAATTCTAGCACATGGGCTACTGAGGCAGGAGCATTGCCTAGACTTCAGGGCTCACTTGGGCTACGCTGTGAGACAAAATAATTTTTTAAAGATTTTTTTGTATGTTAGAAATGTGATTTGCCTTGGTTTCCTTTATGCTTTAAACCAGGTAAGTTATTTTACTCAATGGTTTTTAAATATTTATTTTCCTGATAGATCTTCTATTGCAGCATCTTCTGGGATCTATTTGAATAGATGGAAATTCAGAGGTTGGTATGGCAAAAGCCTGTTAAAATGTTATGCACACTTCCCTAGAAGCATATATGTTTTCTTTCGTATACCCAGGCCACAGATCTTTTAGGTAGGACGCAGTGAATTCAAAGCTTGTTGACTTAGGTTTCCAAGATAGACCCGCACACCTGATATGAGATCAATGGAATCATAAAGGCTGAGGTAATATTTACACAGTTATTCATGTTGGCCAACAGTGAACGCTATTCACTGTGTGTTTGCTTGCTGTAGAGTGCTGTAAGAAAAGACAAACATTTCTTAGGATGGTTGCTACTTAGTCTGAAACTAAAAACTTAAAGAAAAATACTGAAGTTATCGTGTCTTAGTAAGAACATTGAAGTTAATGTGTGTGTGCGCACGCACATACATGCATGTGGCTCTGTGTGTTTGTGTGCATACATGCATGCGACTGTGTGTGCATGTGTGTGTGTGTGTGTGTGTTTGCTTTGTTTTGAGGAAGAGCGTCACTCCATAATCTAGGATGTCCTAGGAGTCATTATCTAGCCCAGGACCTTCCCTTTAACTCATGGCAATCTTCTTCCTTAGCATCCTCAGTGTTGGGAACACAGCTGTCAACTTTAATCCTTGATTTTGGACATCATCTTGAGATGATATCATGTAGTTTATACTTGGGGCCTGGTAGATGAAAGGGGGAGTAACCCAGTGAAATAGACAAGTCAATTCACTGTGTTTTGTTTTCTGAGAGATTGTGGCCCTGCAGTCTTGTATCCAAAGGACCTGGTTTCATCTAACGCAGCTTCGAAACTTAACACTGAATATCCCCAATTGGGAAATCTTCCTATACCTCGTTAGTCTCTCTGCCTCTAACAGACTTCCAATATTTAGGACAGCTTCTCATTGGGTTTCAATAGAAACCCAAAACCACGTCTACGAGCCTCCAGTACCCCCAATTCTGGTACTGACTTGTAGGGTCGTGGGAATGTACGAAACGATGTCTGTCGAACATTCGCCCCGATTCTGACCCGTGATGGAGACAACACATATGCTGGCTTCTCCTTGCTTGTGTGATTGTTGCTCCCCTTAGCTGTCTGTTGCTCCATAATGCTTGCCTGACTTGTTCCCTTCTTCCTGGGTCCATCTGCCTTTTCACAAGTCAGACCACAGAGAGAAAAAAAGAGAGCCTCTTCCTGTTCCCAGGTCACACAGCCTTAGGGGATGGAAGCGACTTGGAAATTACTCAAACTGTTGAGAATTTGATGGGTATCAGGCTACTTCAGATTGTCACCTGGATTCTCCCCAGGAAGGTAGGGCAGAGTGGAGGAGGGCAGCGGAGCAAGGCCCTTGTCAGCTTCCTTGATCTGTGCAGACTCAAGCTCCTGAGGACCTTGTTGAGAACTCTGGAGGCCATTCAGCCTCAGACACGGAAGAACCATCCTTTAAGTCTTAGTGGTCAGAGTCCCAGAGAGCTGCACGAAGCATCTCAAGCTCAGTGAAAAAGCCGTAGAAGGGTTGTTGCTCCTGTGGTGGCACCCAGTGTGGCCTCCACTTGAAGTGGCTCAAGCTGGTGCTCTCTTAGAGAGTGGAGGACCCACCATCGAGAATGAGGGCTATTGTCAGCCTCTTTACAGTGGGCAGTGGTCAACACGTGTAATCCAGGGGAGGTGGAGACTTCAAAGGAGATAACATAAGCATCTCTGGAACTCACAGAGGAACAAATTAGAGAGGAAACGCGCTTCTTGCCGTCAGGATGGATGATGAGATGATGGGGGACTCGCAAGTTCACCTGGAAGAGGGACAGGGTAATGGTTTAAAAACTTGGCAATGATGAGCAAAGTAAAACTCAAAAGACAAATCTGGGAAGGGTTGGAACCATAGCCCCAGAGGGCTCTGGAAGATCCTGGCTGTGAGGACTCTTTTAATTCCTTCATCTCGGTCTCTGAACAGCAAAACCCCACTACAGCTGTCCTGGCCATA